>NC_079197.1:175752457-176067457 GCF_029499605.1 Hyla sarda
TATACCTATAATAACTCGTATACCCTGAGCACTATAGCAATACCGTATAGGACCCTACACGTATCTATACCATACTAGTACCTCTAACTACCCTACCCTACACTAGACTATACCTATGACTAACTCTATTACCCTAGGTCACTATACCTATAGCTAGACTAACTCTATACCCTACACAATACTTTACCTAGTACCTAACACTATAGCTCATAGCACTACTACTAAGAAACCTAGTACCCTACACAATACTATACCTATACTAACTCTATAGCCCTAGCACTATACTATACCTATACTGAACTCTAATAGACCCTACTACTATATACTGATACCTATACTAACTCTATACCCTACACTATACTATATCCTAGTTAACTCTTTACCACTATACTATACCTATACTAACTCCTATACCGCTACACTATACTATACCTATACTAACTCTATACCCTACACTATACTAGTACCTATCACCTACACTATACCCTACACTATACTGTACCTATACTAACTCTATACCCCTACACTATAACTTTACCTATACTAACTCTTACTAAATACCTATCAGCCTATACTACTATATACCCTACACTTACTAACTTAACTCTATACCCTACACTATACTATACCTATACTAACTCTATACCCTACACTATACTATACCTATACTAACACTATACCCTACACTTACTCACTATACTCCTATACTAACTCTATACCCTACACTAAACTATACCTATACCTAACTCTATACCTACACTATACTATACCTAACTACCTCTATCCCTACACTATACTATACCTATACAAACCTCCTATACCCTACACTATACTATACCTACCTACTCTATACCCTACACTATACTATACCTATACTAACTCTATACCCTACACTATACTATACCTATACCTAACTCATACCCTACACTAATACTAACCTATACTAACTCTATACACCTACACTATACTAACCTATACTAACTCTATACCCTACACTATACTGTACCTATACTAACTCTATACCCTACACTATACTATACCTATACTAACTCTATACCCTACACTATACTATACCTATACTAACTCTATACCCTACACTATACTATACCTATACTAACTCTATACCCTACACTATACTATACCTATACTTACTCTATACCCTACACTATACTATACCTATACTAACTCTATACCCTACACTATACCTATACTAACTCTATACCCTACACTATACTATACCTATACTAACTCTATACCCTACACTATACTATACCTATACTAACTCTATACCCTAACACTATACTATTACCTATACTAACTCTATACCCTACACTATACTATACCTATACTAACTCTATACCCTCAACTATATACTATACTCAATACCTAACATCTATACCTCTACACTATACTATACCTTACTAACTAACTCTATACCCTACACTATACTATACCTATACTAACTCTATACCCTACACTATACTATACCTATACTAACTCTATACCCTACACTATTACTATACCCTATACTAACTCTATACCCTACACTATACTATACCTATACTAACTCTATACCCTACACTATACTATACCTATACTAACTCTATACCCTACACTATACTATACCTATACTAACTCTATACCCTACACTATACTATACCTATACTAACTCTATACCACACTATACTACCTTACTAACTCATACCCTAACTTACTATACTAACTCTATACCCTACACTATACTATACCTATACTAACTCTATACCCTACACTATACTATACCTATACTAACTCTATACCACTACACTATACTATACCTATACTAACTCTATAACCCTACACTATACTATACCTATACTAACTCTATACCCTACACTATACTATACCTTACTAACTCTATACCCTACACTATACTATACCTATACTAACTCTATACCCTACACTATACTATACCTTACTAACTCTATACCCTACACTATACTATACCTATACTAACTCTATACCCTACACTATACTATACTTTACTAACTCTATACCCTACACTATACTATACCTATACTAACTCTATACCCTACACTATACTATACCTATACTAACTCTATACCCTACACACACTATACTATACCTATACTAACTCTATACCCTACACTATACTATACCTATACTAACTCTATACCCTACACTATACTATACCTATACTAACTCTATACCACCCTACACTATACTATACCTATACTAACTCTATACACCTACACTATACTATACCTATACTAACTCTATACCCTACACTATACTATACCTATACTAACTCTATACCCTACACTATACTGTACCTATACTAACTCTATACCCTACACTATACTATACCTATACTAACTCTATACCCTACACTATACTATACCTATACTAACTCTATACCCTACACTATACTATACCTATACTAACCCTATACCCTACACTATACTATACCTATACTAACTCTATACCCTACACTATACTATACCTATACTAACTCTATACCCTACACTATACTATACCTATACTAACTCTATACCCTACACTATACTATACCTATACTAACTCTATACCCTACACTATACTATACCTATACAAACTCTATACCCTACACTAACTATACCTATACTAACTCTATACCCTACACTATACTATACCTAACCAACCTACACTATACTATACCTATACTAACTCAATACCCAACACTATACTATACCTATACTAACTCTATACACCCTACACTATACTATACCTATACAAACCAATACCCTACACTATACTATACCTATACTAACTCTATACCCTACACTATACTATACTCTATACCCTACACTAAACTTACCTATACTAACTCTATACCCTACACTATACTTACCTATACTAACTCTATACCCTACACTATACTATACCTATACTAACTCTATACCCTACACTATACTATACCTATACTAACTCTATACCCTACACTATACTATACCTATACTAACTCTATACCCCTACACTATACTATACCTATACCCTACACTATACTGTACCTATACTAACTCTATACCCTACACTATACTATACCTATACTAACTCTATACCCTACACTATACTATACCTATACCCTACACAATACTATACATATACTAACTCTATACCCTACACTATACTATACCTATACTAACTCTATACCCTACACTATACTATACCTATACCCTACACTATACTATACCTATACTAACCCTATACCCTACACTATACTATACCTAAACTAACTCTATACCCTACACTATACTATACCTATACTAACTCTATACCCTACACTATACTATACCTATACTAACCCTATACCCCTACACTATACTATACCTATACTAACTCTATACCCTACACTATACTATACCTATACTAACTCTATACACTACACTATACTATACCTATACTAACTCTATACCCTACACTATACTATACCTATACTAACTCTATACCCTACACTATACTATACCTATACTAACTCTATACCCTACACTATACTATACCTATACCCTACACTATACTATACCTATACAAACACTATACCTACACTATACCTAAACCTATACCCTACACTAAACTATACCTATACTAACTCTATACCCTACACACTATACTATACCTATACTAACTCTATACCCTACACTATACTATACCTATACTAACTCTATACCCTACACTATACTATACACTATACTAACTCTATACCCTACACTATACTATACCTATACTAACTCTATACCCTACACTATACTAACCTATACTAACTCTATACCCTACACTATACTATACCTATACTAACTCTATACCCTACACTATACTATACCTTACTAACTCTATACCCTACACTATACTATACCTATACCCTACACTATACTGTACCTATACTAACCCTATACCCTACACTATACTATACCTATACTAACTCTATACCCTACACTATACTATACCTATACCCTACACTATACTATACCTATACTAACCCTATACCCTACACTATACTATACCTATACTAACTCTATACCCTACACTATACTATACCTATACTAACTCTATACCCTACACTATACTGTACCTATACTAACTCTATACCCTACACTATACTATACCTATACTAACTCTATACCCTACACTATACTATACCTATACTAACTCTATACCCTACACTATACTGTACCTATACTAACTCTATACCCTACACTATACTATACCTATACTAACTCTATACCCTACACTATACTATACCTATACCCTACACTATACTATACCTATACTAACTCTATACCCTACACTATACTATACCTATACCCTACACTATACTATACCTATACTAACTCTATACCCTACACTATACTATACCTATACTAACTCTATACCCTACACTATACTATACCTATACTAACTCTATACCCTACACTATACTATACCTGTACTAACTCTATACCCTACACTATACTATACCTATACTAACTCTATATCCTATACTATACTATACCTATACTAACTCTACACCCTACACTATACTATACCTATACTAACTCTATATCCTACACTATACTATACCTATACCCTACACTATACTATACCTATACTAACTCTATACCCTACACTATACTATACCTATACTAACTCTATACCCTACACTATACTATACTATACCTATACTAACTCTATACCCTACACTATACTATACTATACCTATACTAACTCTATACCCTACACTATACTATACCTATACTAACTCTATACCCTACACTATACTATACCTATACTAACCCTATACCCTACACTATACTATACCTATACTAACTCTATACCCTACACTATACTATACCTATACTAACTCTATACCCTACACTATACTGTACCTATACTAACTCTATACCCTACACTATACTATACTATACTAACTCTATACCCTACACTATACTATACCTATACTAACTCTATACACTACACTATACTATACCTATACTAACTCTATACCCTACACTATACTATACCTATACTAACTCTATACCCTACACTATACTGTACCTATACTAACTCTATACCCTACACTATACTATACCTATACTAACTCTATACACTACACTATACTATACCTATACTAACTCTATACCCTACACTATACTATACCTATACTAACTCTATACCCTACACTATACTATACCTATACTAACTCTATACCCTACACTATACTATACCTATACTAACTCTATACCCTACACTATACTATACCTATACTAACTCTATACCCTACACTATACTATACCTATACTAACTCTATACCCTACACTATACTATACCTATACTAACTCTATACCCTACACTATACTATACCTATACTAACTCTATACCCTACACTATACTATACCTATACTAACTCTACACCCTACACTATACTATACCTATACTAACTCTATACCCTACACTATACTATACCTATACTAACTCTATACCCTACACTATACTATACCTATACCCTACACTATACTATACCTATACTAACTCTATACCCTACACTATACTATACCTATACTAACTCTATACCCTACACTATACTATACCTATACTAACTCTATACCCTACACTATACTATACCTGTACTAACTCTATACCCTACACTATACTATACCTATACTAACTCTATATCCTATACTATACTATACCTATACTAACTCTACACCCTACACTATACTATACCTATACTAACTCTATATCCTACACTATACTATACCTATACCCTACACTATACTATACCTATACTAACTCTATACCCTACACTATACTATACCTATACTAACTCTATACCCTACACTATACTATACTATACCTATACTAACTCTATACCCTACACTATACTATACTATACCTATACTAACTCTATACCCTACACTATACTATACCTATACTAACTCTATACCCTACACTATACTATACCTATACTAACCCTATACCCTACACTATACTATACCTATACTAACTCTATACCCTACACTATACTATACCTATACTAACTCTATACCCTACACTATACTGTACCTATACTAACTCTATACCCTACACTATACTATACTATACTAACTCTATACCCTACACTATACTATACCTATACTAACTCTATACACTACACTATACTATACCTATACTAACTCTATACCCTACACTATACTATACCTATACTAACTCTATACCCTACACTATACTGTACCTATACTAACTCTATACCCTACACTATACTATACCTATACTAACTCTATACACTACACTATACTATACCTATACTAACTCTATACCCTACACTATACTATACCTATACTAACTCTATACCCTACACTATACTATACCTATACTAACTCTATACCCTACACTATACTATACCTATACTAACTCTATACCCTACACTATACTATACCTATACTAACTCTATACCCTACACTATACTATACCTATACTAACTCTATACCCTACACTATACTATACCTATACTAACTCTATACCCTACACTATACTATACCTATACTAACTCTATACCCTACACTATACTATACCTATACTAACTCTACACCCTACACTATACTATACCTATACTAACTCTATACCCTACACTATACTATACCTATACTAACTCTATACCCTACACTATACTATACCTATACCCTACACTATACTATACCTATACTAACTCTATACCCTACACTATACTGTACCTATACTAACTCTACACCCTACACTATACTATACCTATACTAACTCTACACCCTACACTATACTATACCTATACTAACTCTATACCCTACACTAGATCCTAATGCTAAGCTGACCTACCTACTCTATCTAACACTATCAGTTTGCTGGATAATTTGCTTTGTTCACCTGATCGCACAGACAATGTTCTCTCTCCTCACAACCACATGAAAGTGTAAAATAACGCTGCTTGGAGGAATCTTATATAATGAATGGGGGGGGGGGGGGGGCAACTTTTCTATTGGTTGCTAAGGATGTTTCTAACCTCTGACATCTGATTTTGCATCATTCTCGTTGGCCCATAAGTTAAAAGAACGGAGGGATCAGGGACGATATCTGCGAATATTGACATGTATGAAATATTTGTGCGCCATTCTCACACACTAAATAGTATTGGAGCCTTCTATAGACCACAAGCTGGAAGCAGGGAGGGATGATGATCACTGTGATGTGTATTATGACCCCCCCCCCCCCCCCCAAAAAAAAAAAAAAAAAAATATTTTGTGAATATATAGCGCTATATACACGAAATAGCGAAGTTGCGACATTCTCGATAAAAATTCGCATTACGAATAATTGCGTGCAACACTAGTGTATAACTATTCTATAGAGATAGCAGCAGTATACAGATAGAGATGAAGGGGAGGTGTATAACTACTATATATCTTTATTTTATCGAGATAGCAGCAGTATACAGATCGAGCTGGAGGGGAGGTGTATAACTAATATATATCTTGATTCTATAGAGATAGCAGCAGCAGTATAGATAGAGAGCAGGAGGGGAGGTGTATAACTACTATATATCCTGATTCTATAGACATAGCAGCAGCAGTATACAGATAGAGCTGGAAAAGAGGTGTATCACTATTATATATCCTGATCCCAGAAAGATAGCAGCAGTATACAGATAGAGCTGGAGGGGAGGTGTATCACTACTATATATTCTGATCCCATAGAGATAGCAGCAGTATACAGATAAAGCTGGAGGGGAGGTCTATAACTTCTATATATCCTGATCACATATAGATAACAGCAGCAGTATACAGAAGGAGCTGGAGGGTAGGGGTATAACTACCATATATCTTGATCACAATGAGATTGCAGCAGTATACAGATAGAGCTGGAGGGAAGGGGTATAACTACTATATATCTTAATCACAATGAGATTGCAGCAGTATACAGATAGAGCTGGAGTGGACGTGTATTAATAGTAGTTATTTACCTCTTCCCAGCTCTCTCTGTATGGAAGGGATCTGATAGGTTATGATGTCATCCTATATTTCACAGGAAGTCACCTGACGCAGGGCTGACCACTTCCTCTCTTGGTCAAAAAAATGGAGGCTCTTAATGCACTTTTTGATCAAAACGTGTCCCCCATCCACCAGGCGGAGGTGTCCTCATTTCGGATGGGACCCTAACGCTCATTTCACTCCCCTCTGCTTGGCATATGGCCTCTGACTGGGTGACATGTTGGATCCACTATCAATTTAAAAACCTCCTGTGAGTCCGTCACCCAATCAGAGGCCATATGCCCAGCAGAGGGGAGGGAAATGAGTGTTAGAGTCCAAACCGAAATGAGGCCACCTCCGCGTGGTGGATGAGGGGACACGTTTTGATCAAAAAGTGCGCTAACAGCCTCCGTTTCTTGACCAAGAGCGCTGCTGCCACCTTATTTTTTGTATACTCTGACCACTTCCTCTGACACATTAAACACTGTAATTTTCTTCAGGTCAGACTGGTGATCACATGACCCAGATACAGTAATAAAATGCAGCTGTGCGGGAATAAAACAGATGGCACTGTAGGACTAGTGGTGGTGAAAACACATAAAAACCTGACAGATAATTACCTGAGAAATTAGGTTAAAATATAAGAAGTTATAAAGACCGACCTCTGCAGCCCTGAGGCTCCGGCTCCTAACCTGCCCCCCTCCCCCTCCCCGAGCATTATGGGACCCAGAAAAGCCATCGCTATAAGTGATGTTTATCGCAGAATGAAGGAAGCGCAATTCACCAGTCATTTCTGGGAGGTGTTTACTTTGCATTTCTACATATGAAGTAAATATTGTCCCAGTGCCGCCCCCCTCCCCCCCCCCCTCCTCGTCGGGAAGATAACCATAATGGAATATTTCCCTTTATCCCTCTCGCCTGCCCGTCCTATCTTCTCATTTATTTCTCTGGCAATTTCTACAGATTTCCCTTACAGAAATCCCATTTCTTTCAGACACACGAGCTGCCCCGGGTTATTGACTTTCATTTCGCCATCTGGAAAACAAATGAAGCAGGAAGGACAAGAATGCGAGATGGAAACGCTCGAGCCGGCATTTTATTTTGGTTTTGGGGTGAATTCTGTACTTGGGTGTTTAGATGGATTGTGTGAAAGGAGAACAATAACAATAACAGCAACAATGTAACAGATCATAAGAAATGTAACCAAAGCAAAAAAACACTGAACGTAACAATATTGTGATAGTATGATCAACAACAAAGTAACAGATCATAACAAATGGAGCCAAAGAAAAAGATTGAACGCAACAAAATTGTGATAAAACATTCAGCAACAATGTAACAGATCATAACAATGTAAATCAAGGCAAAATATTGAATGTAACAATATTGTGATAATACGACCAGCAACAAAGTAACAGGTCATAACAAATCGAGCCAACGTAAAACACTGAACGTAACAATATTGTGATAATATGACCAGCAACAATGTAACAGATCATAACAATGTAAATCAAGACAAAATATTGAATGTAACAATATTGTGATAATACGACCAGCAACAAAGTAACAGATCATAACAAATGGAGCCAAAGAAAAAGATTGAACGTAACAAAATTGTGATAAAACATTCAGCAACAATGTAACAGATCATAACAATGTAAATCAAGGCAAAATATTGAATGTAACAATATTGTGATAATACAATCAGCAACAAAGTAACAGATCATAACAAATCGAGCCAGAGTAAAAGATTAAACGTAAAAAAATTGTGATGAAACATTCAGCATCAATGTATCAAATCATAACAAATGTAACCAATGCAAAATTTTGAATGTAACATCATTGGGGGAGATTTATCAAAACTTGTGTAGAGTAAAGTTGACCAGTTGCCCATAGCAACCAATTAGATCACTTCTTTTATTTAAAAAAAAAAAAAAGGCCTCCGAAAAATTAAAGAAGCGATCTGATTGGTTGCTATGGGCAACTTTACTCTACACAGGTTTTGATAAATCTCCCCCATTGTGATTATAAGATCAGCAACAATGTAACAGATATATGTGGTGCCACAAGGGCGCAAGTTATTCTTGTCAATTCGTGACGCCAGGGCACCGTTAGGTTTTACATGGTCCAAGGTGGAGACAGCTTCTCCTGGGCCAGACATGCACCGACGTCAGGTTATGGATAACTGTCTTTTACTGAGCAGGGTGCAGACAGTATAACACACAGTACGGAGTACAGTAGAAGGGATGCAGTGTAACCCTTGGGAGCCCTGTTGCCTTGCTGGAACTTATGGTGCTTTTCACCCACTTGAATTGTATAGACTTAAGATTTCCCACGCTGACTGGGGTTCTGACAAGGTCCAATCACTATCACTGCCAGGGCTTGACTCACCGCTGTATGGGGAACACTTGCTGAACTGACTTGAATTAGAGATTTCCCTCAGGCTTCCCTCTGGACTCACCACACACGTCTTCCACCTCTTTTCCACACTGTAGCTCAGTCTAAACTGGAGCAACTCCTCCCCCCATACACTATATATATACATGAGAATTTGGGGGTTCCCATTGGGCAGACAGGGTCATCTGGTTAACATTGCATCTCTCTCTTAAAGGTACAGTATATAAATAACATAAAGAATACAGAAAATGTAATGAATATAATAAAGTGCTTGAACAGTGTGGTGTCCCGGTACCGTATTACATACCGTACCTTGGTAGGGGTCCCCAAAGTCAGAGTTCCTAGGAACCGTGGGGTCCTCAGGTCTAATCTTCCCCTAGTCACCCCTTAAATAATTAATATATTACTCAGGTAAATGTAAATAAATGTATATAGAAAGTGAACTTACCTTGCGCTTGCGTCGCGGGACCTGCGGGTCACGTGACGAGGCTCTAGTCTCTATGGTAGTTGAAAAGGACCTTTGGAGGTTCATGGGACATGTGATGCCCACAATGCTTTGTGAAGCTGATTGACAGATGGCGTGGACCAATCCTAAAACGGCCAGCCCCTGCCCATATAAGGGAGCTGCAGCCAATGATCGCTCTCTTGTTCCTGTGCTGCAAAGCAAGCAGCATCTCTTGGGTTGCTGTCACTGAATGAGGTAGGACCTTCGCAACTTTTAATGACAATTACTAGGCCAAAGCCTTGCGGCCTCTGCTGAATTACACAGTGAGTTCTTGAAAATTCCCCGCAATTATTGGCAAGGACCCTGGACCTAAACATAACCCTAAATCCAGCGGATCTGCGCATACTAAATCCCTACAATCTAAAGAACTCACTAAAAGTCCCAACCAACGGCCAATCTAAGCTAAGCTGTTCATAGACTCTGTTACAATGACTGTTTGCATATTCGCATGTTACAGAAAATCTTCAGTAAAGTTTACGCAAGTTTTCAGTGAAGCTCTGGTTGTGGACAATACTTTATTCTGCAAACACCTATCGTCTTTGGGAAGGGTGGCGATAGGCCAAGTCATACAGCATTTTAACCCTCACCCTGGCGTCACGACTGACAAGGGTTAACAGCACCCTTTATAATCTGCGCAGCAACATCCCGATTACCATTGACACCCACAAGGCACCACAACAGGATAAACACAGGGCCTAACACAAGAGCAGCAGGCATGCCAGAGCAGATCCCAGCCCGCAGGACACCACAATAACAAATGTAATCAATGCAAAATATTGAACGTAACAATATTGGGATAATACGATCAGTAACATTGTAACAAACTGTAAAAACAGCCAAAGTAAAACATTGAACGTAACAATATTGTATCAATACGATCAGCAGCAATGTAACAATTCATAACAAATGGAGCCAAAATAAAAAACAGGAAAAGGGTTGTCCAGCGAGGAATAGTTCCAAAATCTTCTTTATTGAATAAAAGTCAGCAGACAAGAATGTAACACTTTATAACTAATGTAGTCAAAATAAAACATAATATGAATAATGTAATAATATTGTGACAATACGATCAGCAACAATGTAACACTTTATCATGATGTGATGTTATAAGGAGTCGGTACCTGGGGTGGTCTTACCAATTTACAATATTTATAACCTGAACAATGTTAGGACAAGACTTCACACCCCTTCTGCATCTTCTGAGAGAAGATTCCCATGACACATACATCAGACCCCCCTATTATTGGGGTACATGTCACACACACCAACCGTTGTGTCTGTCAACACCGACTCTTTTGTACTTCACACTATACAGCTCTGCTGGTTCAGTGTTTCCCAACCTGTGTGCCTCCAGCTGTTTCAAAACTACAACTCCCAGCATGCCTGGACAGCCAAACATCCCTGAAAATATCCCTAATGAAAACCCCAGTTTGCAAAACCCTAACACAAGCAGCAAGGAGGACTCTAGGACCTAGAGATAAAGGTCAAGGCTGAGAAGATACTGAATAAGGGTACATTCCCACACGGCGTATTTGCTGCTGCGTATTTTATTTTCTCTGTTGAAGTCAATGGGTAGGAAAATACACAGCACCAAATACGCAGCAAATACGCAGCAAAATACGCTGTGTGGGAACGTACCCTAAAGGAGCAAATGCAGCAAGATCAAACTTGGAGAAACAACAGCAACTACAAGATACAGAAACAAGGACAGCACAAGAATAAATCAGGAATCAATTGGACAGACGAGGAACAAAACTAGGTCATAATAAGGAATACTGCATTTAAATTTACACAGCGTTCAGTATATATCCGAACCACAATGCAAAAGGTATGGAACATAACCAATCAATATGGTATCATCCGCACCACACTGCAAAAGACATGGAACATAACCAATCAATAGGGTATAATCCGCACCACACTGCAAAAGACATGGAACATAACCAATCAATATGGTATCATCCGCACCACACTGCACTTCCTTGTTCTTGAGATAGAAGCAGGTCCCAGAGGAGGTTTAGTGATTATCCTGTGGATGTAGAGGAGTCCGGAGGAGTATAAAAGGAGTCTGAAGGAGGAGACACAGGGGTCTGGAGGAGGAGACACAGGGGTCTGGAGGAGGAGGACAGAGGAGTCTGGAGGAGGAGACAGAGGAGTCTGGAGGAGGAGGACAGAGGAGTCTGGAGGAGGAGACCGAGAAGTTTGGAGGAGGAGGACGGAGGAGTCTGGAGGAGGAGACAGAGGAGTCTGGAGGAGGAGGACAGAGGAGTCTGGAGGAGGAGACAGAGAAGTTTGGAGGAGGAGGACAGAGGAGTCTGGAGGAGGAGACAGAGGAGTCTGGAGGAGGAGGACAGAGGAGTCTGGAGGAGGAGACAGAGAAGTTTGGAGGGGGAGGACGAAGGAGTCTGGAGGAGGAGACAGAGGAGTCTGGAGGAGGAGGACAGAGGAGTCTGGAGGAGGACAGTGGAGTCTGGAGAAGGAGACAGAGAAGTTTGGAGGAGGAGGACAGAGGAGTCTGGAGGAGGAGGACAGAGCAGTCTGGATGAGGACAGAGCAGTCTGGATGAGGACGGAGGAGTCTGGAGGAGGAGACAGAGGAGTCTGAAGGAGGAGGACAGAGGAGTCTGGAGGAGAAGGACAGATGACTCTGGAGGAGGAGGACAGAGGAGTCTGGAGGAGAAGGACAGAGGACTCTGGAGGAGAAGGACAGAGGAGTCCGGAGGAGGAGGACAGAGGAGTCTGGAGGAGAAGGACAGAGGAGTCTGGAGGAGGAGACAGAGGTGTCTGGAGGAGAGGACAGAGGACTCTGGAGGAGAAGGACAGAGGGGTCTGGAGGAGAAGGCCAGAAGAGTCTGGAGGAAGAGGACAGAGGACTCTGGAGGAGAAAGACAGAGGAGTCTGGAGGAAGAGGACAGAGGAGTCTGGAGAAGGAGGACAGAGGGGTCAGGATAAGAAGGACAGATGAATCTGGAGGAGGACTACAGAGAAATATAGATGAGGAGGGCAGAAGAGTCTGGAGAAGGAGGATAAAGGAGTCTGGAGGTGGAGGACCGATGGGGTCTGGAGTAGAAGGACAGAGTATTATGGAGGAGGACAGAGTATTCTGGAGGGGGACAGAGGAGTCTGGAGGAGGATAGAGGAGTCTGTAGGAGGAAGACAGAGGAGTCTGTAGGAGGACAGAGGAGTCTGAAGTAGGAGGACAGAGGAGTCTGAAGGAGGAGGACAGAGGAGTCTGGAGGAGGAGGACAGAGGAGTCTGGAGGAGGACAGAGGAGTCTGGAGGAGAGGACAGAGGAGTCTGGAGGAGAGGACAGAGGAGTCTGGAGGAGAAGGACATAGGAGTCGAGGAGAGGACAGAGGAGTCTGTAGGAGGACAGAGGAGTCTGGAGGAGAAGGACAGAGGAATC
This sequence comes from Hyla sarda, assembly GCF_029499605.1. Taxonomy (NCBI): domain Eukaryota; kingdom Metazoa; phylum Chordata; class Amphibia; order Anura; family Hylidae; genus Hyla; species Hyla sarda. Next base: position 175,766,777 of record NC_079197.1, read on the forward strand.
TGGAGGAGGACAGAGGAATCTGGAGGAGGACAGAGGAGTCTGGAGGAGGACAGAGGAGTCTGGAGGAGGACAGAACAGCAGAACAATTTTTCCAACAAGGAAAGACACAACTGAGTCTCAGCACCATTGGAGTCCCGTCATTGTTTTGCTCCTCTGCTGGCGGACAGCTTTATTACAAGTCATACAAGAAAAACAATCACACAAAGCACGACAGTACAATACACAGCACAGGTTCCTTAAACTCTACACTATACCACATGCTACACTAACACTCCGCGAAATCCTGAAAGAGAAAAGCACCAAAATGGAAATAACCGAACAATACGATCTGTGGCTATGGTAACGGAGGGAGGGCTGCAGGACGCCGGTCTGTGTGTTATACGTGTCCCAGTGTTGTGTCTGGTCAGCGCCCGATCACACTCAGCGTCTACTTCCATCTGTGCAGCACTTTTTACTTCTCTTATGGTGGAGGACAGAGGATTCTGGAGTTTTTCTATGTTTTTCTTATCCTGTAGGTACCTCACATGTCTATTCTAACCTGAGCAGTGGCGCCCTCTTCAGTAGGGTCAGGTATTACACTCAGATCAAATATATAATAGAGACTGAGAAGGAGCGATGGAGGTTTACACAGAGAGGATTTGGGGAATCCTGGGGGGGACTATTATACTACATTATAGGAATCGACCGATATCGTTTTTTTTAGGGCCGATACCGATAATCGGTGGAGGTTAGGGCCGATAGCCGATAACTTATACCGATATTCCGGTATAAGTTATCGGCTATTTATCCCCCCGCGACACCGCTGCAGATCATTGATTTAAAGCGGACGCTTTAAATCAATGCACTGCAGTGGTTTTGCGGCGCCATAGGCCGCCGCTGTCACCACCCGCTTCTCTCCCCCTAACTGTCAGGGTGGTCCGGGCCATCCATCCTCTCTTCCTGTAGTGTCCGACGGCATTCCGGGTGGAGGGTGAACCGGTCCGGGCTGCCCTTTTTCTCCGGGGGTCCTCTTCTCCACTCCGAGCAGGCTCCGGCCTAGTAAAGCAGCATAGACGCTGCTGCGCAGTGACACCCATGCGCAGCGACGCACCTGACGTCACGGCGTAGCGGCGTCTATGCAGCGTACTAGGCCGGAGCCTGCCCGGAGTGGAGAAGAGCACCCCCGGAGAAGGACAGCCCGGACCGGTTCACCCTCCACCCGGAATGCCGCCGGACACTACAGGAAGGATGGATGGCCCGGACCACCCCCATTACGGGTAAGTTTAATTTTTTTTATTGACTCGGAGGGTGGGGGAGGGGCCCGACCGATATAGCGGTATGGGCAAAAATCCGTACCGTGGGAGAAAAAAAAAAAAACGGTATCCGGTTCATACCGGTATACCGCCCAGCACTATGGTGGGGGGGGGGGGTGCGACGCGGTGCGGTGTGTCGGGGGGGCGGTCGCGGTTTGGTGGGTCGGGGGGGCGGTCGTGGTGCGGTGGGGGCTGTTCGGGGGGCGGGGCATTATTGGCTTATCGGCAAGGTAATTTCCTATACCGATAATGCCCAAATTCGTGATTATCGTCCGATCCCTACTACATTATACTATTATACAGCAAAACGACAAATGGAACCTCCTAATAAAATGATGTAACATTATAAACTCCACCGATGTGTGAAGCGGTGACACAATGTATCATTATCCGGGTCATGTGATTCCTGGCAGCAGGGGTCAGAGGCCCCTCAGACTGAACCTTTAGCGCAGATAATGACAGAATTGACTTTAATATATTGTCGGAGTCAGTGAATATCACGGCGCGGAACGAAAGGTAAACGACTCTGCGCACGGCGGCGGTGAGCAATCTAATCTGTGCCGCCGCGCTCTGTTTATCCACTTTGGTCTGTTTTATGTGGTGACCTTTAGCTTTAATTTTCTCCCGGAGATGTGACTGGCGTAATTATGCAGATGGTAGAGCGCGGCCGTCAGCTCTCCGCACCGTCTGTAGCCTGGATACACCGGACAACGCCGGGCGGAGGGAGAGATCTGTCACCTACTGAGGGGGGGTTCACATATTTATAGAATTTTGGAAGGAATTCCCACAATTCTTCTAGAAAATGCAATAGGGAAAGGATTGTGCAGAGTGAACTATGTAGAGTGGGAGGAGCTAATATAGAGTGCCATAGAAGAAGTGGGAGGAGCTTATAAAGAATGCTCTATAAGGAGTGGGAGGAGCCTAGAATGCCTTAAAAGAAGTGGGAGGGGCTTATAAAGAATGCTCTATAAGGAGTGGGAGTAGCCTATGTAGAGCGCCTTAAAAGTGGGAGGAGCTTATGAAGAATGTTCTATAAGGGGTGGGAGGAGCGTATGTAAAACTGTTCTATAAGGAGTGAGAGTGCTTAAGTAAAATGCTATATAAGGAGTGGGAGGGGCTTATGTAGAATGTTCTATAACAGTGGTCTCAAACTGTGGCCCTCCAGATGTTGCAAAACTTCAATTCCCAGCATGCCCGGACAGCCGTTGGCTGTCCGGGCATGCTGGGAGTTGAAGTTTTGAAACATCTGGAGGGCCACAGTTTGAGACCACTGCCCTATTAGAAGTGAAAGCAGCTTATGTAGAATGGGTGAAGCTTATTTAGAAACCTATATAAGGAGTGGGAGGAGCTTATGTAGAATTCTTTATAAGGAGTGGGAGGGGCTTATGTAGAATTCTTTATAAGGAGTGGGAGGATCACATGTAGAATTCTTTATAAGGAGTGGGAGGGGCTTATGTAGAATTCTTTATAAGGAGTGGGAGAGGCTTATGTAGAATTCTTTATAAGGAGTGGGAGGGGCTTGTGTAGAATTCTTTATAAGGAGTGGGAGGAGCATATGTAGAATTCTTTATAAGGAGTGGGAGAGGCTTATGTAGAATTCTTTATAAGGAGTGGGAGAGGCTTATGTAGGATTCTTTATAAGGAGTGGGAGGGGCTTATGTAGAATTCTTTCTAAGGAGTGGGAGGAGCATATGTAGAATTCTTTATAAGGAGTGGGAGAGGTTTATGTAGAATTCTTTATAAGGAGTGGGAGAGGCTTATGTAGAATTCTTTATAAGGAGTGGGAGAGGCTTATGTAGGATTCTTTATAAGGAGTGGGAGGGGCTTATGTAGAATTCTTTCTAAGGAGTGGGAGGAGCATATGTAGAATTCTTTATAAGGAGTGGGAGAGGCTTATGTAGAATTCTTTATAAGGAGTGGGAGAGGCTTATGTAGAATTATTTATAAGGAGTGGGAGGGGCTTATGTAGAATTCTTTATAAGGAGTGGGAGGAGCATATGTAGAATTCTTTATAAGGAGTGGGAGAGGCTTATGTAGAATTCTTTATAAGGAGTGGGAGAGGCTTATGTAGAATTCTTTATAAGGAGTGGGAGAGGCTTATGTAGAATTCTTTATAAGGAGTGGGAGGGGCTTATGTAGAATTCTTTATAAGGAGTGGGAGGGGCTTATGTAGAATTCTTTATAAGGAGTGGGAGAGGCTTATGTAGGATTCTTTATAAGGAGTGGGAGGGGCTTATGTAGAATTCTTTATAAGGAGTAGCAGAAGCTTATGTAGAATTATATAAAAGGAGTGGGAGGGGCTTATGTAGAATGATCCATAAAGAGTGGGAGGGGCTTATAAAGACTGCTATATCAGTGCTCATCAAACTGTGGACATCTGCCTTATAAGGATGAGCTACTTAAATGGACAATCAGGACATCATTTTTACAGTAGTGGGAGGAGATTATATAAGGACTGGGAGGAGCTTAAGTAGAATTGTCTATAAGGAGCAGGAGAAGCTTATGTAGAATACTCTATAAAGAGTGGGAGGAGCTTATGTAAAATGCTCTATAAGGAGTGGGAGGAGCTTATATAGAATGCTCTATAAGGAGTAGGAGGGGCTAATGAAGACTGCTATATCAGTGGTCTTCAAACTGTTGACCTTCAGAAACTTCAAAACTACAACTCCCAACATGCTCGGGCAGCTGGGTGGAGCTTAAGCAGAGTGGCCTAAGAAGAGTGGGAGGAGCTTATGAAGAATGCCTTATAAGGAGTGGAAGAAGCTTATGTAGAATGCTCTATAGTGAGTGGGAGGAGCTAATGAAGAATGCCCTATAAGGAGTGGGGGGAGCTTATGTAGAATTCTCTATAAGGAGTGGGAGGAGCTTATAAAGAATACTCTTTAAAGGCGTTGAGAAGAGAATATGAAGAATAAAGAAAGGCTGTCCAGGCATGCTGGGAGTTGTAGTTTTGCTACAGCTGGAGGCGCACTGGTTGGGAACACTGTTCTATACAGACGGGCAGTTGTTTTATCCTCTATATTTGCACGTCTGCCTTATGAGGATCTTCTACTTAACCGGACAATCGCCACATCATGTTACATAAACAAATGAAATATTTATTATCTATTTAACCTTTTGTTTACCGTTTCCTAATGACTCGCGCCCTTGAGGACTGACAGCTCGACAACACTGACTGTAGATTTTATATTATACACAAGACAGAATGCGTCGCAAAGGGCGGAGCCAAATCCAGGCGCTGTATTTTTAAAGATATGGGCTTTTTCTACTTGCTGCCATTAAAGTCACTTGTAAATATTGAATTACTGTCGGCAGGAGAATGAGTCACTGTGTGAACATTACGCCCCGGAGAAGATCCCTCGCATTTCCCCACAAGGGCGTCCAGGACTCGGTGACATATCGCGGCCGCGCCGGGGGGAGGACGGCCATAAATCCAGATGAAATCTGCTTGGATTGTTTCTGTTTCTGCCCATTAAGTGACTTCACTTTACATTCCGTGTACGATGGCACAAGGGGGGGGGGGGGGGGCAGACTGCGCGTTTTATTCGATGACGAATCTCCCTTATTTATCCCTATGACTGGTGATCCAAGTATCGCGGACGCCGGAGGTCTCGGCCGCTCAGAGTCACTGAAGGCCGAAGAACAGAGAAGATGTCCGAACGTTGGACAATAGCACAACCTCCCCGTAATGATGCATTATTGACGATTGGGTCTGGTGGAATGAAATGTATCAATTCCTTAAAGTGCACCTGTCATTTAGAGAACATGCAGAGACCTGCTTCAATCCGCAACATGTAGCAATTTATGAATTATGAATCTATGGGGCCGTCCAGATAAGAAGCATAGAGACCCTGATTCCCCTCCACTCCACTAGGGGCAGTATTAGCTGCTATGAAATCTCCCACACTCAGAAGCACTGCACTCCCAGCTTACAATACTGTGTCTGCTACTAATGATCTATTAGAGCAGTGTTTCCCAAACAGAGTCTCTCCAGCTGTTGCAAAACTACAACTCCCAGCATGCCTGTTGTTCCTACAAAAGAGGAGGAACTTAACTAATCAATATAGTATAATCCGCACCACACTGCAAAAACAAGGAACTTAACCATTCAATGTGCTATAATCCGCACCACACTGCAAAAGACGAGGAACTTAACCATTCAATGTGCTATAATCCGCACCACACTGCAAAAGGCATAGAACTCCTACTCCAAATGAGCTGAGCAGACAAGATCAGCCGATCCAGAATAATCAATCAGCGGTAAGATAGTTGCATAGTTCCCGCCTCCCATTCTGAATTCTTTAATAGGGTTTCTATGCCAATTTAGGTTATTTCCTAATGCAGTGTTTCCCAACAGTGCGCCTCCAGCTGTTGCAAAACTACAATTCCCAGCATGCCCGGACAGCCGAAGGCTGTTGTAGTTTTGAAACAGCTGGTGGCGCACCGGTTGGGAAACACATAAAAAAAAATTCTGGTATATAACCTGTAAATATGGGATACAGATCAATAGGATACAATCAATAGGATATAATCCGCACCACACTGCAGAAACTCCTACTTCACACGAGTGCTGTTAGTTGAAGTTTCGCAATAGCTGGAGGCACACTGGTTGGGAAACACTGGTGTAGGAAAGCATACTTACAGGAGCTGGCACTCCTTTCAAAGACAGGTGTCCCTGCTCTTGTACACTGAGCAGTAAAGTACGGACTGTATGCCTCGTCGCTCAGTGAACAGTAATTGGTCCAGGTGCTCTGTGAAAGTGTTAGCCGCCTAGAGGTACTGTTAGTGTCTCTAAGCCGATAATGTAGGCTGACACAGAAAATATCTATAGCAGCAGGGACTTCTGTCAAAAGTGTGTCTGCTCCTGTACATCGAGTAATCAGCAATGTCGTATACATCACTGGTTAACCTTTACTAGTGCATTCATTGGGCCCAGTAAATGTTTAGGTCCAAATTCCAAACTACTCTAAAATAAATTTCACAATGCCTAAGCCATGTGTAGCGGGAAAGGGTGCGGACCCGTCTAAATTTCCCCTCTAGGTCCCCTCAGGTTGCTCCAGGTGGTACTAGTGCTTAGCACCAGGGGATCAGGAATGTAAGCATAGTCAGCAAGCTGGGTCAATCACAGGAGAGACGGCATGATAAACTAGCAGATGTGAAAGGAACTGTCCAGAACATCATATGTTTGCTATGGGGGTTTCCTTTTACTCTGGACAGTTCCTAAAATGGACAGAGATGTCAGCAGAGAGCACTGTGCTCAGGATGTCAGCAGACAGCTCTGTGTTTTAAATGGAAAATAATTTCCCCTGTAGTATTCAGCAGCTAATAAGTACAGGAAGGATTAAGATTTTTTAATAGAAGTAATTTACAAATCTGTTTAACTTTCTGGCACCACTTGATAAAAAAAAAAGGACAATTCCAATGCTGAAATTGTTCCGCGCAAAGAAAGAACATGTTCATTCTTTGCGCGGATTCCGCGAGCACTGCATAGCCGTCAGTGGTGACGGCTCAGTGCCCCGCGGCCCTAGCGCCAAAGCATCTTCGGCGGTGGCCGACAGGCGGAATCTCCGCTCGCGGAATTCAGTGAGCAGAGATTCCGTAGTGTGAACGAACCCTTAAACAGAAATAGATTTCAAGAGTGTAATACCTCATTTCTCCTGCGGAGGAGCTGCAGGGAGATCGCTCACTTGCAGCTTACAGAAGATCACTAGAGATTCTGCCATCAGGACGTTACATATTGGATCATTTTTGCCGAGTGTTCGTGTCTTATAAAAAGATCAACAAATGCCTTCAAGTATTGCGCCCAATGAACGCCGCGTCTGTGAATTTTGGCGGCATTGCTTTTGTGTAACGATCTTTTCCATTTTTTCCGCATTATTCTTGTTTTCCCCCGACGCTCAGGTCACTTTTGTTACAATTACCTGTTAACTTCTCGCCGCTCAACAATATCATCATTGCGGGCAGGAAAGCCCCGGCGGCGGTGGCGTTGTCAGCGGGGGCGGTCGCCATATCCACAAGCTTCTTTTTTTTTCTTCTCCTGACAAAAGGGCAAGACGCACAACACTTAACCTTTATTCAGCTCAAATGGTTCCCTGCGCCGAAATAAAACACGGACAGAGTCAGACGAAACACGCAATTAGTGGCATTTTCCCAGCGAGTCGATCGCACGCTCTCATCACCGCCGCCGTGCCGCAAACCCCCCCCCCCGCCATGATTAAGAATGATACAAGCACATCATCATCATTGTCAACAGCGCTCAGCAAAAAAAGAAAAAAACATAAAACCTTGACTATGAAAAAAATAAAATAAAGAAACCGCACTTGTCAGAGAAAAATGCTCCTTTGATTTGTATTACGTCTGGCGGTAATTGCCGTCATCAGTGGCAGGTTATTATTACAACTGAATGGAATTTCGGTAATTACTTTTGCGCGGAATCTAACAGCTCCTAGATTGAAGGATATTCTGACAGTCTGAACGCTCTTGACAACAATTACAGTCCCGTCCCCCGGTCCCCCCCCCTTCCTCCTCCACCCTGGTTAACACTGATTCAGAAAATTAAAAATTAAATCGGCTCACGGGGGGGGGGGAAACACTCATGGATGTCACCGTCGCGGAGGACGGGGGGAGGGGCGCCGTCGTGTAAATCATCACACGATAAATAATAAAAATAAAAAAAAGGATGAAAACAGAACAAGTGAATGAAGGACGGATTTTAGGTTAAAAAAAATTCAAAGAAAAGAAAGACGCGCCGCTGGGAGCGAAACTATTTAGATACGTGGCGATACAGTAGAAGGGAAAGGCGCAGCGCTGGGAGCGATCATTGTCTATTTAGATACGTGGCGATACAGTAGAAGGGAAAGGCGTGACGCTGGGAGCGAAACTATTTAGATACATGGGGATACAGTAGAAGGGAAAGGCGCGGCGCTGGGAGCGATCGTTGTCTATTTAGATACGTGGTGATACAGTAGAAGGGCAAAGTGTATCCGATATCTACAGTTCATATACCAAAAGTGACTTCTTATGTGTTCCCCAATCAGTGCGCCTCCAGCTGTTGCAAAACTGCAATTCCCAGCACTTGTTTGGAGTAGGAGTTTCTGTAGTGTGCTGCCGATTATATCCTACTGATTTTATCCTATTGATACAATAGCCTTTGGCTGTCCGGGCATGCTGCGAGTTGTAGTTTTGCAACAGCTGGAGGAACTCTGGTTGGGAAACAATGCATTAGGAAGTAGCCTAAATTGGCGTAGAAACCCTATTACAGAATTCAGTATGGGAGGCGGGCCCCATACAACTATTTTACAGCTGATTGATTATTCTGGATCGGCTGATAGTGACTGCTCAGCTCATTTGGAGTAGGAGTTCTATGCCTTTTGCAGTGTGGTGCGGATTATACCATATTGATGGGTTAAATTCCTCGTCTTTTGTATGGGGTATCGTCTTTTGCATGGGGTATGGATTATACCATGTTGATTGGTTAAGTTCCATGACTTTTGCAGTGTGGTGCGGATTATACCATATTGATGGGTTAAATTCCTCGTCTTTTGTATGGGGTATCGTCTTTTGCATGGGGTATGGATTATACCATGTTGATTGGTTAAGTTCCATGACTTTTGCAGTGTGGTGCGGATTATACCATATTGATGGGTTAAATTCCTCATCTTTTGTATGGGGTATCGGCTTTTGCATGGGGTATGGATTATACCATGTTGATTGGTTAAGTTCCATGACTTTTGCAGTGTGGTGAGGATTATACCATATTGATGGGTTAAGTTCCATGCCTTTTGCAGTGTGGTGAGGATTATACCATATTGATGGGTTAAATTCCATGCCATTTACAGTGTGGTATGGATTATGCCACATTGATTAGTTAAGTTCCCCGTCTTTTGCAGTGTGGTTCGGATAAATACCATATGCTTCTGCATTCCTTATTATGACCTAGTTTTGTTCCGAGTCAGTCCAGTTGATTCCTGATTCATTCTTGTGTTGTCCTTGTTTCTGTATCTTGTATTTGCTGTTGTTTCTCCCAGTTTGATCTTGTTGCATTTGCTCCTTTGTTCAGTTACTACTCAGCCTTGAGCATTATCTATCAATATCAACATCCACATGATCCTCCTATTCATCAATAATATCATCTTCATCATTACTAGTGTTGAGCACGAATATTCGAAATGCTAATTTTTACCACGAATATCGGCACTTCTCAATTTTGTGAATATTTAGTGATAGCGTAATGACGAATATTCATTTTTATTTGTTTTTTTCTATATGCAAAGTTATGCAAATATTTATGCGAATATCGGCACTTCCAGACTGGACACTGGGAGACAACCTGCTTCGCGGCAGCCTACCTTCCCAGGAGGCAGTGGAACAGGGGTTCCTGGAGACGGCGGGAGTAGCAGTCAATCAGTGCGGAAAATCAGCTACTCAGCTGTGTGGCAGTTTTTCATCTCGGCCCTGTGTCAGTATATGCTGCGCCACCATAAAGCGGCCTGGGAGAACCGTGGCTCTGATGTGGTGGTCCAGCCTGCTGCATCACCCAGTGGCCATCCGCCCCCTCTTTCAGCAAGCCAAGGATCCACCACCTCAGCCGAAGGGAGCTGTGTGTCATACCCATCTTCTGTCGCTCCAGATGCTCCTGCTTCTCCCGCTTTTAGTCAGTCATTCCGCCAGCAATCCATCGGCGAAACCATGTCCAAGAGACAACAGTATGCGCCCACTCATCCAACGGCGCAGAAGTTGAGGTTGCTGGTGCTGCAGTCCCTCCCTTTTCAAGTGGTGGACTCTGCAGCTTTCAGGGAATTGATGGCTGGTGCCGAGCCGAGGTGGAGAGTCCCAAGCCGTCATTTCTTTGCGAAGAAGACAGTACCAGCCCTGCACAATTTTGTGGAACAGAAGGTGGGCCAGTGCTTGAGCCTGTCAGTGTGTTCAAAAGTGCATGGCAGCGCCAACGTGTGGAGCTGTAACCAGGGGCAGGGACAATACATGTCCTTTACAGCCCACTGGGTGCATGTGGTTCCTGCACAGCCACAACAGCATTTTGGACAGGTCACACCGCTTCCTCCTCCACGCTCTCAGGCCATTGGTCCTGTGACAGTTTGCGACTCCCCCTCCTCATCCTCCACTGTGTCCTCGGCCTCCACTGCACAGACAAGTCTCGGTGCCCCTCCAGCATACCATGTGTGTAGGGCACGGCGGTGTCAAGCTGTTCTTAACATGGTTTGCCTTGGCGAACGGAGCACACAGGGGAGGAACTGCTAAAAGTCATTCATCAAGAAATCGAATCATGGCTTACTCCACGAAAACTGGAAACGGGAACCATGGTGAGCGACAATGGGAAGAACATCGTGTCCGCGCTGCGACAAGGAAGTGTGAAACATGCGCCCTGCATGGCACACGTGTTCAATCTGGTTGTCAAGCGGTTCCTGAAGTGTTCCCCCCATTTGCAAGACATCCTAACAATGGGAAGGAAACTGTGAAAGTTCTTCAGCCACTCGTACACCGCAAAGCACACCCTCCTTGAGCTGCAGCGTCAGAACGGCATCCCCCCCAACATAGTCTGATTTGTGACGTTTCCACACGTTGGAATTCCACCCTCCATATGTTGGACTGACTATACGAACAAAGAAAAGCCATCACCGATTTCATGATGATCCAAGCAGATAGGGGTACTCCCCTCTGTAACTTCAATGTGAACCAGTGGCAGCTCATACGTGACACCTGCCGTTTGCTCAGGCCCTTTGAGGAAGCCACATTATTAGTCAGTCGCCAGGATGAGGGGATGAACAACGTCATTCCACTGCTTCATCTACTACAACACGTGTTGGAAACGATGGCTGGTCAGGGCAATGGAGACATGGCGCCTACATCTCACGGCCACATGAGCCCTGTGGGGGCTGAACTGGAGGAGGAGGAGGGGCACAGTGGAGCACAGTTTAGGTTTCGTGAAACGGGTGGTTTTTCTAGTCATCTGACAGGAAAGGAGGAGCAGGAGCAGCCAGAGGAGCTAGAGGGTTATGAGGAAGGCGAGACAGAGGACCCTCGCTACTGGCACAAAATGGGGGCCTTTTTTACACCCATTGAGAGGGAGAACAAACTGACCTACTACAGAGGCACCATACATAGTCAGTTGGCTGATGCTTATCTTCGCCATCGTCCATCCTCTCACAGGTCTGACTCGGGGGGCCCCTGCGCTCACCTTCCACTGCCATGGATGCTGGGGAGGGGTGGGAGGAGCAGTTCCAGATCCATCAGCAGCAGCCTGTGTCTACAGTCACTGATGAGCAGCTTTCTTCACCCGCATAGAGAAGCAACTCTTCAGCAGCAGGTAGACCTGGAGCAGGACCTGAACCAGCAGGAGGTGGCATACCTTGACATGATCCTGCCAACAAACATTGAAGATCCGTTGGACTTCTGGGCAGCCAAACTTGATTTGTGGCCACAAGTAGCAGAGTTTGCCCTGGAAAAGCTGTCCTGCCCAACCAGTAGTGTGCCATCAGAGCGGGTGTTTAGTGCGGCGGGGGCCATAGTCACCCCAAGGAGAACTTGTCTGTCCACAAAAAATGTGGAGAGACTGACCTTTATGAATCATGGATCAGGGATGGATCAGCCAGGATTTCCACCCACTTATGCCTGATGCCTCAGAGTAGATTGACCATGGTGCCACCAACACTTCCCAAATATGGATAGTGCTAAACAGATTTATGGCGCTGCTCCCCAGTTACAGCCATTCCTCCGCATCAGACCACAAGTAAGTATTGAGGATATGCATTAGCTAAGACATAACTTTTCTTAGGATAAAATATATGGATCCCAATTTTTTTTTTTATATCTTAGAAAAGGAAAGGTGAGCAAAAAACACCATGTGCCACCTACACCACCAAGTATCGATGTGATGCAAAGATCTCTAAAAGGTGGAAGGGAACAACGTTTGGTCCATTGTAACCGGTGGCGATAAAAACTTCCCCTGTAAGGCCCTACTCTCGCATTATTAATTCCCTTCTTGGCAATTGTTACTCACCCTAAAAAAGGCGGCCCCCACACAGGAACCTCTCCCTATTTCCCCCTACAAACACTGCCATTTCCCAGGGTTTTTAGGTGGAAATAGGGAGAGTTTCCTGTGTGGGGCCGCACTTTTTAGGGTGAGTAACACTTGCCAAGAAGGGAATTAATATGGCGAGAGTAGGGCCTTACAGGGGAAGTTTTTACCTCCACCTGCTACAATGGACCATACGTTGTTCCCTTCCACTTTTTTGAGGAAAGTGTTACTTGTCTTAAAAAAAGCGGCCCCACAATGGAACCTCCCCCTATTTCCAGCTAAAAACCCTGGGAAATGGCAGCGTTTGTAGGTGGAAAAAGGGAGAGGTTCCTGTGTGGGGCTGTCCTTTTTAGGGCGAGTAACACTTGCCAAGAAGGGAATTAATAATGCGAGAGTAGGGCCTTACAGGGGAAGTTTTTACCCCAACGGTTACAATGGACCATACGTTGTTCCCTTCCACCTTTTAGAGGTCTTTGCATCACATCAATACTTGGTGGTGTAGGTGGCACATGGTGTTTTTTGCACACATTTTCTTTTGTTTGATTTAAAAAAAATGTTGGGTCCATATATTTTATCCTAAGCATATTATTCAAAGTTAAGTTTTATGTAATTCATATCCTCAATACTTGTGCACACAAACATAGTAGCCTCAGCTACTATTCTGATCCTGCCACCCACCTGATGCCACACATCTGATGCCAAGTTCCACCCACCGGGTACTGGTATTGCCACCCAACGCCCCACTTTGTCACCGGGTCACTTTCAGGAATCCTGATCCTGCTGATGCCAGTTCCAGGCTGTCCCATTCTGCCACCATATGTTCTCCTCATGCTAATGCCAGCTCCAGGCTGTCTCATTCTGCCACCATATGTTCTCCTCATGCTGCTGACACCTCCAGGCTGTCTCATTCTGCCACCATATGTTCTCCTCATGCTGATGCCAGCTGCAGGCTGTCTCATTCTGCCACCATATGTTCTCCTCATGCTGATGCCAGCTTCAGGCTGTCTCATTCTGCCACCATATGTTCTCCTTATGCTATTGCCAGCTCTGGGCTGTCTCATTCTGCCACCATATGTTCTCCTCATGCTAATGCCAGCTCCAGGCTGTCTCATTCTGCCACCATATGTTCTCCTCATGCTGCTGCCACCTCCATGCTGTCTCATTCTGCCACTATATGGTCTCCTCATGCTTCTGCCACATCTAGGCTGTGTCATTAAGCCACTATATGGTACCCTCATGCTGCCGTCAAATCCAGGCTGTGTCATTCAGCCACTATATGGTCTCCTCTTGCTGCTGCCAACTCCAGGCTGTGTCATTCAGCCACTATATGGTCTCTTCTTGCTGCCGACAACTTCACGCTGTGTCATTCAGCCACTATATGGTCTCCTCATGCTGCCACCAACTCCAGGCTGTGTCATTCAGACACTATATGGTCTCCTCATGCTGCCGTCAACTCCAGGCTGTGCCATTCAGCTACTATATGGTCTCCTCATGATTCTGCCAACTACAGGCTGTGTCATTCAGACACTATATGGTCTCCTCATGATAGTCTCCATTTTAAAGGTTGAAAATTGTAAATGTTAAAAAATATCTTTAATCTTTTCAATTGTGAGGCCCTATGGTCTCCTCATGCTGCCGCCACCTCCAGGCTCGGTCATTGTGCCACTCTGTGACAGTGCCTGTAATCTGCATGTTATCCTGAATAACAGTATTATTTCACTAACACAGCACACTCCATATGTGTGTTACAGCAAGGCAAAGTGTTCTACACCCCTATTGAGGCTCTCTGTAGGCCAGAAATAGCCGTTTTTAATAGAGATTCACCCGGAATAAATTCGGACAGAAAATTTTCTTTTTGAAAATTCGGTGAATCAGCCGAATCGAATTTTTCAAAAATTGGCTCATCTCTACTCATCACCACTATAAATATCAACACTCACATCATCATATCATCATCCTCCCCACCGCATGAATAACATCATCATTAACATCATCTTCATCTGTTATATCATCATGACCAACAATCATCTCATTATCACCACCAGTATCAACATATTCACGATCATATAATCTTCCTTATCATCGGTATCATTCTCCTCATCTTTATCAATACCATCATCCTCATTATCATTACCATGATCCTCATCATCAATACCATCATTGTAATCATAAATATTTCAAACCAAGAAAAGCTATGGCACAGCAGGTGTAATGAGTTACTCGGGAGATAGCCTCAGGGTCGGCGTCTGTGGGTGGCGGGGTGCTGACTCTATGTGAAAACCATGTAGTACTAGAAAATATAAATCACAAGAAGAAAAGAACAGAGTCGCGACTCACCGCACTGTACTGTAAAACTTCAGGCTTAAATGCAACATGCCACAGGGTCCATAAACAAAGACGTCCGACTACGGGAGAAAACGGGGAGGGTGCAGGGGAAAAAAACAGAGTAGACAACAGACTGTTTCACATCTAGTGATGCTTCATCCGGTCTCAAAAACTCAGGTGATCCTGTGTGCTTAAATCACCTGAAGTCACGTGATACAGGTAAAACCAATACACAACACATACCTCCAAAAACACCTAAATAGTGAGAATAAGGTAAAAAATAGGATCTAACCTAGCGTACATGCTATTATATGAACGATGAAAGGTCATTCCTTTCATTGAGTCCCATTGGACCTATCGCGTTCAGTCTACTTATCCAGTAGATTTCTCGCTGTGCGAGCCGTAGCTCCTTATTCACATCGCTCATATTATCATACATGCGTTCTATGCCCGCAAAGTGAAGTGCTCTCGGGTCATTATTGTGTACAGTACGCATGTGTGCAATAAAACGGGATGCTCCTACTCCTGATTATACTACGTGGGTAAAACAAAAAGACATTTGTTTAAACGTATTAGAGAACACTTGTACTCTTTAAAAACAGGAGTAGGAGCATCCCGTTTTATTGCACACATGCGTACTGTACACAATAATGACCCGAGAGCACTTCACTTTGCGGGCATAGAACGCATGTATGATAATATGAGCGATGTGAATAAGGAGCTACGGCTCGCACAGCGAGAAATCTACTGGATAAGTAGACTGAACGCGATAGGTCCAATGGGACTCAATGAAAGGAATGACCTTTCATCGTTCATATAATAGCATGTACGCTAGGTTAGATCCTATTTTTTACCTTATTCTCACTATTTAGGTGTTTTTGGAGGTATGTGTTGTGTATTGGTTTTACCTGTATCACGTGACTTCAGGTGATTTAAGCACACAGGATCACCTGAGTTTTTGAGACCGGATGAAGCATCACTAGATGTGAAACAGTCTGTTGTCTACTCTGTTTTTTTCCCCTGCACCCTCCCCGTTTTCTCCCGTAGTCGGACGTCTTTGTTTATGGACCCTGTGGCATGTTGCATTTAAGCCTGAAGTTTTACAGTACAGTGCGGTGAGTCGCGACTCTGTTCTTTTCTTCTTGTGATTTATATGTAATCATAAATATCATCATCCTCATCATCAATATCATCATCCTCATCATCAATACCATCATCCTCCTCATCATCAATACCATCATCCTCATCATCAATACAATCATCCTCATCATCAATGTCATCATCCTCATCATCATTACCATCATCCTCATCATCAATACCATCATTCTAATCAGTAATATCATCATCTTCCTCATCAATATCATCATCATCATCATCAATACAATCATCCTCATCATCAATACCATCATTCTAATCATCAATATCATCATCCTCATCATCATAACCATCATCCTCATCATCAATACCATCATCCTCATCATCAATACCATCATCCTCATCATCAATACCATCATTCTAATCAGCAATATCATCATCTTCATCAGCAATATCATCATCTTCATCATCAATACCATCATCCTCATCATCAATACAATCATCCTCATCATCAATACCATCATCCTCATCATCAATACAATCATCCTCATCATCAATATCATCATCCTCATCATCATTACCATCATCCTCATCATCATTACCATCATCCTCATCATCAATACCATCATCCTCATCATCAATACCATCATTCTAATCATCAATACCATCACCCTCATCATCAATACCATCATTCTTATCATCAATATCATCATCCTCATCATCAATATTATCATCCTCATCTTAAATACAATCATCCTCATTATCAATACATCATGCCTCATCATCAATACAATCATCCTTATCTTCAATACAATCATCCTCATCATCAATACCATTATCCAAATCATCAATTCCATCATCCTCAATACCATCATCCTCATCATCAATACCATAATTCTCATCATCAATACCATCATTCTAATCATCAATATCATTACCCTCATCATCAATACCATCATCCTCATCGTCAATACCATCATCCTTATCTTCAATACAATCATCCTCATCATCAATAACATCATCTTCATCTTTTATACAATCATCATTTATACAATCATCCTCATCATCATCAATACCATCATTCTAATCATCAATACCATCACCCTCATCATCATCAATACCATCATCCTTATCTTCAATACAATCATCCTCATCATCAATACTATGTTCCTTATCATCGATACCATCATCTTCATCTTTAATACAATCATCCTCATAATCAATACCATCATTCTTACCATTAATACCTTCATCATCACTGTGTTATTTTTGCCAGTACCGGGTCTGTGGATTCTCCATTACAGGTAACCAGGTGATATAATAATCCCCCACAGATATTCGCGGTTATGGTCGCGCTCTCGTCTCCTCTAATGGCCGCTCGCTTGTCATTATCCTCGTGTCACATCTACAGCTACAAAGGTTTATAACGTCTGAGCCCGTCTGACAATATCTACACGAGCAGGAAGACACGTTTCATATCAACCCCCTCACCCCTAGTGGAGTATGAAACAGGTATCACAACTTTGTGGAGTGATTGTTTGTAAGCGGGGGCGGTTCCCACAGGACTATGCATGGGCGGTGACCACTCTGGGGGCGTGGCTTGTTCAATCTATCTACCTATCTACTTCTATTCCTATAATCTAAAGAAATAACACACACATTTCATATAAATGAGTGTTTCCAAACCAGGGTGCCTCCAGCAGTTGCAAAACTACAACTCCCAGAATGCCCGGACAGCCGTTGGCTTTCCGGGCATGCTGGGAGTTGTAGTTTTGCAATGTCTAGGATTGAAGATGTAGGTTAAAGAGACACGTGCAGCCATTAGCATGATCTCCCCGGTGATACAATGTATAAATGACTCTCCGTAATGTCCGCACAATGACAACTGTTCCGGATTTGATGGGATCTTGTAGTCGTAACGTTTTATACTTTCCTGCCAAACGTATCTCAGTGCGACGGAGCCGGAAAATACATGAAATATTCTCACTCCAATAAAAATAAATGTGTCACAACGTTCTCTGTGTGTCCTCTATGGTCCGGATGGAGGCAACGATACAACGTTCCAGAGAGAAAAGAAAGAGACTTAGAAAGGGTTTAATGATGAGGCTGTAATCACATGTCATTATATTACATCAGTGATGTCATACAGGGGGCGGGGCTGTGATCACATGTCATCATTATATTACTATTATATTACATCAGTGATATCATTCAGGGGGCGGGGCTGTGATCACATGTCATTATATTATATCAGTGATGTCATACAGGGGGCGGGGCTGTGATCACATGTCATTATATTACTATTATATCAGTGATGTCATACAGGGGGCGGGGCTGTGATCACATGTCATTATATTATATCAGTGATGTCATACAGGGGGCGGGGCTGTGATCACATGTCATTATATTATATCAGTGATGTCATACAGGGGGCGGGGCTGTGATCACATGTCATTATATTATATCAGTGATGTCGTACAGGGGGCGGGGCTGTGATCGCATGTCATTATATTACTATTATATTATATCAGTGATGTCATACAGGGGGGCGGGACTCTGATCACATGTCCTTATATTACTATTATATTGCATCAGGGATGTCATACAGGGGGCGGGGCTGTGATCACATGTCATTATATTACTATTATATTATATCAGTGATGTCATACAGGGGGCGGGGCTGGGATCACATGTCATTATATTATATTATATCAGTGATGTCATACAGGGGGCGGGGCTGTGATCACATGTCATTATATTACTATTATATTATATCAGTGATGTCATACAGGGGGCGGGGCTGTGATCACATGTCATTATATTACTATTATACTAGTGATGTCATACAGGGGGCGGGGCTGTGATCACATGTCATTATATTTCTATTTTATTATATCAGTGATGTCATACAGGGGGCGGGGCTGTGATCACATGTCATTATATTATATCAGTGATGTCATACAGGGGGCGGGGCTGTGATCACATGTCATTATATTACTATTATATTATATCAGTGATGTCATACAGAGGGCGGGGCTGTGATCACATGTCATTATATTACTATTATATTATATCAGTGATGTCATACAGGGGGCGGGGCTGTGATCAAATGTCATTATATTTCTATTTTATTATATCAGTGATGTCATACGGGGGCGGGGCTGTGATCAAATGTCATTATATTACTATTATATCAGTGATGTCATACAGGGGGCGGGGCTGTGATCACATGTCATATTACTATTATATTATATCAGTGATGTCATACAGAGGGCGGGGCTGTGATCACATGTCATTATATTATATCAGTGATGTCATACAGGGGGCGGGGCTGTGATCACATGTCATTATATTACTATTATATTATATCAGGGATGTCATACAGAGGGCGGGGCTGTGATCACATGTCATTATATTACTATTATATTATATCAGTGATGTCATACAGGGGGCGGGGCTGTGATCACATGTCATTATATTACTATTATATTATATCAGTGATGTCATACAGGGGGCGGGGCTGTGATCACATGTCATTATATTATATCAGTGATGTCAAACAGGGTGGGGCTGTGATCACATGTCATTATATTACTATTATATTATATCAGTGATGTCATACAGGGGGCGGGGCTGTGATCACATGTCATTATATTATATCAGTGATGTCATACAGGGCGGGGCTGTGATCACATGTCATTATATTACTATTATATTATATCAGTAATATCATACAAGGGGTGGGGCTGTGATCACATGTCATAATATTACTATTATATTATATCAGTGATATCATACAGGGGGCGGGGCTGTGATCACATGTCATTATATTACTATTATATTATATCAGTGATGTCATAAAGGGGGCGGGGCTTTGATCACATGTCATTATATTACTATTATATTATATCAGTGATGTCATACAGGGGGCGGGGCTGTGATCACATGTCATTATATTACTATTATATTATATCAGTGATGTCATACAGGGGGCGGGGCTGGGATCACATGTCATTATATTATATTATATCAGTGATGTCATACAGGGGGCGGGGCTGTGATCACATGTCATTATATTACTATTATATTATATCAGTGATGTCATACAGGGGGCGGGGCTGTGATCACATGTCATTATATTACTATTATATCAGTGATGTCATACAGGGGGCGGGGCTGTGATCACGTCATTATATTTCTATTTTATTATATCAGTGATGTCATACAGGGGACGGGGCTGTGATCAAATGTCATTATATTACTATTATATCAGTGATGTCATACAGGGGGCGGGGCTGTGATCACATGTCATATTACTATTATATTATATCAGTGATGTCATACAGAGGGCGGGGCTGTGATCACATGTCATTATATTACTATTATATTATATCAGTGATGTCATACAGGGGGCGGTGCTGTGATCACATGTCATTATGTTACTATTATATCAGTGATGTCATACAGGGGGCGGGGCTGTGATCACATGTCATTATATTATATCAGTGATGTCAAACAGGGTGGGGCTGTGATCACATGTCATTATATTACTATTATATTATATCAGTGATGTCATACAGAGTATGGGGCTGTGATCACGTCATTATATTATATCAGTGATGTCATACAGGGCGGGGCTGTGATCACATGTCATTATATTACTATTATATTATATCAGTAATATCATACAAGGGGCGGGGCTGTGATCACATGTCATTATATTACTATTATATTATATCAGTGATATCATACAGGGGGCGGGGCTGTGATCACATGTCATTATATTACTATTATATTATATCAGTGATGTCATAAAGGGGCGGGGCTGTGATCACATGTCATTATGTTACTATTATATTATATCAGTGATGTCATACAGGGGGCGGGGCTGTGATCACATGTCATTATGTTACTATTATATTGTATTGATGTCATACAGGGGGTGGTGCTGTGATCGCATGTCATTGAATTACTATAATATTATATCAGTGATGTCATACAAGGGGCGGAGCTGTGATCACATGTCATTATATTACTATTATATTATATCAGTGATGTCATACAGGGGGCGGGGCTGTGATCACATGTCATTATATTACTATTATATTATATCAGTGATGTCATACAGGGGGCGGGGCTGTGATCACATGTCATTATATTACTATTATATTATATCAGTGATGTCATACAGGGGGCGGGGCTGTGATCACATGTCATTATGTTACTATTATATTATATTGATGTCATACAGGGGGTGGTACTGTGATCGCATGTCATTGAATTACTATTATATTATATCAGTGATGTCATACAGGGGGCGGGGCTGTGATCACATGTCATTATATTACTATTATATTATGTCAGTGATGTCGTACAGTGGGCGGGGCTGTGATCACATGTCATATTACTATTATATTATATCAGTGATGTCATACAGGGGGCGGGGCTGTGATCACATATCATTATATTACTATTATATTGTATCAGTGATGTCATACAGGGGGCGGGGCTGTGATCACATGTCATTATATTACTATTATAGTCTATTGATGTCATACAGGGGGCGGGGCTGTGATTACATGTCATTATATTACTATTATATTCTATTGATGTCATACAGAGGGTTGTGACCACATGTCATGATATTACTGTTATATTATATCAGTGATGTCATACAGGGGGCAGGGCTGTGATCACATGTCATTATATTACTATTATATTATACCAGTGATGTCATACAGGGGGCGGTGCTGTGATCACATGTCATTATATTACTATTATAGTCTATTGATGTCATACAGGGGGCGGGGCTGTGATCACATGTCATTATATTACTATTATATTCTATTGATGTCATACAGAGGGTTGTGACCACATGTCATTACTATTATATTATATCAGTGATGTCATACAGGGGGCGGGGCTGTGATCACATGTCATTATATTACTATTATATTATACCAGTGATGTCATACAGGGGGCGGGGCTGTGATCACATGTCATTATATTACTATTATATTCTATTGATGTCATACAGAGGGTTGTGACCACATGTCATTACTATTATATTATATCAGTGATGTCATACAGGGGGCGGGGCTGTGATCACATGTCATTATATTACTATTATATTATATCAGTGATGTCATACAGGGGGCGGGGCTGTGATCACATATCATTATATTACTATTATATTATATCAGTGATGTCATACAGGGGGTGGGACTGATCACATGTCATTATATTACTATTATATTATATCAGTGATGTCATACAGGGGGCGGGGCTGTGATCACATGTCATTATATTACTATTATATTCTATTGATGTCATACAGGGGGCGGGGCTGTGATCACATGTCATTATATTACTATTATAGTCTATTGATGTCATACAGAGGCGGGGTTGTGACCACATGTCATTATATTACTATTATATTATATCAGTGATGTCAAACAGGGGGCGGGGCTGTGATCACATGTCATCATATTACTATTATAGTCTATTGATGTCATACAGAGGCGGGGCTGTGATCACATGTCATTATATTACTATTATATTATATCAGTGATGTCATACAGGGGGAGGTGCTGTGATCACATGTCATTATATTACTATTATAGTCTATTGATGTCATACAGGGGGCGTGGCTGTGATCACATGTCATTATATTACTATTATATTATATCAGTGATGTCATACAGGGGGCGGGGCTGTGATCACTTGTCATTATATTACTATTATATTCTATTGATGTCATACAGAGGGTTGTGACCACATGTCAGTGGAGATCAAGCAGGACTACGCCATAGCGGTAACACATCTCACCCAGGGTAGACCTCTCCTCTGACACGTACCACAAGGGAGAAACAAGTCTAAATCTCAGTAAAACTATAAGGCTCAGGACAACCAAATCTAACATCTGCAAATAACATCTGGGCGGTGAGCAGTTGCAAGTTACCAAGTGCTCCTTAGCTACAAAGTGTATCTCAAGTACCTAATCTGAAATCTGCATTATCCCGAAGTGTTATTTCTCTGTATTGGATCTGCACCAGAAGTACAAGCTGTTTTCCATAGACCCTGGCTTTACAGGCGTTATTTCCTGGGGACTTGTGTAGACAGCTTATGTGGTCTGTGGGAAAACATATCAAGATAAGGGGTAGACCACTCCTGTCATGTCATACTACAAATCAGCTACACAACCCTACTTCTGGCGTCACAAATTTGACATTTGCGCAACCTAAAGTAAAAGCCAGTTATCCACCCGACAACACCATATAGCGCTCCACCAGAAGGAAGAGCTCTTGCTCTGTGGTGCCGTCTCTTGCCGGGAAGTCAATGTTCAACCCTTTAAAGTGCCCTTTATTCTAACTAATAGATCATCGAGGATAATATTATTCCTTCTAGACTAGTGTTGAGCGGCATAGGCCATATTCGAATTCGCAAATATATGGACGAATATTCGTCATATATTTGCCTAATTCGCATATTCGTAATATTGTCGTTTTATTTTTGCATATGCGAAAATTTGCGTATGAGAAAATTAACAAATGCGAAAAGTAGCATAAACAAAAATTTGCATTAGCGAAAATGCGCATATGCGAAAAATATCATATGCACATTTTCGCATATGCAAAAAGTAGCATTTGGAAATTTTCGCATATGCGAAAATTCGCACCAGTGTCACACAGTAGTATTAGAGTCTTTTTTACACCACACAAGCTGGAAGCAGAGAGGGATGATCACTGTGATGTGTACTGTGAAAAAAAACAAAAAACGAATATTCGTAATTACGAATATATAGTGCTATATTCGCGAATATTCATGAATTCGCGAATATGCGATATTCGCTAATAAAATTCGCATTGCGAATATTCGTGAGCAACACTATTCTAGACCACCAGAGATAACCTTTTACCTACTACACCACCAGGACTAATATCATAACCACTAGACTACCATGGATAATATTCTACCTACTAGACCACCAGAGATGATATTCCGTCTCCTAGACCACCAAAAATAGTAGATAACGAGGGATAATATTCTACCCACCAGATCACCAAGGATAAAAGTCTACCTACTAGGCCACCAGGGACAATATCCCACCGATCACACCACTAGAAATAAAATTTTACCCACTAGACCATAAGACATACCTCTTGGACCAACATGGTTAAAATTTTATCTATTCGATTACTAGGATAAGATCAGACCTATCTCCTTGACTAGCCTTTGACTATTTGGGCATGCTGGGAGTAGTTTTGCAATAGCTGGAGGCAGTCTGATTGGGAAACACTGACCTAGAGGCTACTCAGACTCTGCTCCCAAGGTTAGTCCTAAGCCACATTGATAAGGTAACACAGCAGGTCCACATGCATTTGGGGTGTTAAACCTCATAAACTCCTCATTTACTCAACAACTCGAGTCAGTCCAGATTAGAAGCTCACTGAGGGATCAGATTACAGCTGCCCATAGAAGTATATGTAGAGAGAAAATTGGTAAAGGTAGAGAAGCGGTTAGGTAGATAGAGCCAGAGGCAGAGAGACTGTTTAGAGAATACACAAATTTACTGTATTAGATCTCCCTAAGTGCTGAAATCACAACCTACAAAGCTCAGTACGGATCTATAATGTTCTCCATGTTGCTGCTACAGAGGGTGTACCATAGAGATATAGAGGAGTAGGGTCCCCTCTTCTGAGGGTGTACTATAGAGATATAGAGGAGCAGGATCCTCTCTTCTGAGGGTATAGTATAGAGATATAGAGGAGCAGGATCCTCTCTTCTGAGGGTGTACTATAGAGATATAGAGGAGCAGGATCCTCTCTTCTGAGGGTGTACTATAGAGATATAGAGGAGCAGGATCCTCTCTTCTGAGGGTGTACTATAGAGATATAGAGGAGCAGGATCCTCTCTTCTGAGGGTGTACTATAGAGATATAGAGGAGCAGGATCCTCTCTTCTGAGGGTGTACTATAGAGATATAGGGGAGCAGGATCCTCTCTTCTGAGGATGTACTATAGAGATATAGAGGAGCAGGATCCTCTCTTCTGAGGGTGTACTATAGAGATATAGAGGAGCAGGATCCTCTCTTCTGAGGGTGTACTATAGAGATATAGAGGAGCAGGATCAACTCTTCTGAGGGTGTACTATAGAGATATAGAGGAGCAGGATCCTCTCTTCTGAGGGTGTACTATAGAGATATAGGGGAGCAGGATCCTCTCTTCTGAGGGTGTACTATAGAGATATATAGAGGAGCAGGATCCTCTCTTCTGAGGGTGTACCATAGAGATATAGAGGAGCAGGATCCTCTCTTCTGAGGGTGTACTATAGAGATATAGGGGAGCAGGATCCTCTCTTCTGGGGGTGTACTATAGAGATATAGAGGAGCAGGATCAACTCTTCTGAGGGTGTACTATAGAGATATAGAGGAGCAGGATCCTCTCTTCTGAGGGTGTACTATAGAGATATAGAGGAGCAGGATCCTCTCTTCTGAGGGTGTACTATAGAGATATAGAAGGGCAGGATCCTCTCTTCTGAGGGTGTACTATAGAGATATAGAGAAGCAGGATCCTCTCTTCTGAGGGTGTACTATAGAGATATAGAGGAGCAGGATCAACTATTCTGAGGGTGTACTATAGAGATATAGGGGAGCAGGATCCTTTCTTCTGGGGGTGTACTATAGAGATATAGAGGAGCAGGATCCTCTCTTCTGAGGGTGTACTATAGAGATATAGGGGAGCAGGATCCTTTCTTCTGGGGGTGTACTATAGAGATATAGAGGAGCAGGATCCTCTCTTCTGAGGGTGTACTATAGAGATATAGAGGAACAGGATCCTCTCTTCTGAGGGTGTACTATAGAGATATAGAGGAGCAGGATCAACTCTTCTGAGGGTGTACTATAGAGATATAGAGGAGCAGGATCAACTCTTCTGAGGATGTACTATAGAGATATAGAGGAGCAGGATCAACTCTTCTGAGGGTGTACTATAGAGATATAGGGGAGCAGGATCCTTTCTTCTGGGGGTGTACTATAGAGATATAGAGGAGCAGGATCCTCTCTTCTGAGGATGTACTATAGAGATATACGGGAGCAGGATCCTCTCTTCTGAGGGTGTACTATAGAGATATAGAGGAGCAGGATCCTCTCTTCTGAGGGTGTACTATAGAGATATACGGGAGCAGGATCCTCTCTTCTGAGGGTGGACTATAGAGATATAGAGGAGCAGGATCCTCTCTTCTGAGGGTGTACTATAGAGATATACGGGAGCAGGATCCTCTCTTCTGAGGGTGTACTATAGAGATATAGAGGAGCAGGATCAACTTTTCTGAGGGTGTACTATAGAGATATAGAGGAGCAGGATCCTCTCTTCTGAGGGTGTATTATAGAGATATAGAGGAGCAGGATCATCTCTTCTGAGGGTGTTCTATAGAGATATAGAGGAGCAGGATCCTCTCTTCTGAGGGTGTACTATAGAGAAATAGAGGAGCAGGATCCTCTCTTCTGAGGGTGTACTATAGAGATATAGAGGAGCAGGATCATCTCTTCTGAGGGTGTTCTATAGGGATATAGAGGAGCAGGATCCTCTCTTCTGAGGGTGTACTATAGAGATATAGAGGAGCAGGATCATCTCTTCTGAGGGTGTTCTATAGAGATATAGAGGAGCAGGATCCTCTCTTCTGAGGGTGTACTATAGAGATATAGAGGAGCAGGATCCTCTCTTCTGTGGGTGTACTATAGAGATATAGGGGAACAGGATCCTCTCTTCTGAGGGTGTACTATAGAGATATAGAGGAGAGGGATCCTCTCTTCTGAGGGTGTACTATAGAGATATAGAGGAGCAGGATCCTCTCTTCTGAGGGTGTACTATAGAGATATAGAGGAGCAGGATCCTTTCTTCTGAGAGTGTACTATAGAGATATAGAGGAGCAGGATCCTCTCTTCTGAGGGTGTACTATAGAGATATAGAGAAGCAGGATCCTCTCTTCTGAGGGTGTACTATAGAGATATAGAGGAGCAGGATCCTTTCTTCTGAGAGTGTACTATAGAGATATAGGGGAACAGGATCCTCTCTTCTGAGGGTGTACTATAGAGATATAGAGGAGCAGGATCCTCTCTTCTGAGGGTGTACTATAGAGATATAGAGGAGCAGGATCCTCTCTTCTGAGGGTGTACTATAGAGATATAGAGAAGCAGGATCCTCTCTTCTGAGGGTGTTCTATAAAGTTATAGAGGAGCAGGATCCTCTCTTCTGAGGGTGTACTATAGAGATATAGAGAAGCAGGATCCTCTCTTCTGAGGGTATACTATAGAGATATAGAGGAGCAGGATCAACTCTTCTGAGGGTGTACTATAGAGATATATAGAGGAGCAGGATCAACTCTTCTGAGGGTGTACTATAGAGATATATAGAGGAGCAGGATCCTCTCTTCTGAGGGTGTACTATAGAGATATAGATTAGCAGGATCCTCTCTTCTAAGGGTGTACTATAGAGATATAGAGGAGCAGGATCCTCTCTTCTGAGGGTATAGTATAGAGATATAGAGGAGCAGGATCCTCTCTTCTGAGGGTATAGTATAGAGATATAGAGGAGCAGGATCCTCTCTTCTGAGGGTGTACTATAGAGATATAGAGGGGCAGGATCCTCTCTTCTGAGGGTGTACTATAGAGATATAGAGGAGCAGGATACTCTCTTCTGAGGGTGTACTATAGAGATATAGGGGAGCAGGATCCTCTCTTCTGAGGGTGTACTATAGAGATATAGAGGAGCAGGATGCTCTCTTCTGAGGGTGTACTATAGAGATATAGAGGAGCAGGATCAACTCTTCTGAGGGTGTACTATAGAGATATATAGAGGAGCAGGATCCTCTCTTCTGAGGGTGTACTATAGAGATATAGAAGGGCAGGATCCTCTCTTCTGAGGGTGTACTATAGAGATATAGGGGAGCAGGATCCTTTCTTCTGGGGGTGTACTATAGAGATATAGAGGAGCAGGATCCTCTCTTCTGAGGGTGTACTATAGAGATATAGAGGAGCAGGATCCTCTCTTCTGAGGGTGTACTATAGAGATATAGAGGAGCAGGATCCTCTCTTCTGTGGGTGTACTATAGAGATATAGGGGAACAGGATCCTCTCTTCTGAGGGTGTACTATAGAGATATAGAGGAGCGGGATCCTCTCTTCTGAGGCTGTACTATAGAGATATAGAGGAGCAGGATCCTCTCTTCTTAGGGTGTACTATAGAGATATAGAGGAGCAGGATCAACTCTTCTGAGGGTGTACTATAGAGATATAGAGGAGCAGGATCAACTCTTCTGAGGATGTACTATAGAGATATAGAGAAGCAGGATCAACTCTTCTGAGGGTGTACTATAGAGATATAGGGGAGCAGGATCCTTTCTTCTGGGGGTGTACTATAGAGATATAGAGGAGCAGGATCCTCTCTTCTGAGGGTGTACTATAGAGATATAGAGGAGCAGGATCCTCTCTTCTGAGGGTATAGTATAGAGATATAGAGGAGCAGGATCCTCTCTTCTGAGGGTGTACTATAGAGATATACGGGAGCAGGATCCTCTCTTCTGAGGGTGTACTATAGAGATATACGGGAGCAGGATCCTCTCTTCTGAGGGTGTACTATAGAGATATAGGGGAGCAGGATCCTCTCTTCTGAGGGTGTACTATAGAGATATAGAGGAGCAGGATCAACTTTTCTGAGGGTGTACTATAGAGATATAGAGGAGCAGGATCCTCTCTTCTGAGGGTGTACTATAGAGATATAGAGGAGCAGGATCCTCTCTTCTGAGGGTGTATTATAGAGATATAGAGGAGCAGGATCATCTCTTCTGAGGGTGTTCTATAGAGATATAGAGGAGCAGGATCCTCTCTTCTGAGGGTGTACTATAGAGATATAGAGGAGCAGGATCATCTCTTCTGAGGGTGTTCTATAGAGATATAGAGGAGCAGGATCCTCTCTTCTGAGGGTGTACTATAGAGATATAGAGGAGCAGGATCCTCTCTTCTGTGGGTGTACTATAGAGATATAGGGGAACAGGATCCTCTCTTCTGAGGGTGTACTATAGAGATATAGAGGAGCGGGATCCTCTCTTCTGAGGCTGTACTATAGAGATATAGAGGAGCAGGATCCTCTCTTCTGAGGGTGTACTATAGAGATATAGAGGAGCAGGATCCTTTCTTCTGAGAGTGTACTATAGAGATATAGAGAAGCAGGATCCTCTCTTCTGAGGGTGTTCTATAAAGTTATAGAGGAGCAGGATCCTCTCTTCTGAGGGTGTACTATAGAGATATAGAGAAGCAGGATCCTCTCTTCTGAGGGTGTACTATAGAGATATAGAGGAGCAGGATCCTCTCTACTGAGGGTGTACTATAGAGATATATAGAGGAGCAGGATCAACTCTTCTGAGGGTGTACTATAGAGATATATAGAGGAGCAGGATCCTCTCTTCTGAGGGTGTACTATAGAGATATAGATTAACAGGATCCTCTCTTCTAAGGGTGTACTATAGAGATATAGAGGAGCAGGATCCTCTCTTCTGAGGGTATAGTATAGAGATATAGAGGAGCAGGATCCTCTCTTCTGAGGGTGTACTATAGAGATATAGAGGAGCAGGATACTCTCTTCTGAGGGTGTACTATAGAGATATAGAGGAGCAGGATCCTTTCTTCTGAGGGTGTACTATAGAGATATAGGGGAGCAGGATCCTCTCTTCTGAGGGTGTACTATAGAGATATAGAGGAGCAGGATCAACTCTTCTGAGGGTGTACTATAGAGATATAGAGGAGCAGGATCCTCTCTTCTGAGGGTGTACTATAGAGATATAGGGGAGCAGGATCCTCTCTTCTGAGGGTGGACTATAGAGATATATAGAGGAGTAGGATCCTCTCTTCTGAGGGTGTACTATAGAGATATAGGGGAGCAGGATCCTCTCTTCTGAGGGTGTACTATAGAGATATAGAGGAGCAGGATCCTCTCTTCTGAGGGTGTACTATAGAGATATAGAAGGGCAGGATCCTCTCTTCTGAGGGTGTACTATAGAGATATAGAGAAGCAGGATCCTCTCTTCTGAGGGTGTACTATAGAGATATAGAGGAGCAGGATCAACTCTTCTGAGGGTGTACTATAGAGATATAGGGGAGCAGGATCCTTTCTTCTGGGGGTGTACTATAGAGATATAGAGGAGCAGGATCCTCTCTTCTGAGGGTGTACTATAGAGATATAGGGGAGCAGGATCCTTTCTTCTGGGGGTGTACTATAGAGATATAGAGGAGCAGGATCCTCTCTTCTGAGGGTGTACTATAGAGATATAGAGGAACAGGATCCTCTCTTCTGAGGGTGTACTATAGAGATATAGAGGAGCAGGATCAACTCTTCTGAGGGTGTACTATAGAGATATAGAGGAGCAGGATCAACTCTTCTGAGGATTTACTATAGAGATATAGAGGAGCAGGATCAACTCTTCTGAGGGTGTACTATAGAGATATAGGGGAGCAGGATCCTTTCTTCTGGGGGTGTACTATAGAGATATAGAGGAGCAGGATCCTCTCTTCTGAGGATGTACTATAGAGATATACGGGAGCAGGATCCTCTCTTCTGAGGGTGTACTCTAGAGATATAGAGGAGCAGGATCCTCTCTTCTGAGGGTGTACTATAGAGATATACGGGAGCAGGATCCTCTCTTCTGAGGGTGTACTATAGAGATATAGAGGAGCAGGATCAACTTTTCTGAGGGTGTACTATAGAGATATAGAGGAGCAGGATCCTCTCTTCTGAGGGTGTATTATAGAGATATAGAGGAGCAGGATCATCTCTTCTGAGGGTGTTCTATAGAGATATAGAGGAGCAGGATCCTCTCTTCTGAGGGTGTACTATAGAGAAATAGAGGAGCAGGATCCTCTCTTCTGAGGGTGTACTATAGAGATATAGAGGAGCAGGATCCTCTCTTCTGAGGGTGTACTATAGAGATATAGAGGAGCAGGATCATCTCTTCTGAGGGTGTTCTATAGGGATATAGAGGAGCAGGATCCTCTCTTCTGAGGGTGTACTATAGAGATATAGAGGAGCAGGATCATCTCTTCTGAGGGTGTTCTATAGAGATATAGAGGAGCAGGATCCTCTCTTCTGAGGGTGTACTATAGAGATATAGAGGAGCAGGATCCTCTCTTCTGTGGGTGTACTATAGAGATATAGGGGAACAGGATCCTCTCTTCTGAGGGTGTACTATAGAGATATAGAGGAGAGGGATCCTCTCTTCTGAGGGTGTACTATAGAGATATAGAGGAGCAGGATCCTCTCTTCTGAGGGTGTACTATAGAGATATAGAGGAGCAGGATCCTTTCTTCTGAGAGTGTACTATAGAGATATAGAGGAGCAGGATCCTCTCTTCTGAGGGTGTACTATAGAGATATAGAGGAGCAGGATCCTTTCTTCTGAGAGTGTACTATAGAGATATAGGGGAACAGGATCCTCTCTTCTGAGGGTGTACTATAGAGATATAGAGGAGCAGGATCCTCTCTTCTGAGGGTGTACTATAGAGATATAGAGGAGCAGGATCCTCTCTTCTGAGGGTGTACTATAGAGATATAGGGGAGCAGAATCCTCTCTTCTGAGGGTGTACTATAGAGATATAGGGGAGCAGGATCCTCTCTTCTGAGGATGTACTATAGAGATATAGAGAAGCAGGATCCTCTCTTCTGAGGGTGTACTATAGAGATATAGAGAAGCAGGATCCTCTCTTCTGAGGGTATACTATAGAGATATAGAGGAGCAGGATCAACTCTTCTGAGGGTGTACTATAGAGATATATAGAGGAGCAGGATCAACTCTTCTGAGGGTGTACTATAGAGATATATAGAGGAGCAGGATCCTCTCTTCTGAGGGTGTACTATAGAGATATAGATTAGCAGGATCCTCTCTTCTAAGGGTGTACTATAGAGATATAGAGGAGCAGGATCCTCTCTTCTGAGGGTATAGTATAGAGATATAGAGGAGCAGGATCCTCTCTTCTGAGGGTATAGTATAGAGATATAGAGGAGCAGGATCCTCTCTTCTGAGGGTGTACTATAGAGATATAGAGGGGCAGGATCCTCTCTTCTGAGGGTGTACTATAGAGATATAGAGGAGCAGGATACTCTCTTCTGAGGGTGTACTATAGAGATATAGGGGAGCAGGATCCTCTCTTCTGAGGGTGTACTATAGAGATATAGAGGAGCAGGATGCTCTCTTCTGAGGGTGTACTATAGAAATATAGAGGAGCAGGATCAACTCTTCTGAGGGTGTACTATAGAGATATATAGAGGAGCAGGATCCTCTCTTCTGAGGGTGTACTATAGAGATATAGAAGGGCAGGATCCTCTCTTCTGAGGGTGTACTATAGAGATATAGAGGAGCAGGATCCTCTCTTCTGAGGGTGTACTATAGAGATATAGAGGAGCAGGATCAACTCTTCTGAGGGTGTACTATAGAGATATAGGGGAGCAGGATCCTTTCTTCTGGGGGTGTACTATAGAGATACAGAGGAGCAGGATCCTCTCTTCTGAGGGTGTACTATAGAGATATAGGGGAGCAGGATCCTTTCTTCTGGGGGTGTACTATAGAGATATAGAGGAGCAGGATCCTCTCTTCTGAGGGTGTACTATAGAGATATAGAGGAGCAGGATCAACTCTTCTGAGGGTGTACTATAGAGATATAGAGGAGCAGGATCAACTCTTCTGAGGATGTACTATAGAGATATAGAGAAGCAGGATCAACTCTTCTGAGGGTGTACTATAGAGATATAGGGGAGCAGGATCCTTTCTTCTGGGGGTGTACTATAGAGATATAGAGGAGCAGGATCCTCTCTTCTGAGGGTGTACTATAGAGATATAGAGGAGCAGGATCCTCTCTTCTGAGGGTATAGTATGGAGATATAGAGGAGCAGGATCCTCTCTTCTGAGGGTGTACTATAGAGATATACGGGAGCAGGATCCTCTCTTCTGAGGGTGTACTATAGAGATATAGAGGAGCAGGATCCTCTCTTCTGAGGGTGTACTATAGAGATATACGGGAGCAGGATCCTCTCTTCTGAGGGTGTACTATAGAGATATAGGGGAGCAGGATCCTCTCTTCTGAGGGTGTACTATAGAGATATAGAGGAGCAGGATCAACTTTTCTGAGGGTGTACTATAGAGATATAGAGGAGCAGGATCCTCTCTTCTGAGGGTGTATTATAGAGATATAGAGGAGCAGGATCATCTCTTCTGAGGGTGTTCTATAGAGATATAGAGGAGCAGGATCCTCTCTTCTGAGGGTGTACTATAGAGATATAAAGGAGCAGGATCATCTCTTCTGAGGGTGTACTATAGA
Source organism: Hyla sarda (assembly GCF_029499605.1). Classification (NCBI taxonomy): domain Eukaryota; kingdom Metazoa; phylum Chordata; class Amphibia; order Anura; family Hylidae; genus Hyla; species Hyla sarda. Next base: position 175,799,883 of record NC_079197.1, read on the forward strand.
GATATAGAGGAGCAGGATCCTCTCTTCTGTGGGTGTACTATAGAGATATAGGGGAACAGGATCCTCTCTTCTGAGGGTGTACTATAGAGATATAGAGGAGCGGGATCCTCTCTTCTGAGGCTGTACTATAGAGATATAGAGGAGCAGGATCCTCTCTTCTGAGGGTGTACTATAGAGATATAGAGGAGCAGGATCCTTTCTTCTGAGAGTGTACTATAGAGATATAGAGAAGCAGGATCCTCTCTTCTGAGGGTGTTCTATAAAGTTATAGAGGAGCAGGATCCTCTCTTCTGAGGGTGTACTATAGAGATATAGAGAAGCAGGATCCTCTCTTCTGAGGGTGTACTATAGAGATATAGAGGAGCAGGATCCTCTCTACTGAGGGTGTACTATAGAGATATATAGAGGAGCAGGATCAACTCTTCTGAGGGTGTACTATAGAGATATATAGAGGAGCAGGATCCTCTCTTCTGAGGGTGTACTATAGAGATATAGATTAGCAGGATCCTCTCTTCTAAGGGTGTACTATAGAGATATAGAGGAGCAGGATCCTCTCTTCTGAGGGTATAGTATAGAGATATAGAGGAGCAGGATCCTCTCTTCTGAGGGTGTACTATAGAGATATAGAGGGGCAGGATCCTCTCTTCTGAGGGTGTACTATAGAGATATAGAGGAGCAGGATACTCTCTTCTGAGGGTGTACTATAGAGATATAGAGGAGCAGGATCCTTTCTTCTGAGGGTGTACTATAGAGATATAGGGGAGCAGGATCCTCTCTTCTGAGGGTGTACTATAGAGATATAGAGGAGCAGGATCAACTCTTCTGAGGGTGTACTATAGAGATATAGAGGAGCAGGATCCTCTCTTCTGAGGGTGTACTATAGAGATATAGGGGAGCAGGATCCTCTCTTCTGAGGGTGGACTATAGAGATATATAGAGGAGTAGGATCCTCTCTTCTGAGGGTGTACTATAGAGATATAGGGGAGCAGGATCCTCTCTTCTGAGGGTGTACTATAGAGATATAGAGGAGCAGGATCCTCTCTTCTGAGGTTGTACTATAGAGATATAGATTAGCAGGATCCTCTCTTCTAAGGGTGTACTATAGAGATATAGAGGAGCAGGATCCTCTCTTCTGAGGGTGTACTATAGAGATATAGAGGAGCAGGATACTCTCTTCTGAGGGTGTACTATAGAGATATAGAGGAGCAGGATCCTCTCTTCTGAGGGTGTACTATAGAGATATAGAGGAGCAGGATCCTCTCTTCTGAGGGTGTACTATAGAGATATAGAGGAGCAGGATCTTGTCTTCTGAGGGTGTACTATAGAGATATAGAAGAGCGGGATCCTCTCTTCTGAGGGTGTACTATAGAGATATAGAGGAGCAGGATCCTCTCTTCTGAGGGTGTACTATAGATATAGAGGAGCAGGATCCTCTCTTCTGAGGGTGTACTATAGAGATATAGAGGAGCAGGATCCTCTCTTCTGAGGGTGTACTATAGAGATATAGAGGAGCAGGATTCTCTCTTCTGAGGCTGTACTATAGAGATATAGAGGAGCAGGATCCTCTCTTCTGAGGGTGTGCTATAGAGATATAGAGGAGCAGGATCCTCTCTTCTGAGGGTGTACTATAGAGATATAGAGAAGCAAGATCCTCTCTTCTGAGGGTGTACTATAGAGATATAGAGGAGCAGGATCATCTCTTCTGAGGGTGTACTATAGAGATACAGAGGAGCGGGATCCTCTCTTCTGAGGGTGTACTATAGAGATATAGAGGAGCTGAATCCTCTCTTCTGAGGGTGTACTATAGAGATATAGAGGAGCAGGATCCTCTCTTCTGAGGGTATACTATAGAGATATAGAGGAGCAGGATCCTCTCTTCTGAGGGTGTACTATAGAGATATAGAGGAGCAGGATCCACTCTTCTGAGGGTGTACTATAGAGATATAGAGGAGCAGGATCCTCTCTTCTGAGGGTGTACTATAGAGATATAGGGGAGCAGGATCCTCTCTTCTGAGGGTGTACTATAGAAATATAGAGGAGCAGGATCCTCTCTTCTGAGGGTATAATATAGAGATATAGAGAAGCAGGATCCTCTCCTCTGAGGGTGTACTATAGAGATATAGAGGAGCAGGATCCTCTCTTCTGAGGGTATAGTATAGAGATATAGAAGAGCAGGATCCTCTCTTCTGAGGGTGTACTATAGAGATATAGAGGAGCAGGATCCTCTCTTCTGAGGATGTACTATAGAGATATAGAGGAGCAGGATCCTCTCTTCTGAGAGTGTACTATAGAGATATAGAGGAGCAGGATCCTCTCTTCTGAGGGTGTACCATAGAGATATAGAGGAGCAGGATTCTTCTATGGAGACATCATAGCACATAGTCTACACTCTCTAATTTCCACAAAATGTTATTAGATCCCCTCCCAGTGCTGAATTAACAGCTTACACTGCTCAGCACTAATCTATAATGTCCTTCATGCTGCTGCTGCTTCACAGGGTGTTCTATAGAGATATAGGTGACTGGGTCCTTTTATGGAGACGTTAGCAGCTAGTCTACACTCCCTAGCTCAGTGATTACAGATAGAGCCTGCAGAGCAGAAATCTGCTGAAGATGCCCTATACAAGGTACATAATGGGCACAAATATTGTTGCCCAACATGGAAACACACAGGGCGGCTGATCCCAAAAGTTTCTTGAAATGACAGGTTCACTTTAAACCGGTTTCCTAAATAATTTTTACAAATTGCCATTCACCCACTTATTATACGAGCCCCCAAAAAACATTTCCTACTTCTGCATGCCCCCAGTAAGCGTCGGCGTCTCGCAGCCAGAGCCAACACAATGTGTTTTTTTGTCTTGAACTTTTGATGTTTTCAATGGTTCACTTAGAGAAGGTGGATATAATTACGATAGCGCCGCAATAAGAAATATCAGATTGTTGTGCAGCGTATACCCCCCTTCCCCCGCCCGCTGCCGCGCTACGTTTTTTTTTACACTATTTATTATTTAGTACAGATTTGCTTTTATGCCAAAATAACAGTAATCTCTTCAGCTCATTAGAATTACAGACTTGCGGCATTGTGGCGCGCTCTGTAGAGGGTTTCGTCTTTTTTATTAGCATTGTGCGAGCCGCACAAAAGCGAAAATTTACTCCTTTCATGCGCCTGAAAAGAAGCAATCTTTACATGACAAATCCGACATTATCATATGTAAACCTCATTTGCTATGTAATGTCTCCCCGTTTCCAGCTCATTAATTGAATGAAGGGAATTTTCGCATTGTAACCGGCAGCGTTTGGGGGGGGGGGGGGGGGGGGGGAGGGAGGGATTTGTGTCATTTGCAAAGGGGGAAAAAAAAAAACGAAACCTTTTCAAAGCAGTCATGTGACCACCTGCTCGGGTTGGGGGGGCATCTTACAAGGAGAATTTGCCTTTAGAGCAGTGGTCACCAAACTGTTGCCCTTCAGTTGTTGCAAAACAGCTAGAGGGCCACAGTTTGAAGACCACTGCTCTAAGGGAAGCAGATCTATACCCTCCCCTCCCAGCTCTATCTGTATACTGCTGCTGTTATCTCTATGGGATCAGGATATATAGTAGTTATACACCTCACCTCTAGCTCTGTCTGTATACTGCTGCTATCTCTATGGGATCAGGATATATAGTACTTATACATTTCCCCTCTAGCTCTATCTGTATACTGCTGCTGTTATTCCTATGGGATTAGGATTTATAGTAGTTATACACTTCCCCTCCAGCTGTCTCTGTATACTTCTTCTGATATGTCTATGGGATTAGGATATACAGTAGTTATATACCCACCAGCTCTATCTGTATACTGCTTCTATCTCTATGGGATCAGGATATGTATTAGTTATACACCTCCCCTCCAGCTCTATCTGTATACTGCTGCTATCTCTATGGGGCCAGGATATATAGTAGTTATACACCTCCCCTCCAGCTCTATCTTCATTTCTATGGGATCAGGATATATAGTAGTTATACAAATCCTCTCCAGCTCTATCTGTATACGGCTGCTACTATCTCTATAGGATCAGGATATATAGTAATTATACACCTCCCTTCAGCTCTATCTGTATACTGCTGCTGCTATCTCTATGAGATCAGGATATATAGTAGTTATACCCTTCCAGCTCTATCTGTATACTGCTGCGGCTATCTCTATAAGATCAGGATATATAGTAGTTATACCCTTCCAGCTCTATATGTATACTGCTGCTATCTCTATGAGATCAGGATATACAGTAGTTATACCCTTCCAGCTCTATCTGTATACTGTTACTATCTCTACCAGTACCATGAGGCCAAGTCCTGGAAAAAAAGTGTAGGAATTAAACCAAGATTTCTAATACACCCCCCCCCCCCAGTTTGAGTTGCAAAACAAACAAAAACATCCAAGCTAAATCTTGACATCCCGCACAGTTCCCGGCTTCTTACAGGCCGCAGGCATACAGCTGCCTATGGTCTATAAGGGTTTAGTAACAGGGCAAGACTTATTGCTCAGTTAACCGTGCGCTTAGAACATACAAAAAGGGTTGCTTATACATACTGTGGTGTACTGGCAGTGGTCTATTTCACTTTAATGGCCTAAATGTAGTCAACCAGTGACTAAGCGTAAGTCCATTTACAGCATGTATATGTTCACTTTGCAGCACTGTAAAGCACAGTATATCGCACTTTTGTAGTAAATATATACATGCAGAAAATGGAGTAAACATAGACACTAGAACCGACTATGTTTAGGCCACTAAAGTAAATGGGGGCATTTCCACTACACCGCAGTATATGTTGATGTAATGTCCCAGTACAGGACTTGGTCCTGTACTACCCTTAGACAGGATCCTAATGTATAGTGCAGAGGACCTGTGAGAGGTCTCAAGGACCTGTGAGTGTGTCACATGTTATGTTATGCAGTCACATGATTTGTTGTCACATGTTCTCCCAGAGAGCACCAGCTTAACCTATGACCCATAGAGTGACCAATGGGCCCTAGTCCAGCCCCCCACTATATAAAGGGGCGGCCATTACTTACTGAGAACCAGCAAGCACAGACATCTCAGTGCTAGTGACCAGCATCTGGAAGGCTGCAAAGCTACAGTCATTCCAGTAAGTCTAAAGTCTATGTCTGCTGTCACTACAAGTAGTCAAGTCCTGCACATAGTCAAGCCTCCAGATAATTGTCTCAAGTCTATTACAAGTATAATTGGTCCCAGCAAGCTGCGAGGTCTTCTGATTTCCTGGCCACCTCTCTGGGAATCTGGCCTAGCTGTGAAGAGAATTCCATCTGTCTTAAACTCTGTAAAGCCTCGGTTAAACCATAACTGGTTGTGGACTCTCCTTTCCGAACAGGATACAGGTGTGTGCCTTAACCACTCAACCACCAGGTCACCCGAACAGGATACGGGTGTGTGCCTTAACCACTCAACCACCAGGTCACCCGAACAGGATACGGGTGTGTGCCTTAACCACTCAACCACCAGGTCACCCGAACAGGATACGGGTGTGTGCCTTAACCACTCCACCACCAAGCCAAATCAAGTCAGGCCACCCATTAACAGTATGCGGGTGTGTGCCATAGGCAAGTTGCCGCAAGTCCTCCCCCCCAAGTCTGAACTGTGTCTAAGTCAAATTTGCATGCCGTTTCGAAAAAGTGTGCGCCAGCAAAGTGTACGGGACTGTGTCATTGAAATAAGTTTCTGTGCTGGCGCTGAAGAAGTAGTGGGGGAGGTGAAAATTACAGTATTGTCGGTGGTGAAGAAATCTGCAAAAGTTGGATTTACAATGTGCAAGATTAGAACAGAAACCATGTTGCGCACCAAAATGTCTATTGTACCTGCAAGGGTCAAAGATGTGCTAGAAAAGCGTGCCAAAGGTTCCCGCCAGAGCCAGCGTCCCACCCCCTGGCGTGGAAACAATGTCGTGGTGTCCAACCCAAAAATGGAGCTTGAAAGTTCCGCCCCTTGTTGTCAGGGGGGCGGATGAAGAGGATGCATCGCTGAGTCACTTCCGGTCCCAGGCTCCGCTGATGAGGTCCTTCCGGCCGGCGGCCATCTTATCAGAGACAAATATAAAAGGTGAAGCGGAGCTCGACCTCTTCAGTCTACATTAAGTGCTGGCAGCGAGCAGTAACATGCCGGAGTCTCAGCAATCCACGTGCACTGGGAGTCCCAAGATGGAGCCAGAGGAACGGATGATTGCCGTGGTGGCGGCGAAGATGTTCCACCAGCTATCGGAGCATCTGCATCGATTGTCCCTTGGGGCCGACGACACCTGCATGAAGGTCCCGCTACCCGAGGATGATGGCGAGTGGGCTGGAACTCCAGTGGAGGAGACACCGGCAGATTCCTGGGCTGTGGTTCCTGGGCTGAGATCCCGACAGAGGAGTCTGATGTGAGTACCCCGGCTGAATCCGATATTTCTACTCCCTCCTCCACTTCCAGCCCTGATCCAGCACCCCAGGCCCCACAGCCCACAGTATCCCTTCAGTCACCACAGCCCTCAGCACGTCCACGGTCACCAGTGCTCCCTAAGTGTCTGTTCGGCGACGAGCCGAGTCTCATCAAGTACATGCGGGAGCACCTCCTTCCCTTGCCCGGGAAGCCTGAAAGGGCTAAAAGAGACAGAGGTGGCTGCCATCATGGAGGAACTGAGGGCCCAAAAGTTACAGAGGTTTGGGCCTAAGCCGTTGCCCTTTGAGGTAAGGCAACTATTGCAACAGGACACAAAACAGATAGAGGTCCTGTATATTCGCCGACTTGAGCATCCCTGAGAGGGTGAGCCACCCCTAGAGCACCACAGTGGTAAAATTTGACTGTGTCCAAGGATTTGGCACCATCATGGACTGTCACCATGGAGGCATTCTCCTAGTCAACAGGGGAGCGGTGCAGAAAGACTATCTCCCCCCAGAAAAACATTCTCTAAGGAGCGGGGAGATTGTTGAATACACTCCAGTAAAAAGCTTGCGAGGGGAATGGGAAGCTGCTGTCACCAGACCAAAACATCCTACTCAAATCCTGTCCGCCAATTTCCCCTCTGAAGATTGGGACACCTCTGAGCGAGGAGGTTTGGCCTGACCACCGGGCACCAACTCATGTACCCAGGCCTACTCCAATCATAAAGGAGGTTTGGTCTAACCAACGGGTACCGACGAAAGTGCCTGGGCCTACTCCTGCAGTGGTCGGAGGTTTGGCCTGAAGAGCAGGCACCAACTACTAATCCCTCTGTCGCACAAGCCGCTGCAGTGCAAGTGGTGGTTACTGTCAACCCCACCATCACCAATTCCACATTGTCCCATGTGTCCTGGGACACTGATGTTGACCCCATGCAAGAGGCCCAGTCTCGCAACCCTAGGACCCCACCCGGTAGGCGAGACTGGGAAAGGAAGAGAGCCGTATAGTAACTTTGTGTACAGTAAAATGCCAGAATTGGTCCCAAGACTGACTGTTGTGCAGTAGTACATCTTTGTAGTTTCAGATCCTGCAACAGTTCAAGATTTGTGCCTGACAAGACTTTGTCAAGAAAAGTTCTTCTTTTGTTTGCAACCAACCTTAGTAAGTCATGTGCTCGCCTCCGGCCGAGAGACTCCTTGAGGTAGGAGATCCTATTGAGCTGCATACCAGTCTTCTCAGGATGGGGACCTTGAGTTGACTGAATCATGAACTCCTTATGTACATGGACTGCTGAGCAGTACATGAACTGTTGTATAAATACCTAAAGTAATATATGTTGGTTCAGTAAAAATGGTTACGGAGGTACACTGAAATGTCGTGGTCCTAATGCTATGTATATTGTGTTAGCAATGTCAGATAAAATGTATACAGTGATCCCTCAACATACAATGGTAATTCCTTCCAAACAACCCATCGTATGTTGAGGGATCCGTGCAATGTAAAGTATAGGAAGTTATACTCACCTGTCCCGCCACTCCGGACCGCGTCCTCACCGCTCCCGATGCTGTCCCGCTGCTCCGGCGTCTTCTTCGGGATCCTCTGGCTTTTTCTGCATCTTCTCCGGTGTCCCGCCCTCGCTTTCTGGTGACGTTATTACGTCGCGGTGCCGGGAAGGCATGTGCAGAGACGTAATAACGACACCGGAAAGCGAGGCCCGGACCACGGAGAAGATGCAGAAAATGCCGGAGGATAGCGAAGTGGACCCGGAGCAGCGGGGATAGGTAAGTGAACCTGTCCGGGATGCTTAAACTGCTATCCGACAGCAGCTTAAGCATTTTGCACTGTCAGATAGAAGTTAATGCGATGGCCCCGACATATAAAAGCATCGTATGTCGATTTGATCTTATGTCGGGGCCATCGCATGTCGGGGGGTCACTGTATAAGTTATTGTGCACCAAAAGTCATTGTGTACAGTCTTTTCTGATGTCTGGTTGTCTCTTTACAGGGGTTTGTCCTGATACAGTCGGGAGGAGCACATGTCACCCCTTCACCAGCATCTTGTACGTATTCAGTACACATAACCAGTACACATAAAAAGTACACATAAGTATTGTATACCTCAGTCACATACAGTAGTACAGTACTGTAGCACTCAACAGTTCACAGTCTATTTGTTGTCATTTGTCAAATGTATCAAATGTATCATTATGTTCATGCGCCGGATACTTTCCTGGCCAGAAAGTAATCCTGGAACTAAAATTATGCACGTAGTCAATGCAAGGTAACAGTAATGTCATAATGTTATCTATAACAGTTGTCTAGCATAAATATGTCTAAAAAAAAACTAAAAATAGTGTTCTGGGGGAGATGTGTTTTAAATGCCAAGGGACCCCAGTAGCCAAGGCATTGGGCAGAGAGCCTCAGGCAACCCAATCTGAAAATGTCTAAGTCTAAAGTTCTAAGTCTAGTCATGTATACAATGTCTAGTATATAGTCTAGTCATGCATAGTATATTATATACATAGTCACAATGTCATGTTGTGCCCTACGTGTAAGGTTAAATCATGATGTGAACATATAGTAGCCAGAGAAGGAGAGAACAGAGCTAACTACTGCCCCCTACCCCCACTTTTACAAATATTCCCATATACTGTGACCATATAATGGTAGATATCAGCTGTACACAGGCTCTGCAGACCATATAAGTTATTACATACAGTTACATCAGTTGACTCGCAGGTGAAGTCTTCTCTCATCAGAGTAATTTACTTTTATTTTTCTTCTCCATCCGGCCCAGACCGTCATGACGATTCTTCCAGCCACAACTCTTCTCCATTGAACCTGCAAGACAAACATTTTAGGCTCCACACTTTTCCAGCCCCTATAGTGTCCCAAACTTTAATAATGCCCTCCTGTAAAGATTACCGGCCCTCCTGTATAGCCCCTATATGACAGTAGGCCCCGACCAGAGTTAGTTACAGTCCGACTCCACTGTGGTGCCTGTTCTGCCCCTCATTGGCGGGCAGCGGAGGGCGTAATCTAGCAGACTTTACTGTCTCAGCCTGTCTACTCCCAGCAGCCAGTGCCCTGTTAAAGTGGCAGAGGGCGGCTGCATTCCTAAGGTAGTGGTGGCGGCCATGGATGACTGTCACTCAAGAGTAGACACTGTAACAAATTACCTTTCTGAAAACAAATTGTAAGAAACCCTTCAGAGAAATGAAGGGGTACTCCGCCCCTAGACATCTTATCCCCTATCCAGAGGATTTGAGATAAGATGTCTGATCGCAGTGGTCCCGCCACTGGGAACCCCCGCAATCACTCCTGCAGCACCCTGTGTCATCTGCTGCAAAGAGCGAACTTCGCTCCGTGCCTGATAACGGGCAATACAGGGGCTGGAGAATTGTGACATAACGGCCCCGCCCCCCTCGTGACATCACACCCCACCCCCACAATACAAGTCTATGGGAGGGGGCGTGGAGTCATGATACTCAGGACCCTGTATCGCCCGTCAGGCACGGAGCAAAGTTCGCTCCGTGCAGCAGATGACACAGGGTGCTGCAAGAGATTGTGGAGGTTCCCAACAGTGGGATTCCTGCGATCAATCATCATATCTCATATACTTTGGATAGGGGATAAGATGTCTAGGGGCGGAATACCCCTTTAACCCCTTGGGGACGGAGGGTTTTTCCATTTTTGCACTTTCGTTTTTTCCTCCTTACCTTTTAAAAATCATAATCCTTTCAATTTTGCACCTAAAATTCCATTTGATGGCTTATTTTTTGCATCACCAATTGTACTTTGCAGTGACATCAGTCATTTTACCCAAAAATCTACGGCGAAAGAGAAAAAAAATCATTGTGTGACAAAATTGAAGAAAAAATACAATTTTGTAACTTTTTGGGGCTTCCATTTCTACGCAGTACATTTTTCTGAAAAAATGACACCTTATCTTTATTCTGTAGGTCCATACGGTTAAAATGATATCCTACTTATATAGGTTTGATTTTGTCGCACTTCTGGAAAAAATCATAACTACATGCAGGAAAATGTATACGTTTAAAATTCTCACCTTCTGATCCCTATAACTTTTTTATTTTTCCGCGTATGGGCCGGAATGGGGGCTCATTTTTTGTGCTGTGATCTGAAGTTTTTAGCGGTACCATTTTTGTATTGATCGGACTTTTTGATTGGTCTTTATTCATTTTTTCATGATGTAAAAAGTGACCAAAAATACACTATTTTGGACTTTTGAATTTTTTTTGCGTGTACGACATTGACCGTGCGGTTTAATTAATGATATATTTTTATAATTCGGACATTTCCGCACGCGGTAATACCACATGTTTATTTTTATTCACACAGTTTTTTTTTTTTAATGGAAAAAGGGGGGTGATTCAAACTTTTATTAGGGAAGGGATTAAATGATCTTTATTAACTTTTTTTTCCCCACCTATTTTTTGCAATGTTTTAGCTCCCTCTAGTGGCTATAACACTGCACACACTGATCTTTTACATTGATCACTGGTTTCTCATAGGATAACATTGATCGGTGATATTGCCGCTTGACTGCTCATGCCTGGATCTCAAGCACTGAGCAGTCATTCGGCGATCAGACACCAGAAGGCAGGGAGGGGCCCTCCTGCTGTCCTGTAAGCTGTTGGGGATGCCACAATTTCGCTGCTGCTATTCCAAACAGCCCCTGAGCTAACCGGCATTAGTTTAGTTTCACTTTGAACGCCGTGTCTAAAGGGTTAACAGCGATTGGCACCGCGATCAGTGCCACGCACTATTAGCCAGGGGTCCTGGCTGTTGTTAGAGGCCAGGTTAAGGACACAGCCCATTTTGGCCTTAAAGACACAAAGTTTCAATTTTTTGCGTTTTAATTTTCTGATTGTGTAGTGATAATGTGGTTGTGTAGTGATGATGTGATTGTGTAGTGATGGTGTGGTTGTGTAGTGATGGTGTGGTTGTGTAATGATAGTGGGGTTGTGTAGTGATGATGTGATTGTGTAGTGATGATGTGATTGTGTAGTGATAGTGGGGTTGTGTAGTGATGGTGTGATTGTGTAGTGATGGTGTGATTGTGTAGTGATGATGTGGTTGTGTAGTGATGATGTGATTGTGTAGTGATGGTGTGGTTGTGTAGTGATGGTGTGGTTGTGTAGTGATGGTGTGGTTGTGTAGTGATTGTGTGGTTGTGTAGTGATGGTGTGGTTGTGTAGTGATGGTGTGATTGTGTAGTGATGGTGTGGTTGTGTAGTGATGGTGTGGTTGTGTAGTGATGATGTGATTGTGTAGTGATGGTGTGGTTGTGTAGTGATGGTGTGGTTGTGTAGTGATGGTGTGGTTGTGTAGTGATTGTGTGGTTGTGTAGTGATGGTGTGGATGTGTAGTGATGATGTGATTGTTTAGTGATGGTGTGGTTGTGTAGTGATGGTGTGGTTGTGTAGTTATGGTGTGGTTGTGTAGTGATGATGTGATTGTTTAGTGATGGTGTGGTTATGTAGTGATGGTGTGGTTGTGTAGTTATGGTGTGGTTGTGTAGTAATGGTGTAGTTGTGTAGTGATGGTGTGATTGTGTAGTGATGGTGTGATTGTGTAGTGATGGTGTTATTGTGTAGTGATGGTGTGGTTGTGTAGTGATGATGTGATTGTGTAGTGATGATGTGGTTGTGTAGTGATGGTGTGATTGTGTAGTGATGGTGTGGTTGTGTAGTGATGGTGTGGTTGTGTAGTGATGGTGTGGTTTCATAGTGATTGTGTAGTGATGATGTGGTTGTGTAGTGATGATGTGGTTGTGTAGTGATGGTGTGATTGTGTAGTGATGGTGTAGTTGTGTAGTGATGGTGTGGTTGTGTAGTGATGGTGTGATTGTGTAGTGATGGTTTGGTTGTGTAGTGATGATGTGATTGTGTAGTGATGATGTGATTGTGTAGTGATGGTGTGGTTGTGTAGTGATGGTGTGGTTGTGTAGTGATGATGTGATTGTGTAGTGATGGTGTGATTGTGTAGTGATGGTGTGGTTGTGTAGTGATGGTGTGGATGTGTAGTGATGGTGTGATTGTGTAGTGATGGTGTGGTTGTGTAGTGATGGTGTGATTGTGTAGTGATGGTGTGGTTGTGTAGTGATGGTATGATTGTGTAGTGATGGTGTGGTTGTGTAGTGATGATGTGGTTGTGTAGTGATGGTGTGGTTGTGTAGTGATGGTGTGGTTGTGTAGTGATGGTGTGGTTGTGTAGTGATGATGTGATTGTGTAGTGATGGTGTGGTTGTGTAGTGATGGTGTGGATGTGTAGTGATGGTGTGATTGTGTAGTGATGGTGTGGTTGTGTAGTGATGGTGTGGTTGTGTAGTGATTATGTGATTGTGTAGTGATGGTGTGGTTGTGTAGTGATGGTGTGGTTGTGTAGTGATGGTGTGGTTGTGTAGTGATGGTGTGATTGTGTAGTGATGGTGTGGTTGTGTAGTGATGGTGTGATTGTGCAGTGATGGTGTGATTGTGTAGTGATGGTGTGATTGTGTAGTGATGGTGTGATTGTGTAGTGATGGTGTGGTTGTGTAGTGATGGTGTGATTGTGTAGTGATGATGTGATTGTGTAGTGATGATGTGATTGTGTAGTGATAGTGTGGTTGTGTAGTGATGGTGTGATTGTGTAGTGATGGTGTGGTTGTGTAGTGATGATGTGATTGTGTAGTGATGGTGTGGTTGTGTAGTGATGGTGTGGTTGTGTAGTGATGGTGTGGTTGTGTAGTGATGGTGTGATTGTGTAGTGATGGTGTGGTTGTGTAGTGATGATGTGATTGTGTAGTGATGGTGTGGTTGTGTAGTGATGGTGTGGTTGTGTAGTGATGATGTGATTGTGTAGTGATGATGTGATTGTGTAGTGATGATGTGATTGTGTAGTGATGATGTGATTGTGTAGTGATGGTGTGGTTGTGTAGTGATGGTGTGATTGTGTAGTGATGGTGTGATTGTGTAGTGATGGTGTGGTTGTGTAGTGATGGTGTGGTTGTGTAGTGATGGTGTGATTGTGTAGTGATGGTGTGGTTGTGTAGTGATGGTGTGATTGTGCAGTGGTGGTGTGATTGTGTAGTGATGGTGTGATTGTGTAGTGATGGTGTGATTGTGTAGTGATGGTGTGGTTGTGTAGTGATGGTGTGATTGTGTAGTGATGATGTGATTGTGTAGTGATGGTGTGGTTGTGTAGTGATGGTGTGATTGTGTAGTGATGGTGTGGTTGTGTAGTGATGATGTGATTGTGTAGTAATGATGTGATTGTGTAGTGATGATGTGATTGTGTAGTGATGATGTGATTGTGTAGTGATGGTGTGGTTGTGTAGTGATGGTGTGATTGTGTAGTAATGGTGTGATTGTGTAGTGATGATGTGATTGTGTAGTGATGATGTGATTGTGTAGTGATTATGTGGTTGTGTAGTGATGGTGTGGTTGTGTAGTGATGGTGTGGTTGTGTAGTGATGGTGTGGTTGTGTAGTGATGGTGTGGTTGTGTAGTGATGGTGTGGTTGTGTAGTGATGGTGTGATTGTATAGTGATGGTGTGGTTGTGTAGTGATGGTGTGGTTGTGTAGTGATGGTGTGGTTGTGTAGTGATGGTGTGGTTTCATAGTGATTGTGTAGTGATGATGTGGTTGTGTAGTGATGATGTGGTTGTGTAGTGATGATGTGGTTGTATAGTGATGGTGTGGTTGTGTAGTGATGATGTGATTGTGTAGTGATGGTGTGATTGTGTAGTGATGATGTGGTTGTGTAGTGATGGTGTGGTTGTGTAGTGATGGTGTGATTGTGTAGTGATGATGTGGTTGTGTAGTGATGGTGTGGTTGTGTAGTGATGATGTGATTGTGTAGTGATGATGTGGTTGTGTAGTGATGGTGTGGTTGTGTAGTGATGGTGTGATTGTGTAGTGATGATGTGGTTGTGTAGTGATGGTGTGGTTGTGTAGTGATGGTGTGATTGTGTAGTGATGGTGTGGTTGTGTAGTGATGGTGTGGTTGTGTAGTGATGGTGTGGTTGTGTAGTGATGGTGTGGTTTCATAGTGATTGTGTAGTGATGATGTGGTTGTGTAGTGATGATGTGGTTGTGTAGTGATGATGTGGTTGTGTAGTGATGGTGTGGTTGTGTAGTGATGATGTGATTGTGTAGTGATGATGTGGTTGTGTAGTGATGGTGTGATTGTGTAGTGATGATGTGGTTGTGTAGTGATGGTGTGGTTGTGTAGTGATGGTGTGATTGTGTAGTGATGATGTGGTTGTGTAGTGATGGTGTGATTGTGTAGTGATGGTGTGGTTGTGTAGTGATGGTGTGATTGTGTAGTGATGATGTGGTTGTGTAGTGATGATGTGGTTGTGTAGTGATGGTGTGGTTGTGTAGTGATGGTGTGGTTGTGTAGTGATGGTGTGGTTGTGTAGTGATGGTGTGATTGTGTAGTGATGATGTGGTTGTGTAGTGATGATGTGATTGTGTAGTGATGATGTGGTTGTGTAGTGATGGTGTGATTGTGTAGTGATGATGTGATTGTGTAGTGATGGTGTGATTGTGTAGTGATGGTGTGGTTGTGTAGTGATGGTGTGATTGTGTAGTGATGATGTGGTTGTGTAGTGATGATGTGATTGTGTAGTGATGATGTGGTTGTGTAGTTATGGTGTGGTTGTGTAGTGATGATGTGATTGTGTAGTGATGATGTGATTGTGTAGTGATGGTGTGATTGTGTAGTGATGGTGTGGTTGTGTAGTGATGGTGTGGTTGTGTAGTGATGATGTGATTGTGTAGTGATGGTGTGGTTGTGTAGTGATGGTGTGATTGTGTAGTGATGGTGTGGTTGTGTAGTGATGGTGTGGTTGTGTAGTGATGGTGTTATTGTGTAGTGATGGTGTGATTGTGTAGTGATGATGTGGTTGTGTAGTGATGATGTGGTTGTGTAGTGATGGTGTGATTGTGTAGTGATGATGTGGTTGTGTAGTGATGATGTGGTTGTGTAGTGATGGTGTGGTTGTGTAGTGATGGTGTGATTGTGTAGTGATGATGTGGTTGTGTAGTGATGATGTGGTTGTGTAGTGATGGTGTGATTGTGTAGTGATGGTGTGATTGTGTAGTGATGGTGTGGTTGTGTAGTGATGGTGTGGTTGTGTAGTGATGGTGTTATTGTGTAGTGATGATGTGGTTGTGTAGTGATGGTGTGATTGTGTAGTGATGGTGTGGTTGTGTAGTGATGGTGTGGTTGTGTAGTGATGGTGTGGTTGTGTAGTGATGGTGTGTTTGTGTAGTGATGGTGTTATTGTGTAGTGATGATGTGGTTGTGTAGTGATGGTGTGATTGTGTAGTGATGATGTGGTTGTGTAGTGATGGTGTGATTGTGTAGTCATGATGTGATTGTGTAGTGATGGTGTGGTTGTGTAGTGATGGTGTGGTTGTGTAGTGATGGTGTGGTTGTGTAGTGATGGTGTGATTGTGTAGTGATGGTTGTGTAGTGATGGTGTGATTGTGTAGTGATGGTTGTGTAGTGGTTTCATAGTGATTGTGTTCATATCCTCTTTTAATGGCTGAGTCTTATATTTTTAGTAAAAACTGAAGCCCAACAATGACTCAATTATCTTCTCCTCTATAGATCCTGATATATAAAGCCCCATAATCAGCCCCTCGTACGGTAGCAGCTCCTCACGGTCATTTGGTCAGTGGTGATCCGGCACAGATGTCTGGCTGGACTGACGCCCGGAGCCGCTACTTACTTAATTATATAAAGACAGGACATAGGACATCTGTCACTGCCCTAATCCCAGCCCCCACTCCGCACCACGCAGACCGAAATTATCGGGGGACGAAAAAGCCCCCAGAGTACGGAGGTCCCCACAGGAGCCCCCAGAGAACGGAGGTCCCCACAGGAGCCCCCAGAGAACGGAGGTCCCCACAGGAGCCCCCAGAGAACAGAGGTCCCCACAGGAGCCCCCAGAGAACGGAGGTCCCCACAGGAGCCCCCAGAGAACGGAGGTCCCCACAGGAGCCCCCAGAGAACGGAGGTCCCCACAGGAGCCCCCAGAGAACGGAGGTCCCCACAGGAGCCCCCAGAGAACGGAGGTCCCCACAGGAGCCCCCAGAGAACGGAGGTCCCCACAGGAGCCCCCAGAGAATGGAGGTCCCCACAGGAGCCCCCGGAGAACCGAGGTCCCCACAGGAGCCCCCAGAGAACGGAGGTCCCCACAGGAGCCCCCAGAGAACGGAGGTCCCCACAGGAGCCCCCAGAGAACGGAGGTCCCCACAGGAGCCCCCAGAGAACGGAGGTCCCCACAGGAGTCCCCAGAGAACGGAGGTCCCCACAAGAGCCCCCAGAGAACGGAAGACCCCACAGGAGCCCCCAGAGAACAGAGGTCCCCACGGGAGCCCCCAGAGAACGGAGGTCCCCACAGGAGCCCCAGAGAACGGAGGTCCCCACAGGAGCCCCCAGAGAACAGAAGTCCCCACAAGAGCCCCCAGAGAACGGAAGTCCCCACAAGAGCCCCCAGAGAACGGTGGTCCCCACAAGAGCCCCCAGAGAACGGAAGTCCCCACAAGAGCCCCCAGAGAACTGAGGTCCCCACAAGAGCCCCCAGAGAACAAAGGATCCCACAGGAGCCCCAGAGAATGAAGGTCCCCACAAGAGCCCCCAGAGAACAAAGGATCCCACAGGAGCCCCAGAGAATGAAGGTCCCCACAGGAGCCCCCAGGGACCCAAGATGACCCTGAGGATAATCAAAGGGTCATATATTACGGATTCAGTTTTCACTCATTGTATCATCCAATCACTCCCTGCAGTGAAGAAAAAGTATAAAATAATGATATAGGAACCGTATACAAGATCTATAAGAGGAGTGTCCTCTATATACATATATATACACTGGGCTCATCTATTCCTCCTGACTCCTCTATATACATATATATATATACACTGGACTCATCTATTCCTCCTGACTCCTCTATATACATATATATATATATATATATATATATATATATATATATATATATACACTGGGCTCATCTATTCCTCCTGACTCCTCTATATACATATATATATACACTGGACTCATCTATTCCTCCTGACTCCTCTATATACATATATATATACACTGGACTCATCTATTCCTCCTGACTCCTCTATATACAGTGGGGATCAAAAGTTTGGGCACCCCAGGGAAACATTTTTATTAATGTGCATAAAGAAGCCAAGGAAAGATGGAAAAATCTCCATAAGGCATCAAATTACAGATTAGACATTCTTAGAATATGTCAACAAAAGTTATTTTATTTCCATAATTTACACTTAAAAAAATGGCGTCTGCAAAAGTTTGGGCACCCTGCAGAATTTATAGCATGCACTGCCCCCTTTGCAAAGCTGAGACCTGCCAGTGTCATGGATTGTTCTCAATCATCATCTGGGAAGACCAGGTAATGTCAATCTCAAAGGTTTTAAATGCCCAGACTCATCTGACCTTGCCCCAACAATCAGCACCATGGGTTCTTCTAAGCAGTTGCCTAGAAATTTGAAACTGAAAATAGTTGACGCTCACAAAGCTGGAGAAGGCTAAAAGAAGATAGCAAAACGTTATCAGATGTCAATATCCTCTGTTCAGAATGTAATTAAGAAATGGCAGTCATCAGGAACAGTGGAAGTTACAGCAAGATCTGGCAGACCAAGAAAAATATCAGACAGAACAGCTCGCAGGATTGTGAGAAAAACAATTCAAAACCCATGTTTGACTGCACAATCCCTCCAGAAAGATCTGGCAGACACTGGAGTTGTGGTACACTATTCCACTATAAAGAGACACTTGTACAAATATGGTCTTCATGGAAGAGTCATCAGAAGAAAACCTCTTCTATGTCCTCACCACAAAAATCAGCGTTTGAACTTTGCAAATGAACATATAAACAAGCCTGATGCATTTTGGAAACAAGTTCTGTGGACCGATGAGGTTAAAATTGAACTTTTTGACCAGAATGAGCAAAAGTACGTTTGGAGAAGAATTTAATGAAAAGAACCTCTGTCCAACTGTTAAGCATGGGGGTGGATCAATCATGCTTTGGGGTTGTATTGCAGTCAGTGGCACAGGGAACATCTCACGAGTAAAAGAAAAAATGGATTAAATAAAATGTCAGCAAATTTTGGATGCTAACTTGATGCCATCTGTGAAAAAGCTGAAGTTAAAGAGAGGATGGCTTCTACAAATGGAGAATGGTCCTAAACACACCTCGAAATCCACTGGGGATTACATCAAGAGGCGTAAACTGAAGGTTTTGCCATGGCCTTCACAATCTCCTGACCTCAACATAATTGAAAATCTATGGATAGACCTTAAAAGAGCAGTGCGTGACAGACAGTGCAGAAATCTCAAAGAACTGGAAGACTTTTGTAAGGAAGAATGGGCAAAGATACCTCAAACAAGAATTGAAAGACTCTTGGCTGGCTACAAAAAGCGTTTACAAGCTGTGATACTTGCCAAAGGGGGCAGTACAAGATATTAACTCTGTAGGGTGCACAAACTTTTGCAGATGCCATTTTTTTGTTTTCTGTTATTTTGAAAGTGTAAATGATGGAAATAAAATGTAACTTTTGTTGACATATTATAAGAATGTCTAATCTGTAATTTGATGCCTTTTGGAGATTTTTCCATCTTTCCTTGGCTTCTTTATGCACATTAATACAAATTTATACCTGGGGGGCCCAAACTTTTGATCCCCACTGTAGACACTGGACTCATCTATTCCTCCTGACTCCTCTATATACATATATATATATATATATATATATATATATATATACTGGGCTCATCTATTCCTCCTGACTCTGACGCCTTTCTCAGGTACACACAGCAGTACATTCATCATGGTAACACTAGCAGTCGTGTTCACATATTTTGTTACATTGTATCACTCGTAGTGTCCTGAGTCGGTGACACAACTTTATTACCGTACGTGACATTTCTGAACTGGCAGCGCGGTGTCGTATCGGGGGACGCAGTGCACTGATTGTTTACCGACGGGCTTCTGTTCTGTATGTAAATTAGGCTGAATATTAATGAGGCTCATTTACACATCGCATTCCTGTGAGTATCGCAACGCTTTACAGTTAACGTCCGTATTTCATCTCTGTAGTTAAAGTGGATACTATCTGTAATGATCATGTCCTTACTGCAAAGTTTTCCAATCGGGGGTGGGGGGGGGGGGGGGGGGGGGGGAGGGGGCTCTCCAGCTGTTGCAAAACTACAACTCTCATCATGCCTGAACAGAGGTTGGCTGTCCGGGCATGTTGGGAGTTGTAGTTTTGTAACAGACTGGTGGGGAATGGATACATTGGCATAAGGAAAAGCTCTGCAACTCTTTTTAATAGTTTTATGAAATTCAGTTTCCAGGATCTCTGCTTGCTGTCAATGAATATGGGGTTGTAAACAAACCAATTCTACTTAAGGTTCAACTTAAGACTTCTCACAGCTCAGGGTTTGTTACAGTGTATCCTTCTGAAAAAGCTTCTAAAAATGGAAAAACATTCATTTTGCAAAAGTTTTTAAAAAACCTGCCTGGTTTGGTTACATTAACCCTTCAGAGAAATGTGAAGATGATTTTTTGGGGGCTCTTACAGCGGTAATTGAGCCCCCCAAAAGCTCTCTCTATGGCACACATATTTCTAATTCTTTCCATTTCAGGTGGTCCAGACCTGAGCTGGGCTGTTTGGCAGTAATACTTACACAGGTACTTCCTTTCCCTTACTTCTCTGGTCAATCAAGGTCAATCAAAGCACATACTCTTCTTTGTTATGCTGTGACAAAGTGTTGGGGAAAAGTGCATTGGATTGAACAGGCTGGCACTGTGATAGGGGGCGATTCATAGTACAGCACTATAGGGGGGATGTGGGAGGAGAGGGTTGTTGATGCAATGGGTTTGCAATGCGCTATGTTAGCTGAAATGAAAATGATACAGTAAATAATCACAGTAAGAAAAATTAGTACATGACATAAGCAGCCCTGGTCTAAGCAGTGAATTGATTACTAAAGCAGTGGATATAGGAGATTGCATTCAGGAGTCAGCCTTGTAAACATACTAT
This sequence comes from Hyla sarda, assembly GCF_029499605.1. Taxonomy (NCBI): domain Eukaryota; kingdom Metazoa; phylum Chordata; class Amphibia; order Anura; family Hylidae; genus Hyla; species Hyla sarda. The sequence goes on from NC_079197.1 coordinate 175,820,381, forward strand.
AAACACAAGTTTTTACGAAGTTGCCCAGAACCACATGGGAGGTAAAGAGCAGCCCTGGTCTAAGCAGTCAACTAATTTCTAAAAGAAGTAGGGATAGGATATTATATTCAGGAGGCAGCCTTGTAGACATGCTTTGAACACAAGTTTTTATACAGTTGCTCAGAATCCCATGGCAGATCACAGATAAGATGGAAGCATTAATGCACCTTGGACTGGACAGCATGGACTGTCTACAGGGGGCAGACAGGCTCAAGATGTAGGATTAAGGCTCTATCCTATGCAAAACACTATCTATGCCCCACCCCTACTTCCCGTGTTCCAACTTGGTCACTGCTGCTAGAGCCAGAATTCTCCTAACAACAAGCAGCGGAGAGCAATTTGCAGGGAAGTGAGACACCTAGTGGCCAAAACTATTGGGCATATTTGGCAAATTGAGTGATTTACAAATATGCTAGAAATCATATGGGGAACTGTGTAAAATGACAAAGGCGTCTAACTTGTTCCGCTGCTAAGTATCTTTATGTCTTAATTCAGTCACATAAGTGTTATCAGCAGTCCTATGTAACACCACAGATACAAGACAGAAATAACTCTGAGTACAGATAATGTAGTAGATGTGTCCTGCAGTCCTATGTAACACCGCAGATAACACAGTGATAACTCTCTGAGTACAGATAATATAGTAGATGTGACCTGCAGTCCTATGTAACACCACAGATAACACAGTGATAACTCTGTGAGTACAGATAATGTATAGATGTGACCTGCAGTCCTATGTAACACCACAGATAACAGTGATAACTCTCTGAGTACAGATAATGTATAGATGTGACCTGCAGTCCTATGTAACACCACAGATAACAGTGATAACGCTCTGAGTACAGATAATGTATAGATGTGACCTGCAGTCCTATGTAACACCACAGATAACACAGTGATAACTCTCTGAGTACAGATAATGTAGTAGATGTGACCTGCAGTCCTATGTAACACCGCAGATAACACAGTGATAATTCTCTGAGTACAGATAATGTATAGATGTGACCTGCAGTCCTATGTAACACCACAGATACAAGACAGAAATAACTCTGAGTACAGATAATGTAGTAGATGTGACCTGCAGTCCTATGTAACACCACAGATAACACAGTGATAACTCTGTGAGTACAGATAATGTAGTAGATGTGACCTGCAGTCCTATGTAACACCACAGATAACACAGTGATAATTCTCTGAGTACAGATAATGTAGTAGATGTGACCTGCAGTCCTATGTAACACCACAGATAACACAGTGATAACTCTGTGAGCACAGATAATGTAGTAGATGAGACCTGCAGTCCTATGTAACACCACAGATAACACAGTGATAACTCTCTGAGTACAGATAATGTAGTAGATGTGACCTGCAGTCCTATGTAACACCACAGATAACAGTGATAACTCTCTGAGTACAGATAATGTATAGATGTGACCTGCAGTCCTATGTAACACCACAGATAACACAGTGATAACTCTCTGAGTACAGATAATGTAGTAGATGTGACCTGCAGTCCTATGTAACACCACAGATAACACAGTGATAACTCTCTGAGTACAGATAATGTATAGATGTGACCTGCAGTCCTATGTAACACCACAGATAACACAGTGATAACTCTCTGAGTACAGATAATGTATAGATGTGACCTGCAGTCCTATGTAACACCACAGATAACAGTGATAACTCTCTGAGTACAGATAATGTATAGATGTGACCTGCAGTCCTATGTAACACCACAGATAACAGTGATAACTCTCTGAGTACAGATAATGTATAGATGTGACCTGCAGTCCTATGTAACACCACAGATAACACAGTGATAACTCTCTGAGTACAGATAATGTATAGATGTGACCTGCAGTCCTATGTAACACCACAGATAACAGTGATAACTCTCTGAGTACAGATAATGTAGTAGATGTGACCTGCAGTCCTATGTAACACCACAGATAACACAGTGATAACTCTCTGAGTACAGATAATGTAGTAGATGTGACCTGCAGTCCTATGTAACACCACAGATAACACAGTGATAACTCTCTGAGTACAGATAATGTATAGATGTGACCTGCAGTCCTATGTAACACCACAGATAACACAGTGATAACTCTCTGAGTACAGATAATGTATAGATGTGACCTGCAGTCCTATGTAACACCACAGATAACAGTGATAACTCTCTGAGTACAGATAATGTATAGATGTGACCTGCAGTCCTATGTAACACCACAGATAACACAGTGATAACTCTCTGAGTACAGATAATGTAGTAGATGTGACCTGCAGTCCTATGTAACACCACAGATAACACAGTGATAACTCTGAGTACAGATAATGTATAGATGTGACCTGCAGTCCTATGTAACACCACAGATAACACAGTGATAACTCTGAGTACAGATAATGTATAGATGTGACCTGCAGTCCTATGTAACACCACAGATAACACAGTGATAACTCTGAGTACAGATAATGTATAGATGTGACCTGCAGTCCTATGTAACACCACAGATAACAGTGATAACTCTCTGAGTACAGATAATGTAGTAGATGTGACCTGCAGTCCTATGTAACACCACAGATAACACAGTGATAACTCTCTGAGAACAGATAATGTATAGATGTGACCTGCAGTCCTATGTAACACCACAGATAACACAGTGATAACTCTCTGAGTACAGATAATGTAGTAGATGTGACCTGCAGTCCTATGTAACACCACAGATAACACAGTGATAACTCTCTGAGTACAGATAATGTATAGATGTGACCTGCAGTCCTATGTAACACCACAGATAACACAGTGATAACTCTCTGAGTACAGATAATGTAGTAGATGTGACCTGCAGTCCTATGTAACACCACAGATAACACAGTGATAACTCTCTGAGTACAGATAATGTATAGATGTGACCTGCAGTCCTATGTAACACCACAGATAACACAGTGATAACTCTCTGAGTACAGATAATGTATAGATGTGACCTGCAGTCCTATGTAACACCACAGATAACACAGTGATAACTCTCTGAGTACAGATAATGTATAGATGTGACCTGCAGTCCTATGTAACACCACAGATAACACAGTGATAACTCTCTGAGTACAGATAATGTAGTAGATGTGACCTGCAGTCCTATGTAACACCACAGATAACACCTTAACCCCTGAGAATTTCCTATATTTCGAGAATCTCTCAGGCCATGTGACTTGAGGATTCAGCACCTCGGTCAGCGCCATCTTCACACTAACTACTCAGGGCAGTGTCTCCCAACCAGTGCGCCTCCAGCTGTTGCAAAACTACAACTCTCAGCATGCCTGGACAGCCGTTGGCTGTCCACTCATGCTGGGAGTTGTAGTTTTGCAACAGCTGGAGGCACACTGTTTGATTAACACCGACTCTTTTAGCAATGATTTGGGGAGGTTTCTCCGGCGCACAGCTGAGACGTGTTTGCTGGCAGGTTAGAGGAATGGCGCCCAAATCAGATGCAGCCGCCACATCCGCCGCTGGATGTTAACACGTCTTATTAATGTAAGATGTGAAGAGCCTCTCGATGGCGCTCTGATCCTCAGGAATGTTTGGCATCGGCGGAGATTTGAAGTCTGTTTGAAATTACATTTGTTATATTAAAAAACGTGACCACATAATTATCGCTTGTAATCACGGAAATTAATAATGCAAAATGGCGCTCGTTCCCCTCGCTGTCCTTTGTAGTCTGCGTACGAGGAATTCGTCCGTGATACGTTTGAAGATCTGTATCGTTCCAGCCTCCTCCTGAAAGTTACGCTGCTGGAACGCAACGAGATGATGGGGACAGATGGTGGGATCTGGCGCTTCCCGAGCTGAGCGGCGCTGATCCAGAGTGTAAATGGAGAGATACAGCAGAGGTAGATGTGTATAGTGATATACTGAGGCCTGCAAGGTGCGTGTCCACCTATAAGTCCCAATATTACATTACTGATCCTGAGTTATATCCTGTATTATACTCCAGGGCTGTACTCACTATTCTGCTGGTGAGGTCACTGTGTACATACATTACATTACTTATCCTGTACTGATCCTGAGTTATATCCTGTATTATACTCCAGAGCTGTACTCACTATTCTGCTGGTGAGGTCACTGTGTACATACATTACATTACTTATCCTGTACCGATCCTGAGTTATATCCTGTATTATACTCCAGAGCTGTACTCACTATTCTGCTGGTGAGGTCACTGTGTACATACATTACATTACTTATCCTGTACTGATCCTGAGTTATATCCTGTATTATACTCCAGAGCTGTACTCACTATTCTGCTGGTGAGGTCACTGTGTACATACATTACATTACTTATCCTGTACTGATCCTGAGTTATATCCTGTATTATACTCCAGAGCTGTACTCACTATTCTGCTGGTGAGGTCACTGTGTACATACATTACATTACTTATCCTGTACTGATCCTGAGTTATATCCTGTATTATACTCCAGAGCTGCACTCACTATTCTGCTGGTGAGGTCACTGTGTACATACATTACATTACTTATCCTGTACTGATCCTGAGTTATATCCTGTATTATACTCCAGAGCTGTACTCACTATTCTGCTGGTGAGGTCACTGTGTACATACATTACATTACTTATCCTGAACTGATCCTGAGTTATATCTTGTATTATACCCCAGAGCTGTACTCACTATTCTGCTGGTGAGGTCACTGTGTACATACATTACATTACTTATCCTGTACTGATCCTGAGTTATATCCTGTATTATACACCAGAGCTGTACTCACTATTCTGCTGGTGAGGTCACTGTGTACATACATTACATTACTATTCTTGTACTGATCCTGAGTTATATCCTGTATTATACTCCAGAGCTGTACTCACTATTCTGCTGGTGAGGTCACTGTGTACATACATTACATTACTTATCCTGTACTGATCCTGAGTTATATCCTGTATTATACTCCAGAGCTGTACTCACTATTCTGCTGGTGAGGTCACTGTGTACATACATTACATTACTTATCCTGTACTGATCCTGAGTTATATCCTGTAACTCTTTTTATTATAAAAATACAAAACACATCCAATACAAAACATAAAACAAAAACAAATATAAAATAACAAAAACAAACTCTGCCTTACCGGCCAGCCCAAATTTACTAGAATACACTTTTTCCCCATACCAAAATAACTCACACCAAACACGCATACCAAAAAAAAAAAAATTACATAAAAATAGCCCAACTTGGCTTATAAAAAAAAATATATATAAACATAAAATTCAGCACAACTTGGCTATAAAAAAAAATTATCCTTACTCAGGGGAGAAAGAAAAGAAAAAAAAATTGCTCAGCAAAACTCGCTACAAAACAACGCTGTGCCTCCCAGCCAGAGATCCACAGGTGAAAGAAGGGCAAGGAAAAGCAGCGCGGAGATGCGGTGACGCACCACCCCCGCACGGCCGCAAGGCCCGCTAAGCACGCCCAGCGCGGCAAGGAGCAGAGGACGGCCAGAGAGGATCTGCGCACGGCCCAGAATCCGGCAAGTGCTGGACCCAAAAAGAGCAAGCCAGAACCGAAGAGGACAACACCGCCGAAAAGCGAGACCGCGAAGCCGGAGGCGAGGAGAGCAGAGACACCGGAGGGGAGCGGCCCCCCCAAGGAGAAAAATAAATAAATAAAATAAAATTAATGAATACACAAACATGTATACATGCATATGCACAAACATACATATATATATATATGTATATATATATATATATATATATATATATATATACATATACACATACACATAAACACATATGACACCACTTTACTACTGGCCTGACTGCCACTATACACTATACAATATAAAACAATATAAATACAAAACACAATATATACAAAAATCACAGAAAATATACAAAAATATAATAAATACACTACAGAAAACACCGACACTAAAACTGTCCCCTCACCCACACCACCCCTCCTGTACATGGGTCAGAGTCCATACCGTCCATACAGTTCTCAAAGTCCAGTCCTTAACTGACCCATGTCAGGTCCCCAAAACACCACAAAACCACCACCCACAAATACACCCTCCCCACCTAACACTCCTCCCAACCAACTTATATACAAACTTATACACTCTTATCCACAACCCCCTTTAGGCCCAAGTTTGGTTGCCTGTAAGCCCTTCATACCATGTCAACTGAAAACAAAACAAAAAGCTAATGTGCACATGCATCAGCCCACCACCAGGGAGAAGGATGGCAGACCTGATACATAAATCATTTTATACTCTTTCCCTAACTCCCCCTACAATTCTCCCTAATTCTATCCCTACAATAAATCTGACCCTGCCCTCACCCTATCTCTACCCCTATAACACTGCCCCTAACCAAAATAAAAGGTACTCTACCCAAAAGGTTTAGTACCTAGGGCACATGAAATGAGAAACCTCTCCACAGGAGAGAAGCCCTACTGGTACCAAGACTGCCATTCTCCAAAGACCTGATCTTCCCGAGGTCACCGGTGATGTTCCTACAGACCTCCACATTGGAGAGGATTTTCTGTTGGGTCGACACTAAGCACCGTGCGTTCCACGTGTAGTACCTAACCACTAAACTGACTAAGAATAAAGTGCCCCGATCTCGGCCACCCAGGTTCCTGAATGCCCCATAAGCCCACTCCGGATAGGCAAGGCCGGCAAGTTGACTCCAGCCGATGGAAGCGCCCACCCTGTTGTAGACCCATATGTTAAAGGGACAATGAAGCAGGAAGTGGTCCATGCTTTCCAGCGTGTCCCCGCACTCTTCTCGGGGACAGACCCCACCGACGTATCGCCTTCAGAGTCGGGATAGCGTAAGCCGGAAGATATCCATGGGGCGTACGGAGGTCCTTCACTTGCCCTCCTGTCTCCCATTCCTGAAAGAAAGGCCGAAACCATTCCCTGCAGGAGAGTACCCACGGAGGAGCCCTCTCTTTCCAGAGGTTTGCAATGTTGGTGTTAGGATTCGGCAGGCTGGATGTGGATCCTCTGTGTCAGCGAGGGATTGGCGTGGACCGTGTCGGTGGACCGGTTCTAGGTTGCTACTGGTTTTCATTAGAGCCCACCGCGAAGCGGGATGGTCTTGCTGCGGCGGAAGCAACCAGGTCGTATCCACCGGCAACGGCTCAACCTCGCTGACTGCTGAGAAGGCGTGGGACAGAAGGACTAGGCAGAGGCGAGGTCAGACGTAGCAGAAGGTCTGGGAAGGCGGCAAGGTTCGTAGTCAATAGCAAAAGCAGAAGGTCTGGAACACAGGCTAGGCAAACACTATAAACGCTTTCTCTGGCACAAGGCAACAAGATCCGGCCAGGAAGGGAAGGGGAAGTGAGGTTATATACACCGGGAGCAGGTGGAAGCTAATTAGACTGATTGGGCCAGGCACCAATCATTGGTGCACTGGCCCTTTAAATCTTAGAGAGCTGGAGCGCGCGCGCCCTAAGGAGCGGAGCCGTGCTCGCCAGGATTTGACAGCCGGGGACCGGGACAGGTGAGTGACTTGGGATGCGATTCGCGAGCGGGCGAATCGCATCCCCGCCGGCAGAGTCAGTGCAGCGCTCCCGGTCAGCAGGTCTGACCGGGGTGCTGCAGAGAGAGGAACGCTGCGAGCGCTCCGGGGAGGAGCAGGGACCCGGAGCGCTCGGCGTAACAGTTGGCTTTCAAGAAGGTGTTCATTAAGAACACCACAGGGTTTACCATAGATAAACCCCCTAGTCTCCTCGTGCGGTACGTAACCTCCCTCTTGACTAGGTTCAACCTGTTCCCCCATAACAGTTGGAAAAACAGGCTGTAGATCCTAGTGTAGTAGCCTCTGGCAAGATACATACGCTGCCCAGATAGATAAACAATGGGAGCAGGTACGATTTGATCAGGTGTACCCTTTCCCTGAGGGTCATAGACCAACCCTTCCACTGGTTCACCCTCTGAGTGGCATCCTGGAGCTTACCGTCCCAGTTTTTGGTGGGATAATCATCCTGGCTGAATGTGATGCCCAGAATTTTTGCTGACTCTTGGAGCCCTGGAAGGGTGTCCGGGAGATCAAATGTGGGATCCCCCCCTCCCAGCCAGAGACTTTCACACTTATCCCGGTTGATCTTGGACCCGGATGCCTCCGAGTAGCGCTCCACCTCTGACATCACCACATCGACCTCCTCCTGTGAGGAGACGAAAATAGTGACATCATCAGCGTACGCCACCACTCTCTGGGCGACACCCGGCTCCGCCAGACTCATCTCGACTCCCGCCAACGGCCCACAATTTACCCTCCAGACGAAGGGATCGATTGCGAACACGTATAACAGCAGGCTCAAAGGACAACCCTGACGGACTCCGGACCCCACCTCAAAAGAGCGGCCAGACCAACCGTTCACCAGCGGGAAACTCTCTGCCCCTGCATATATGGTGACAAGCCAATTCACAAAAGTACTCGGTAAGCCATATCTCAGGAGGACGGACCAGAGGTACTCGTGGTTCACCCTATCAAATGCTTTGGCCTGATCCAAGGACAGCATGTACCCCTTCCAGAGACCCGCACTACTCCGCTCCACTGCCTCCCTGACACTGAGGACAGCACTTAAGGTGCTTCGGCCTGGAACAGAGCAGTGCTGGGACCCCGAAAGGAGCCGGGGTGCAAACTTCACCAACCGATTAAACAGTATCTTGGCCAGAAGCTTCCTGTCCGTATTGAGAAGAGCTATGGGCCTCCAATTCTCAATCCGGCTGGGATCTTTACCCTTTGACAGAAGAATCAGGGCTGACCTCCTCATTGACTTTGGTAGAGTGCCCGAGGAGAGACACTCATTGAATACCTCAGTCAAGAGGGGAGCTAAAGACTCCTTAAAGGTCCTGTACCACTCGGATGTTAAGCCATCCGGACCTGGCGTCTTCTTGGAGGTGAGCCCCTCGATCGCCAGTCTCACTTCCTCTTCCCTGATTTCTTCTGTCAAAACATCAAGAGAGGGGTCTACCCCTGGCTCAGGAATGGTTTCAGCCAGGAAAGCCGACATCTTGTCCCGATCTAGATCCTTCCTTCCCAAGAGGTGCGAGTAGAAGGATCTGACGACCTCCAGGATCCCCGATCTGGACCGATTCAGAGATCCCGTACTATCAATCAGTCCTGAGACCACTTTACTACTCACTGACATCTTACAGTTCCTGTAAGGGTCGGGCGAGCGGTACCTCCCGTAATCCCTCTCAAAAACCAAAGATGTGTGCCTATCATACTGACACCTCATCAGCAAGGATTTCACTCTGGAGATATCCTCTCGGCTACCTCCAGTCGAGACAAGGAGCTCGAGGTTCCTCCTCAGCCCCTGATACAGGTGGTACCTGTTCAGGGACCTTAGGCTAGAGAGCTGGCGGAAGGACCCAGAACCCGCTTCTTGAATATCTCCCACCACTCTGACTTACTACTACAAAGGTCCAGTAAAGGTACCTGACTCTGAAGAAAATCCTCAAAGGACTGTCTTATCTCCGCTTCCTCCAGGAGGGACGAATTCAGCTTCCAATAGCCTCTGCCCATCCTGGGGGGTCTCTGAAACATTCAAGGAAAACAAAATCATACAGTGATCGGAGAATTCCACCTCAACCACGGACACTGCGGAAGAGACGGCTTCCTCCTTTAACCTGTTAAGGACATAGGACGTTCTCTAACGTCCTCACTACCTGGGCTTTAATGCCCAAGGACGTTAGAGAACGTCCTGTTGTATTTCCGATCTCTGCCGCTCGCCGGGCAGAGATCGGAACTGGATGCCTGCTGAAATCCTTCAGAAGGCATCCAGGGCAAACGCCGAGGGGGGCCATGTAGGCCGCAAATCGCAAGGGAAATCGCCCTTGCGAACTGCGGCGATACCGGGCTGATCGGGTCTCTGGGACCCGACCGCCCGGTAATTTCGCATGATCCCGGCTGTCACAGACAGCCAGGACCATGCTGAAGTATCGGAGCGAGGTGGCAAGCCTGCCACCTCCTCCGATCCCCTGCGATCCGTCGGTTTACTAACCGACCAATCGCAGGAGGGGGGGCGGTTACTTCCTCCCGTCCTGCCCGGCCCCTGGAAGTCCGGAGAGGACGGGAGGAAGACCGGAGGACGCGACGAGGGACGGGGGAGTGCTGGGGACCGGCCCTGAAGACCCGGATCCAGACGGCGGCAGCGGCGACAGGTGAGTAGATCTTCAGCCGTGGTCGGGCCCTTTACAGCAATGCACGTCGCCGTAAAGCGACATGCATTGCTGTAATGGGACCGTGTATACTACAACTCCCAGCATGCCCAGACAGCCCTTGGCGTCTGGGCATGCTGGAAGTTGCAGTTTTGCAACATCTGGAGGTCCACAGTTTGGAGACCACTGTGCCCTTCCAGATGTTGCAAAACTACACATCCTCAGCATGCCCTTACTGTCCAGGCATGCTGGGAGTTGTAGTTCTGTAACATCTGGCCCTTCAGATGTTGCAGAACTACAACTCCCAGCATGCCTGGACAGTTTTGGCATACTGGGAGTTGTAGTTTTGCAACATCTGGAATTGCACAGATTGGGAACCACTGTATTAGTGGTCTGCAAACTAGTCCTCCAGATGTTGCAAAACTACAACTCCCAGCATGCTGGGAGTTGTAGTTCGGCAACATCTGGCTCTAAAGATGTTGCCGAACTACTACTCCCAGCATGCCTGAGAATGCTGGGAGTTGTGGTTTTGCAACAACAGGAGGCACACTGGTTGGGAAACATTGTCTGTTTCCTAACTCAGTGTTTCCCAACCGTGTGCCTCCAGCTGTTGTAAAACTATAACTACCAGCATGCACTGATAAACTGTGCATGCTGGGAGTTGTAGTTTTGTAACAGCTGGAGGTCCCCCCCTGTGAATGTACAGGGTACATTCACATGGACAGGGGCTTACAGTGAGTATCAGGCTGCAAGTTTGCGATGCAGCAAATTTTGCGCGGCAGCTCAAACTCGCAGCGGGAACTCGCTGTAATCCCCTGCCCGTGTGACTGTACCCTAAAAACACTACACTACACTACACTAACACAAAATAAAATAAAAAGTAAAAAAAACACTACATATACACATACCCCTACACAGCCCCCCTCCCCTCCCCAATAAAAATGAAAAACGTCCGGTATGCCACTGTTTCCAAAATGGAGCCTCCAGCTGTTGCAAAACAACAACTCCCAGTATTGCCGGACAGCCGTTGACTGTCCAAGCATGCTGGGAGTTTTGCAACAGTTGGAGGCACCCTGTTTGGGAATCACTGGCGTAGAATACCCCTATGTCCACCCATATGCAAATCCCTAATTTAGGCCTCAAATGCACACGGCGCTCTCACTTCAGAGCCCTGTCGTATTTCAAGGCAACAGTTTAGGGCCACATATGGGGTATCGCCGTACTCGGGAGAAATTGTGTTACAAATTTTGGGGGGCTTTATCTCCTTTAACCCCTTAAGAAAAGGTGAAGTTGGGGTCTACAACAGCATGTTAGTGTAAAAAAATAAATTTTTTACACTAACACGCTGGTGTTGCCCTATACTTTTCATTTTGACAAGAGGTAAAAGGGAAAAACGCCCCCCAAAATTTGTAATGCAATTTCTCCCGACTACGGAGATACCCCATAAGTGGGCGCAAAGTGCTCTGGGGGCACACAACAAGGTCCAGAAGGAAGAGTGCACCATGTACATTTGAGGTGATTTGCACAGGGGTTGCTGATTGTTACAGCGGTTTTGACAAACGAAAAAAAAAAAACACATGTGACCCCATTTCGGAAACTACACCCCTCACGGAATGTAATGAGGGGTGCAGTGAGAATTTACACCTCACTGGTGTCTGACAGATCTTTGGAACAGTGGGCTGCGCAAATTAAAAATTTTGTACAGCCCACTGTTCCAAAGATCTGACAGACACCAGTGGGGGATAAATGCTCACTGTACCCCTTGTTACGTTTCTCAACGGGTCTAGTTTCCAAAATGGTATGCCATGTGGGGGTTATTTTGCTGTCCTGGCACCATAGGGGCTTCCTAAATGCGACATGCCCCCCGAGCAAAATTTGCTCTCCAAAAGCCAAATATGACTCCTTCTCTTCTGAGCATTGTAGTTTGCCCGTAGTGCACTTCAGGTCCACTTATGGCGTACTTTCATACTCAGAAGAGATGGGGTTACAAATTTGGGGGGTATTTTCTGCTATTAACCCCTGCAAAAATGTGAAATTTGGGGGGAAACACACATTTTAGTGAAAAAATATATATATTTTTTTACATATGCAAAAGTCGTAAAACCCCTGTGGGGTATTAAGGCTCACTTTATTCCTTGTTACGTTCCTCAATGGGTCTAGTTTCCAAAATGGTATGCCATGTGAGGGTTTTTTGCTGTTGTGGCACCATAGGGGCTTCCTAAATGCGACATGCCCCCCGACCAAAATTTGCTCTCCAAAAGCCAAATATGACTCCTTCTCTTCTGAGCATTGTAGTTCGCCCGTAGTGCTCTTCAGGTCCACTTATGGGGTACCTTCATTCTCAGAAGAGATGGGGTTACAAATTTTGGGGGGTATTTTCTGCTATTAACCCTTGCAAAAATGTGAAATTTGGGGGGAAACACACATTTTAGTGAAAAAATATATATTTTTTTTTACATATGCAAAAGTCGTGAAACACCTGTGGGGTATTAAGGTTCACTTTACCCGTTGTGACGTTCCCCAAGGGGTCTAGTTTCCAAAATGGTATGCCATGTGAGGATTTTTTGCTGTTCTGGTACCATAGGGGCTTCCTAAATGCAACATGCCCCCCAAAAACCATTTCAGAAAAACATACTCTCCAAAATCCCCTTGTCGCTCCTTCGCTTCTGAGCCCTCTACTGCGCCCGCCGAACACTTTTCATGGACATATGAGGTATGTGCTTACTCGAGAGAAATTGGGCTACAAATATAAGTATACATTTTCTCCTTTTACCCCTTGTAAAAATTCAAAAATTGGGTCTACAAGAACATGCGAGTGTAAAAAATGAAGATGGTGAATTTTCTTCTTCACTTTGCTGCTATTCCTGTGAAACACCTAAAGGGTTAAAACGCTGACTGAATGTCATTTTGAATACTTTGGGGGGTGCAGTTTTTATAATGGGGTCATTTATGGGGTATTTCTAATATGAAGACCCTGCAAATCCACTTCAAACCTGAACTGGTACCTGAAAAATAGTGAGTTTGAAAATTTTGTGAAAAATTGGAAAATTGCTGCTGAACTTTGAAGCCCTCTGATGTCTTCCAAAAGTAAAAACACGTCAATTTTATGATGCAAACATAAAGTAGACATATTGTATTTGTGAATAAATTTAAATTTTTTTTTTGGAATATCCATTTTCCTTACAAGCAGAGAGCTTCAAAGTTAGAAAAATGCTAAATTTTCAATTTTTTCAGCAAATTTTGGAATTTTTCACTAAGAAACGATGCAAGTATCGACAAAATTTTACCAATAACATAAAGTAGAATATGTCACGAAAAAACTATCTTGGAATCAGAATGATAGGTAAAAGCGTCTTAGAGTTATTAATGCTTAAAGTGACAGTGGTCAGATGTTCAAAAAACGCTCCGGTCCTAAGGTGTAAAATGGCCTGGTCCTTAAGGGGTTAAATAAAACCTGTCTATCCTAGACCTGCAGCTACCTCGATGATAGGTGAAACCCACATGGCCTGAGGGGCTCCGGATGTGGACGTCCTCTAGGCGAGCTTCCCTAACTATATTATTGAGGGCTATGCTATCATAAGCCAGCGGACCATTGGAACCTCTCCTATCTTGGGACCTGGTGACATTATTGAAGTCCCCTCCAAAAATCACTTGCCGGCTAGTAAAAAGGAAGGGCTTGATCCTCATAAAGAGATCTTTGCGGCCCCATTTGGTTTGTGGGGCGTAGATGTTAATAAGCTGAAGCTCTTGACCCTTCATGAGGACATCTAAGATCAGGCACCTCCCCATTTCTAACTCAATAACACGTTGGCATTCAACCGGAGCGGTAAAAAGGACTGCCACCCCATTATACGGCTCAGCCGCAAGAGACCAGTGGGAGGGGCCGCGCCTCCACTCTCTTCTGGCTTTAACCAGTGAGGCTAGATCTGACAACCTGGTCTCCTGTAAAAAGAAAATGTCGGCTTCAACACGGCCGAGAAAATCAAAGGCTGCCAATCTAGCCGTATACGACTTTTTACTGGCACAGTTAATGGATGCCAGCGTCAATGGGGTGAGTGCCGCCATCATGGGTGATTGAGTTAGACGGCCTCACCTTTATTTTTTCTTCCCCTTCTTCTTCGTCCCCTCATCCCCAGAAGAAGAAGAAAGGGCAGGACCACTTTTATCCCTTTTTTTGGATTCGCTCTGGTCCATATGGTCCCCTTCTCCGTCCGACCCCGGTCTAGCCCTGCCCTCCGAGGAAGGTGCCTCAACAGGACAGGGCCCAGTTCCCCCCAGAGGCTCTTTCTCCCTAGGCACCTCGCCCTCACCTTCCCCCTCCAAGGAGGGGGAGGAGATGTTATCAAGGACGAGGTACCGGTTTGACAGGTCAACCAGAGGGGGGGCAGTCAGGCTTCCGTTTTGGACCCGGCCCGCAGTACGAGGGAGAGAGGGCTTGGACCTCTTATTTCTCCCTTTCCTTTTGCCCTTGTCTTTCTTTTTGGCCTTCTCTACACTCTCCTTATCCACACTTTCATAGTGGGAGGAATTGGAAGAGTCGGCCATATTGCCTTCCTCTTTGCCCAGTCTCTTGATCTCCTCATCCAGCACGTCCTCCTCCAGGGCTTCAGTAATTTCAGGGCCAGCTTCAGGAGCAGGGGCCGGAGCTACCCCCATCACTTGGGCACTCTCCAGCTCCCTACTCCTCCTCCGATTTTCCTCAGACACTGATCCCGGCACCGGGACACTCCCCCCCCTCACAGGGGAGTGCCCCGCAGAGCCTGCAGAACACACTGTACTCGGAGGACCGCCCCCCGAGCACAGGGACCCAATGCTCTCTGGCGCCCGGACACTCCCCCCCTCACAGGGGAGTGCCCCGCGGCGCCAGTAGTGCCCACAGTACTCGGGGAACTGCCCCCCGAGCACACGGCAGCGTAGCTCACCACTTGGACACGCCCCCTGCCACCCTGGGGCGGTCCTGCAGTGCCAGAGCTGCACGTTATGAGCCCATCCTGCCCTTCCCTACCAACAGGATGGGTGGGCTTCACAACTATTGCCTTTTCTGACGCCATGCTGTATCCCCCATGCTGGCCCCGCTCCACCACAGGAACGGGGTCTGGCAGTTTGGGGGAGCCCGCAGCCTGAACCAGCTTTGCAGCTGGCCCAGACTGCTGGAAAGGAACAAATAAATATTGGTCTTCCGCTTCTTGGACCTCTGCTTGACCACCTCATCCTCACACTCATCGTCGCCAAAGGTGAAATTCTGGAGGTGGGCTGGGGACTCTTGCATCACAATCGCCCTCAATAGACCCCCAGCCTCACCCTCCACGTCATCCTCCTCACTCTCACTTGGTGGTAGTGACACCTGTCCAGCCTCAATGTAGCTGTCCTGGGTCTGGGTATCACAGGGAGCAGCTACAGGCATAGCATCAACTTCCACACATTGTGCACTTTCCTCCACCTTCTCCTCTTCCTCCTTTACATCTTCACCACCATCCTCACTATCTTCACCACCACTACTCTCCCCATCATCCACCTCCACCTTACCTGGGGATTTCGTGGCGGCAAACCGATCGCTGTTGATCAGCTTCTCCTTGAAGAGACCGCTCCCCTCCAGTATCTCCGCTCTCCTCGCCTCCAGCTTCACAATCTCGCGTTTCAGCGATGTTATCCTTCTCTTCAGTTCTGGCTTGCTCTTTCTGGATCCAGCGCTCACCAGACTCTGGGCCACACGCAGATCCTCTCTGGCCATCTTCAGCTCCCTGCCGCACTGATCATACTCCGCAAACCTTGCGGCCATGCGGGAGCAGTACGTGGAACTGGACTCCTTGGGCCCTCTCTCCGACCACATCTCCACACTGCTTTTCCGTGCCCTTCTTCCACCTGTGGATCTCTGGCTGGCACCCGTAGCCTGGGAAGCAGAGCCTGCATTTCTGCAGACTCTGCCAGATCGTCTCCGGGCCGGAACAATGGCTGTTGAAGTTTTCACTCCACTCCCCGCCAGCCTAGAACGGGAAGTGGAGCCATGAGGCTCCATTGCAGGAGGCTCTTCCCCAGGAATCTGCCACCTTCCTGGGAAAGCAGGTGGAAAACATCAGCCTCTGGAAGTCTGGAGTCTCAGGAGCTCAGCAACAGACAGACACACCTAGTGACCACACCCTCCAGAGCTGTACTCACTATTCTGCACGTGGAGTCACTGTGTACATACATTACATTACTTAAGTACACTGCTCAAAATAAAAAAGGGAACACGTAAACAACACAATGTAACTCTAAGTCACTGACACTTGTGTGAAATCCCACTGTCCACTCAGGAAGAACACTGATTGACAATCAATTTCACATGGAACAGACAACACGTGGAGATTATAGGCAATTAGCAAGACACCCCCCAATAAAGGAGTGGTTCTGCAGGTGGTGACCACAGACCACTTCTCAGTTCCTATGCTTCCTGGCTGATGTTTTGGTCACTTTTGAATGCTGGCGGTGCTTTCACTCTAGTGGTAGCGTGAGACAGAGTCTACAACCCACACAAGTGGCTCAGGTAGTGCAGCTCATCCAGGATGGCACATCAATGCGAGCTGTGGCAAGAAGATTTGCTGTGTCTGTCAGAGTAGTGTCCAGAGCATGGAGGCGCAACCAGGAGACAGGCCAGTGCAGCAGGAGACGTGGGGGAGGTCGTAGGACGGCAACAACCCAGCAGCAGGACCGCTACCTCTGCCTTTGTGCAAGGAGGAGCAGGAGGAGCACTGCCAGAGCCCTGCAAAATGACCTCCAGCAGGCCACAAATGTGCATGTGTCCACTCAAACGGTCAGAAACAGACTCCATGAGGGTGATATGAGGGTCCGCAGGCCACAAATGTGCATGTGTCCACTCAAACAGTCAGAAACAGACTCCATGAGGGTGGTGTGAGGGCCCGATGTCCACAGGTGGGGGTTGTGCTTATAGCCCAACACTGTGCAGGACGTTTGGCATTTGCCAGAGAACACCAAGATTGGCAAATTCGCCACTGGCACCCTGTGCTCTTCACAGATGAAAGCAGGTTCCCACTGAGCACATGTGAGAGATGTGACAGAGTCTGGAGATGCTGTGGAGAACGTTCTGCTGCCTGCAACATCCTCCAGCATGACCGGTTTGGCGGTGAGTCAGTAATGGTGTGGGGTGGCATTTCTTTGGGGGGCCGCACCGCCCTCCATGTGCTTGCCAGAGGTAGCCTGACTGCCATTAGGTACCGAGATGAGATCCTCAGACCCCTTGTGAGACCATATGCTGGTGCGGTTGGCCCTGGGTTCCTCCTAATACAAGACAATGCTAAACCTCATGTGGCTGGAGTGTGTCAGCAGTTCCTACAAGAGGAAGGCATTGATGCTATGGACTGGCCGCCCGTTCTCCTGAATCCGATTGAGCACATCTGGGACGTCTCGCTCCATCCACCACAGACTGTCCAGGAGTTGGCGGACGCTTTAGTCCAGGTCTGGGAGGACATCCCTCAGGAGACCATCCACCACCTCATCAGGATCATGCCCAGGTGTTGTAGGGAGGTCATACGGGCACGTGGAGGCCACACACACTACTGAGCCTCATTGGGACTTGTATTAAGGACATTACATAAAGTTGGATCAGCCTGTAGTGCGGTTTTCCACTGTGATTTTGAGGGTGACTCCATATCCAGACCTCCAGGGGTTGATACATTTGATTTCCATTGATAATTTTTGTGGGATTTTGTTGTCAGCGCATTCAATTATGTAAAGACGAAAGTATTTCATACGATTAGTTCATTAAGATCTACGATGTGTTATCCTAGTGTTCCCGTTATTTTTTTGAGCAGTGTATGTGGTGTGGAGGTTGCCCCCTGCACTGTCCCTTTAAGACCTGATTACTATGTATCGCTGATCGTGTCGCTCCACATGATAATGACCCCTCATTTGATGCAGCTGGAGACATTATCAGATCAGTGATGACGCACGAGGGAGGGGGCGCTGAGATGAGGCGTCACTCACGGGAATATCACAAGGTGTGCGACCGGATAAAAGGGGCGGGGCTTGTGTCATATGTGCAAAATCTTATTACCATATTATTATCGCAGTGTTTCCCAACCAGGGGGCCACCAGCTGTTGCAAAACTACAACTCCCAGCATGCCCGGACAGCCAACGGCTGTCCGGGCATGCTGGGAGTTGTAGTTTTGCAACAGCTGGAGGCACTCTGGTCGGGAAACACTGTATGAAAGATTTTACAAACTTTGTGATTAATGATTGTGTCATGAAACGTTCTCTGATCGCTGATTCCTTGACGCCATCTTGTTCACAGTTGAGGGTTTGTTACAATCTACCAGTGCAGACAATTCTCTGAGAGTTTAAACCTATTCACGGCATCATCTTTAATTCTGTGTTTCCCAACCAGGGTGCCTCCAGCTGGGAGCGGGCTTTCCGGGCATGCTGGGACTTGTAGTTTTTCAACAGCTGGAGGCACCCTGGATGAACAACACTGGGTTTGCGAAACATGGCTGCTTTCTTCAAAGAAACAGCCCCATCCCTGTCCTCAGGTTGTGTGTGGTATTGCAGCTCTGTTCTAGGGAAGTGAATGGAGCTGAGTTGTAATACCGCACACAACCTGAGGACGGGGGTGGCACTGTTTTTTGGTAGGGCAGCGTCCTATTCTTTTATTTGTTGACAACCCTTTTAAAATGACCCCCCTCTATTAGTTAAAGAAGAGATCCATGTAAAAACTACAACTCCCATCATGTCTTGTGCCTGTGTCGCTCCAGCTGTTGCAGAACTACAACTCCCATCATGTCCCAACAGCCTTAAAGGAACACTGTCCTACATAATATCCAAAACAGAATGTTTAGAGGGAATCACTGACTGTCAGGGTATAATGGGAGTTTTAGTTTTGCAACAGCTGGAGAGTCATAGGCTGTCCGGGCATGCTGGGAGTTGTAGTTTTGCCGCAGCTGGAGGGACACAGGTTGGGGAACACTGCTCTACATAAAATCCAAAAAAAGAATGTTTTGAGGTGGGGAATCACTGATAGGGGTTGTAGTTTTATAACAGCTGGAGAACCACAGGCTGTCAGGACATGTAGGGAGTTGTAGTTTTTAAACATTTAAGGAGTCAGAGCTTGGCCGGTTATGATGGGAGTAATAGTTCTGCAACAGTCGAAGAGCCAAAGGCCTCGTTCACACTACGGAATCTCCGCTCGCTGAATTCCGCGAGCGGAGATTCCGCCTGGCGTCCGCCGCCGAAGTTACTTCGGCGCTAGGGCCGCGGGGCACTGAGCCGTCACCATTGACAGCTATGCAGTGCTCGCGGAATCCGCGCAAAGAATGAACATGTTCTTTCTTTGCACGGAACAATTTCAGCGGCGGAATTGTCCTCCGTGGAAATTCCACAGTGTGAACGGGTCTCGCGGATGACCCATTCCCACTAATGTTAAGTTCACACTGCAGAATTCCGCTCGTGGAATTCCGCGAGAATTCCGTAGTGGGAACATACCCAAAGACTGTCAGGGCATGATGGGAGTTGTAGTTTTGCAACAATTGGGGGGGGACACAGGCTGTCAGGGCATGATGGGAGTTGTAGTTTTACAACAGTTAAAAAGACAGGCTGTCAAGACAGGACATGATGTGAGTTGTAGTTTTGCAACAATTGGAGGGACACCGGTTGTCAGGGCATGCTGGGAGTTGTAGTTTTTCAACAGTTCGAGAGCTACAGGCTGTCTGGGCATGATGGGAGTTGTAGTTTTACAACAGTTGGAGGGACACAGGCTGTCTGGGCATGATGGGAGTTGTAGTTTTACAACAGTTGGAGGGACACCGGTTGTCAGGGCATGCTGGGAGTTGTAGTTTTTCAACAGTTCGAGAGCTACAGACTGTCTGGGCATGATGGGAGTTGTAGTTTTTCCACAGTTGGAGGGACACAGGCTGTCTGGGCATGTTGGGAGTTGCAGTTTTACAGCAGTTGAAGAGCCGCAGGCTGTCTGGGTATGATGGGAGTTGTAGTTTTGCCACAGCTGGAGTGCCAGAGATTGAAGAAAACTACGATGGGATCTAAACTCTCAGGACCCCCCTGGGCCACACAAGTTCTGACCAATATGGGGTTATATGTGGGACCCTTGTTTTATATAGTTTTGCAGTCTAGGCCCATGATGCTTTGCGCTTTGTTATACGGAGAAGTGAAGCCCCTTGGGAGTTGGAGGTATTATCGCCGCGCGGCTTCTATGCCCCATCGGGGTGCGCAGACTTTAATAAGACACAGACACCAACAACGTGAACCCAGACGACCCCGCGCAGCATTATCCTCCCGCTCTCTTCTTCTTCTTCTTCTCCGGCTGAAGATTCTTTATTTTTTTCCTTCCGTCTCTTTGGAATGTAACAATTTTGTGTTTAATGTGAATCTATATGTTGTGTAATGTAGAACATGAGAAGTGACACGCTCTCCAGTCGCTTTCCGCAAAGTGGAAAATAACAGCGCGGTGATTGACACAACAAAGCGCCGGCGAATAGAACCCACTTTTAGATCTAAGAAAAATATTTGCCTGGAGGGAAAATATTAATTAGTTTGTCTACATGCGATGAGATAAATCTGCGCGACCCATCCATCAAACGCCGGAATAAACAGCCGAATGGAAATGATCTGGAAATTGACAGTAAACTTGGCAATCGTCGGCGGGGTAAACACCGAACTTGGCACCAGAAACTGCGCAAGAAATCACAGGCTCTGTCAGGAGGCATCTGTGCGCGCGCCCGCTCCTCTGACAGACAGCGACATCCTGCGCAAAACTCTGCTACAGCAACATCCAGCGCAAAACTCTGCTACATCAACATCCTGCGAAAACTCTGCTACATCAACATCCTGCACAAAACTCTGCTACATCAACATCCTGCGCAAAACTCTGCTACATCAACATCCTGCACAAAACTCTGCTACATCAACATCCTGCGCAAAAATCTGCTACATCAACATCCTGCGCAAAACTTTGCTACATCAACATCCTGCGCAAAACTCTGCTACATCAACATCCCGCGCAAAACTCTGCTACATCAACATCCCGCGCAAAACTCTGCTACATCAACATCCCGTGCAAAACTCTGCTACATCAACATCCCGCGCAAAACTCTGCTACATCAACATCCCGCGCAAAACTCTGCTACATCAACATCCCGCGCAAGACTCTGCTACATCAACATCTCACGAAAACTCTGCTACATCAACATCCTGCGCAAAACTCTGCTACATCAACATCCCGCGCAAAACTCTGCTACATCAATATCCAGCGCAAAACTCTGCTACATCAACATCCCGCGCAAAACTCTGCTACATCAACATCCCGCGCAAAACTCTGCTACATCAACATCCCGTGCAAAACTCTGCTACATCAACATCCCGCGCAAAACTCTGCTACATCAATATCCAGCGCAAAACTCTGCTACATCAACATCCTGCGCAAAACTCTGCTATATCAACATCCCGCGCAAAACTCTGCTACATCAACATCCCGCGCAAAACTCTGCTACATCAACATCCCGCGCAAAACTCTGCTACATCAACATCCCGCGCAAAACTCTGCTACATCAACATCCCGTGCAAAACTCTGCTACATCAACATCCTGCGCAAAACTCTGGTACATCAACATCCCGCGAAAACTCTGCTACATCAACATCCCGCGCAAAACTCTGCTACATCAATATCCAGCGCAAAACTCTGCTACATCAACATCCTGCGCAAAACTCTGCTATATCAACATCCCGCGCAAAACTCTGCTACATCAACATCCCGCGCAAAACTCTGCTACATCAACATCCCGCGCAAAACTCTGCTACATCAACATCCCGCGCAAAACTCTGCTACATCAACATCCCGTGCAAAACTCTGCTACATCAACATCCTGCGCAAAACTCTGGTACATCAACATCCCGCGAAAACTCTGCTACATCAACATCCTGCGCAAAACTCTGCTACAGCAACACCCTGCGCAAAACTCTGCTACATTAACATCCTGCACAAAACTCTGCTACATCAACATTTCGTGCAAAACTCTGCTACATCAGCATCCTGCGCAAAACTCTGCTACATCAGCATCCTGCGCAAAACTCTGCTACATCAACATCCTACACAAAACTCTGCTACATCAACATCCCGCACAAAACTCTGCTACATCAACATCCTACGCAAAACTCTGCTACATCAACATCCCGCGAAAACTCTGCTACATTAACATCCTGCACAAAACTCTGCTACATCAACATCCCGCGAAAACTCTGCTACATTAACATCCTGCACAAAACTCTGCTACATTAACATCCTGCACAAAACTCTGCTACATCAACATCCTGCACAAAACTCTGCTACATCAACATCCCGCACAAAACTCTGCTACATCAACATCCTGCGCAAAACTCTGCTACATTAACATCCTGCACAAAACACTGCTACATCAACATCCCGTGCAAAACTCTGCTACATCAACATCCTGCGCAAAACTCTGCTACATCAACATCCCACACTAGGACTTGGAGACCAGCGCCACCTCCAGTGCACAATTCAGTGGAGATAGAAGCGGATCTTCTGTGGGAAATAAATGGGGGAAAGGACATGAAAGGGGGGGGGGGGGAGGGGGATGTAAAATAGGGGAATAGAAATTAAAGCGTAACTATCAGATCCCCCCCCCCAAAAAAAATAAAAATAAAATAAAACAACAACAATATCTGTTATATGTTTGTGATGTCCCAGTACAGATACACGGTCCTGTACCACCTGTAGGTCCTGTCAGGTTGAGTCCCTCGGTGACCCGGGGGCTCTTCTGCAGGGTCTCCCCTTGTTCTTCTGCAGGGTCTCCCCTTGTTCTTCTGCAGGGTCTCCCCTTGTTCTTCTGCAGGGTCTCCCCTTGTTCTTCTGCAGGGTCTCCCCTTGTTCTTCTGCAGGGTCTCCCCTTGTTCTTCTGCAGGGTCTCCCCTTGTTCTTCTGCAGGGTCTCCCCTTGTTCTTCTGCAGGGTCTCCCCTTGTTCTTCTGCAGGGTCTCCCCTTGTTCTTCTGCAGGGTCTCCCCTTGTTCTTCTGCAGGGTCTCCCCTTGTTCTTCTGCAGGGTCTCCCCTTGTTCTTCTGCAGGGTCTCCCCTTGTTCTTCTGCAGGGTCTCCCTTTGTTCTTCTGCAGGGTCTCCTCTTGTTCTTCTGCAGGGTCTCCCCTTGTTCTTCTGCAGGGTCTCCCCTTGTTCTTCTGCAGGGTCTCCCCTTGTTCTTCTGCAGGGTCTCCCCTTGTTCTTCTGCAGGGTCTCCCCTTGTTCTTCTGCAGGGTCTCCCCTTGTTCTTCTGCAGGGTCTCCCCTTGTTCTTCTGCAGGGTCTCCCCTTGTTCTTCTGCAGGGTCTCCCCTTGTTCTTCTGCAGGGTCTTCCCTTGTTCTTCTGCAGGGTCTCCCCTTGTTCTTCTGCAGGGTCTCCCCTTGTTCTTCTGCAGGGTCTCCCCTTGTTCTTCTGCAGGGTCTCCCCTTGTTCTTCTGCAGGGTCTCCCCTTGTTCTTCTGCAGGGTCTCCCCTTGTTCTTCTGCAGGGTCTCCCCTTGTTCTTCTGCAGGGTCTCCCCTTGTTCTTCTGCAGGGTCTCCCCTTGTTCTTCTGCAGGGTCTCCTCTTGTTCTTCTGCAGGGTCTCCCCTTGTTCTTCTGCAGGGTCTCCCCTTGTTCTTCTGCAGGGTCTCCCCTTGTTCTTCTGCAGGGTCTCCCCTTGTTCTTCTGCAGGGTCTCCCCTTGTTCTTCTGCAGGGTCTCCCCTTGTTCTTCTGCAGGGTCTCCTCTTGTTCTTCTGCAGGGTCTCCCCTTGTTCTTCTGCAGGGTCTCCCCTTGTTCTTCTGCAGGGTCTCCCCTTGTTCTTCTGCAGGGTCTCCCCTTGTTCTTCTGCAGGGTCTCCCCTTGTTCTTCTGCAGGGTCTCCCCTTGTTCTTCTGCAGGGTCTCCCCTTGTTCTTCTGCAGGGTCTCCCCTTGTTCTTCTGCAGGGTCTCCCCTTGTTCTTCTGCAGGGTCTCCCCTTGTTCTTCTGCAGGGTCTCCCCTTGTTCTTCTGCAGGGTCTCCCCTTGTTCTTCTGCAGGGTCTCCCCTTGTTCTTCTGCAGGGTCTCCCCTTGTTCTTCTGCAGGGTCTCCCCTTGTTCTTCTGCAGGGTCTCCCCTTGTTCTTCTGTTGGTTTAAGAAATGTGTGTATGTTCCTTTAATGCACAGACAGGACCCTTATGTCTAGATAGTCTCATGGACCTGTGGGAGGTCTAAAGGACCTGTATGTAAATTGGTCACATATTATGTCACCTGATCTGTTGTCACATGTTCTCCCAGAGAGCACCAGCTTAACCTATGACCCTCAGCCTCCTTTTGACCATAACTGGTTGTGGACTCTTTATTCACTACTAGCAACTGGGATAATGGAGAATCCGGGCATGTGGTGTTCCGGAACCCAAAAACCACACTGGCGTCATGAACACATAGGGGTTAATACCATCCGACCCCCGGGGTTAAGAACATCAGATCCCACCACTCACACCTCAACACCCGTGGTCCCGCCATTTATCCCGTGGGTCACCACATGTTGCTCAGTACCTCATCCTGATCACGTACATCTAATCGTTATGTGTCTATGACCTATATTTCTCTCAGAATTACCTTTTATTTACTTGCCATCATTGCTCAGTGAGGTTTCTGTCCATGCAGGGGCGGGGGGCGTGTCCCTCTATTCTCCTCACTGTGATGACTCCTCCCCCTCCCTCTGACTCACAGAGGGCCCTGGACCTGCCTGCAGCCCAGTCAATCACTCATGTGTCCATGACATGTCGATGACCTTTGGACACTGCAGGACTGGTATGTGTCCCAGGAGGCAGGAGGACCCCTAGTGGTCACTTTTTTTACTTTTTTGACGTTATGAAAACTGAAGATTTTCTGATGAAAACAATTGCAAAAGATATTTATTGGGGATATTTATAGAAACTTGTCCAGAGCTAAATTTGCTGAGCTGCCCATGGCAACCAATCAGATCGCTTCTTTCATTTATGAAAATGTCTGTGTAAAGTGAAAGCGGCAATCTGATTGGTTTTGATAAATCTCCCCCATTGTTATTATATGCTTTATAACATATGAAAAGTTATTGTATCTGACAGTGCCCCTTTAAATAGGGGATTGGGAAATGAAATGGGGGAGATAGACATGTAATGGGGGGACATGAAATGAGAGCATAGACATGTAATGGGGGGGGGACACATGAAATGAGAGGATAGACATGTAATGGGGGGACATGAAATGAGAGGATAGACATGTAATGGGGGGACATGAAATGAGAGGATAGACATGTAATGGGGGAAATGAGAGGATAGACATGTAATGGGCGACATGAAATGAGAGGATAGACATGTAATGGGCAACATGAAATGAGAGGATAGACATGTAACGGGGGGGGGGGGGACACATGAAATGAGAGGATAGACATGTAATGGGGGAAATGAAATGAGAGGATAGACATGTAATGGGGGAAATGAAATGAAAGGATAGACATGTAATGGGGGACATGAAATGAGAGGATAGACATGTAATGGGGGACATAAAATGAGAGGATAGACATGTAATGGGCGACATGAAATGAGAGGATAGACATGTATTTGGGGGACATGAAATGAGAGGATAGACATGTAATGGGCGACATGAAATGAGAGGATAGACATGTAATGGGCGACATGAAATGAGAGGATAGACATGTAATGGGCGACATGAAATGAGAGGATAGACATGTAATGGGGGAAATGAAATGAGAGGATAGACATGTAATGGGGGGACATGAAATGAGAGGATAGACATGTAATGGGGGGACATGAAATGAGAGGATAGGCATGTAATGGGGGAAATTTAATGAGAGGATAGACATGTAATGGGGGGACATGAAATGAGAGGATAGACATGTAATGGGGGAAATGAAATGAAAGGATAGACATGTAATGGGCGACATGAAATGAGAGGATAGACATGTAATGGGGGACATGAAATGAGAGGATAGACATGTAATGGGCGACATGAAATGAGAGGATAGACATGTAATGGGGGAAATTTAATGAGAGGATAGACATGTAATGGGGGGACATGAAATGAGAGGATAGAAATGTAATGGGGGGGACATGAAATGAGAGGATAGGCATGTAATGGGGGGACATGAAATGAGAAGATAGACATGTAATGGGCTACATGAAATGAGAGGATAGACATGTAATGGGGGACATGAAATGAGAGGATAGACATGTAATGGGGGAACATGAAATGAGAGGATAGACATGTAATGGGGGAAATGAAATGAGAGGATAGACATGTAATGGGCGACATGAAATGAGGGGATAGACATGCAATGGGGGACATGAAATGAGAGGATAGACATGTAATGGGGGACATGAAATGAGAGGATAGACATGTAATGGGGGGACATGAAATGAGAGGATAGACATGTAATGGGCGACATGAAATGAGAGGATAGACATGTAATGGGCGACATGAAATGAGAGGATAGACATGTAATGGGGACGTGAAATGAGAGGATAAACATGTAATGGGCGACATGAAATGAGAGGATAGACATGTAATGGAGGTCATGAAATGAGAGGATAGACATGTAATTGGCGACATGAAATGAGAGGATAGACATTTAATGGGGGAAATGAAATGAGAGGATAGACATGTAATGGGGGAAATGAAATGAGAGGATAGACATGTAATGGGGGGACATGAAATGAGAGGATAGACATGTAATGGGGGAAATGAAAAGCGACCATAGACATGTAATGGGGGGACATGAAATGAGAGGATAGAAATGTAATGGGGGGACATGAAATGAGAGGATAGACATGTAATGGGGGGACATGAAATGAGAGGATAGACATGTAATGGGCGACATGAAATGAGAGGATAGACATGTAATGGGGGACATGAAATGAGAGGATAGACATGTAATGGGGGAAATGAAATGAGAGGATAGACATGTAATGGGGGAACATGAAATGAGAGGATAGACATGTAATGGGCGACATGAAATGAGAGGATAGACATGTATTGGGGGAACATGAAATGAGAGGATAGACATGTAATGGGCGACATGAAATGAGAGGATAGACATGTAATGGGCGACGTGAAATGAGAGGATATACATGTAATGGGCGACATGAAATGAGGGGATAGACATGTAATGGGGGAAATGAAATGAGAGGATAGACATGTAATGGGCGACATCAAATGAGAGGATAGACATGTAATGGGGGAAATGAGAGGATAGACATGTGATGGGCGACTTGAAATGAGAGGATAGACATGTAATGGGGGAAATGAAATGAGAGGATAGACATGTAATGGGGGAAATGAAATGAAAGGATAGACATGTAATGGGGGAAATGGAATGAGAGGATAGACATGTAATGGAGGAAATGAAATGAGAGGATAGACATGTAATGGGGGAAATGAAATGAGAGGATAGACATGTAATGGGCGACATGAAATGAGAGGATAGACATGTAATGGGGGAAATGAGAGGATAGACATGTAATGGGCGACTTGAAATGAGAGGATAGACATGTAATGGGGGGACATGAAATGAGAGGATAGACATGTAATGGGCGACTTGAAATGAGAGGATAGACATGTAATGGGGGGGGACATGAAATGAGAGGATAGACATTTAATGGGGGAAATGAGAGGATAGACATGTAATGGGCGACTTGAAATGAGAGGATAGACATGTAATGGGGGGACATGAAATGAGAGGATAGACATGTAATGGGCGACTTGAAATGAGAGGATAGACATGTAATGGGGGACATGAAATGAGAGGATAGACATGTAATGGGGGGGGGACATGAAATGAGAGGATAGACATGTAATGGGGGGACATGAAATTAGAGGATAGACATGTAATGAGGGACATGAAATGAGAGGATAGACATGTATTGGGGGAACATGAAATGAGAGGATATACATGTATTGGGGGGACATGAAATGAGAGGATAGACATGTAATGGGCGACATGAAATGAGAGGATAGACATGTAATGGGGGGACATGAAATTAGAGGATAGACATGTAATGGGAGACATGAAATGAGAGGATAGACATGTATTGGGGGAACATGAAATGAGAGGATATACATGTATTGGGGGGACATGAAATGAGAGGATAGACATGTAATGGGAGACATGAAATGAGAGGATAGACATGTAATGGAGGAAATTAAATGAGAGGATAGACATGTAATGGGGGGACATGAAATGAGAGGATAGACATGTATTGGGGGGACATGAAATGAGAGGATAGACATGTAATGGAGGAAATGAAATGAGAGGATAGACATGTAATGGGGGACATGAAATGAGAGGATAGACATGTAATGGGGGGACATGAAATGAGAGGATAGACATGTAATGGAGGAAATGAAATGAGAGGATAGACATGTAATGGGGGGACATGAAATGAGAGGATAGACATGTAATGGAGGAAATGAAATGAGAGGATAGACATGTAATGGGGGACATGAAATGAGAGGATAGACATGTAATGGAGGAAATGAAATGAGAGGATAGACATGTAATGGGGGGACATGAAATGAGAGGATAGACATGTAATGGGGGGACATGAAATGAGAGGATAGACATGTAATGGGGGGACATGAAATGAGAGGATAGGCATGTAATGGTGGGGACATGAAATGAGAGGATAGACATGTAACGGGGGGGGGGGGGGGAATGAAATGAGGGGATAGTTGTAAAATGGGGGGGATAGACATAAAAAGGGGGATAGACATGAAACGGGAATGGACAGGAAATGGGGGAGATGTTTTGTTTCATGTATTGTTATGATAATAATAATGATGATAATAATGATGATTATATTTATGAAAATACATAGTATTAATTTTTAATTGTTATACTTTATGTTATTGCTAATACTTTTTTTTTTTTCTTTTTAAATCATCTGGTGCCAGAAAGTTAAACAGATTTGTAAATTACTTCTATTAAAAAAAAAATCTTAATCCTTCCAGTACTTATTAGCTGCTGAATACTACAGAGAAAATTATTTTCTTTTTGGAACACAGAGCTCTCTGCTGACATCATGACCACACTGCTCCCTGCTGACATCTCTGTCTATTTTAGGAACTGTCCAGAGCAGCATAGGTTTGCTATGGGGATTTTCTCCTATTCTGGACAGTTCCTAAAATGGACAGAGATGTCAGAAGAGAGCACTGTGCTCGTGATGTCAGCAGAGAGCTCTGTGTTCTGAAAAGAATTTCCTCTGTAGTATTCAGCAGTAGTGTTGGGCGCAAATGTTCGCATTTCAAAATTTTATCGCGAATATCGCAAATTCACGAATATATTCGCTATATATTAGAAATTACAAATATTCGTTTTTCATATTAGCATATGCGCATAATTGCATATTCCTTCCTTTTGCTTGTGGGCCAATGAGAATGATAGGCGAATATGCGCAATCGTGAATATACAATGAATATAACGAAGACGCAAAATTTGCAAATATAGGACGAATATTCGTCCATTTATTCGCGAAATATCGCGAATTTGAATAGGGCATATGCCTCTCATCACTATTCAGCAGCTAATAAGTACTGGAAGGATTAAGATTTTCTAATAAAAGTAATTTACAAATCTGTTTAACTTTCTGGCACCAGTTGATTTAAATAATAAAAAAAAAAGTTTGCCACCGGAGTACCCCTTTAATATCATTATTTTTTATTACTATTAATATTATTGTTGCACATGGCATATTATGGGGCAGTGGTCTTCAACCTGCAGACCTCCAGATGTTGCAAAACTACAACTCCCAGCATGCCCGGACAGCCAACGGCTGTCCGGGCATGCTGGGAGTTGTAGTTTTGCAACATCTGGAGGTCTGCAGGTTGCAGACCACTGTTATGGGGGATTGTTCTTTCTGTTTAAAGGGGTATTCCAGGAAAAAACTTTTTTTTATATATATATATATATATATATATATATATATATATATATCAACCGGCTCCAGAAAGTTAAACAGATTTGTAAATTACTTCTATTAAAAAATCATAATCCTTTCAGTACTTATGAGCTTCTGAAGTTAAGGTTGTTCTTTTCTGTCTAAGTGCTCTCTGATGACACCTGTCTCGGGAACCGCCCAGTTTAGAAGAGGTTTGCTATGGGGATTTGCTTCTAAACTGGGCGTTTCCTGAGACACGTGTCATCAGAGAGAACAACCTTGACTTCAGAAGCTCATAAGTACTGAAAGGATTAAGATTTTTTAATAGAAGTAATTTACAAATCTGTTTAACTTTCTGCAGTCTGTTGATATATAAAAAAAAGTTTTTCCCTGGAATACCCCTTTAATTTGCTCGATGATCGTCGTCGTCGTCTCATTTTGCTGCTTTTGTATGTAAATCGACGCGGTTTCAGGCCCCATCATTTTTAACCAGTGAATTTTTTTTTGTGTATTTTTATTTTTTTCCCCTCTTTCCTCCCTTTATCTGTATTTGTTTGGAGCGTTTTACTGAGATATTCAACTAATTTCAAAAGAACAAACAAATCAGAAAGGGCAGACTATTCTCATGCAAATAGCGCCAGCTGTTTGGATCTGGATGGACGCCGCCGCCGCCGCCGCAGTCCTAATGTGAGGATCTGCATAAAAATGACAAAGTAAAGATATGATAAAAATATAAAAGGACTGACAATAGAATGCAAATCGTAATCAGTCACTGGAAAGACTCTGCCATGAAGGGGATCAGGTGAGCGAGCAGAAACAATGGGGAAGCGGGAGATAAAAGGAGCGAAGTGCTGAAGGGCTGCGGCTCCGCTGATTCCACCGCCACAACTCAGCGCCCGCACCAAAGGCCAAAATGTCTTACTGCTCACGTTATATGTATAATGGCCGAATCCAGACACGGTGCCTCAACCCCAATAATACAGAATATATAGGTGGAGATCAGCGGCCCCATCCCAAAGGTGTATCGGGGTCCCAACCTGAACTAACAAGACTGCTCTCTATATGTGATGGCTGCTCTCTATATGTGATGACTGCTCTCTATATGTGATGACTGCTCTCTATATGTGATGACTGCTCTCTATATATGATGACTGCTCTCTATATGTGATGACTTCTCTCTATATGTGATGACTGCTCTCTATATATGATGACTGCTCTCTATATGTGATGACTGCTCTCTATATGTGATGACTGCTCTCTATATGTGATGACTGCTCTCTATATATGATGACTGCTCTCTATATGTGATGACTGCTCTCTATATATGATGACTGCTCTCTATATATGATGACTGCTCTCTATATGTGATGACTGCTCTCTATATATGATGACTGCTCTCTATATATGATGACTGCTCTCTATATATGATGAGTGCTCTCTATATGTGATGACTTCTCTCTATATATGATGACTGCTCTCTATATATGATGACTGCTCTCTATATGTGATGACTTCTCTCTATATGTGATAACTTCTCTCTATATATGATGACTGCTCTCTATATATGATGACTGCTCTCTATATGTGATGACTTCTCTCTATATGTGATGACTTCTCTCTATATGTGATGACTTCTCTCTATATATGATGACTAATCTCTATATATGATGACTGCTCTCTATATATGATGACTGCTCTCTATATGTGATGACTGCTCTCTCTATATGTGATGACTGCTCTCTATATATGATGACTGCTCTCTATATATGATGACTAATCTCTATATATGATGACTGCTCTCTATATATGATGACTAATCTCTATATATGATGACTGCTCTCTATATATGATGACTGCTCTCTATATATGATGACTGCTCTCTCTATATGTGATGACTGCTCTCTATATATGATGACTGCTCTCTATATATGATGACTAATCTCTATATATGATGACTGCTCTCTATATATGATGACTGCTCTCTATATATGATGATTGCTCTCTATATATGATGACTAATCTCTTTATATGATGACTGCTCTCTATATGTGATGACTGCTCTCTATATATGATGACTGCTCTCTATATATGATGACTGCTCTCTATATGTGATGACTTCTCTCTATATGTGATGACTTCTCTCTATATATGATGACTGCTCTCTATATATGATGACTGCTCTCTATATTTGATGACTGCTCTCTATATGTGATGACTTCTCTCTATATATGATGACTGCTCTCTATATGTGATGACTGCTCTCTATATATGATGACTTCTCTCTATATATGATGACTGCTCTCTATATGTGATGACTTCTCTCTATATGTGATGACTTCTCTCTATATATGATGACTGCTCTCTATATGTGATGACTGCTCTCTATATATGATGACTGCTCTCTATATCTGATGACTGCTCTCTATATATGATGACTGCTCTCTATATGTGATGACTGCTCTCTATATGTGATGACTGCTCTCTATATATGATGACTGCTCTCTATATGTGATGACTGCTCCATATATATGATGACTGCGCTCTATATGTGATGACTTCTCTCTATATGTGATGACTGCTCTCCATATATGATGACTTCTCTCTATATGTGATGACTGCTCTCTATATGTGATGACTGCTCTCTATATATGATGACTGCTCTCTATATGTGATGACTGCTCTCTATATGTAATGACTTCTCTGAATATGATGACAGCTCTCCATATGTGATGACTGCTCTCTACATGTGATGACTGCTCTCTATATATGATGACTGCTCTCTATATATGATGACTGCTCTCTATATGTGATGACTGCTCTCTATATGTAATGACTGCTCTATATGTGATGACTTCTCTCTATATATGATGACTGCTCTCCATATGTGATGACTGCTCTCTATATATGATGATTGCTCTCTATATGTGATGACTTCTCTCTATATATGATGACTGCTCTCTATATATGATGACTGCTCTCTATATGTGATGACTGCTCTCTATATGTGATGATTGCGCTCTATATATGATGACTGCGCTCTATATGTATGACTGCTCTCTATATATGATGAATGCGCTCTATATATGATGACTGCTCTCTATATATGATGAATGCGCTCTATATATGATGACTGCTCTCTATATGTGATGACTGCTCTCTATATGTGATGACTGCGCTCTATATATGATGACTGCGCTCTATATATGATGACTGCTCTCTATATATGATGACTGCTCTCTATATGTGATGACTGCTCTCTATATGTGATGACTGCTCTCTATTTGTGATGACTGCTCTCTATATTTGATGACTGCTCTCTATATATGATGACTGCTCTCTATATGTGATGACTGCTCTCTATATGTGATGACTGCTCTCTATATGTGATGACTGCTCTCTATATGTGATGACTGCTCTCTATATATGATGACTGCTCTCTATATGTGATGACTTCTCTCTATATGTGATGACTTCTCTCTATATGTGATGACTTCTCTCTATATATGATGACTGCTCTCTATATATGATGACTGCTCTCTATATGTGATGACTTCTCTCTATATGTGATGACTTCTCTCTATATATGATGACTAATCTCTATATATGATGACTGCTCTCTATATATGATGACTGCTCTCTATATGTGATGACTGCTCTCTCTATATGTGATGACTGCTCTCTATATATGATGACTGCTCTCTATATATGATGACTAATCTCTATATATGATGACTGCTCTCTATATATGATGACTAATCTCTATATATGATGACTTCTCTCTATATATGATGACTGCTCTCTATATGTAATGACTTCTCTCTATATGTGATGACTTCTCTCTATATATGATGACTGCTCTCTATATGTGATGACTGCTCTCTATATATGATGACTGCTCTCTATATCTGATGACTGCTCTCTATATATGATGACTGCTCTCTCTATATGTGATGACTGCTCTCTATATATGATGACTGCTCTCTATATATGATGACTAATCTCTATATATGATGACTGCTCTCTATATATGATGACTGCTCTCTATATATGATGATTGCTCTCTATATATGATGACTAATCTCTATATATGATGACTGCTCTCTATATGTGATGACTGCTCTCTATATATGATGACTGCTCTCTATATATGATGACTGCTCTCTATATGTGATGACTTCTCTCTATATGTGATGACTTCTCTCTATATATGATGACTGCTCTCTATATGTGATGACTGCTCTCTATATATGATGACTTCTCTCTATATATGATGACTGCTCTCTATATGTGATGACTTCTCTCTATATGTGATGACTTCTCTCTATATATGATGACTGCTCTCTATATGTGATGACTGCTCTCTATATATGATGACTGCTCTCTATATATGATGACTGCTCTCTATATCTGATGACTGCTCTCTATATATGATGACTGCTCTCTATATGTGATGACTGCTCTCTATATGTGATGACTGCTCTCTATATATGATGACTGCTCCCTATATATGATGACTGCGCTCTATATGTGATGACTTCTCTCTATATGTGATGACTGCTCTCCATATATGATGACTTCTCTCTATATGTGATGACTGCTCTCTATATGTGATGACTGCTCTCTATATGTGATGACTGCTCTCTATATGTAATGACTTCTCTATATATGATGACAGCTCTCCATATGTGATGACTGCTCTCTACATGTGATGACTGCTCTCTATATATGATGACTGCTCTCTATATATGATGACTGCTCTCTATATGTGATGACTGCTCTCTATATGTAATGACTGCTCTATATGTGATGACTTCTCTCTATATATGATGACTGCTCTCCATATGTGATGACTGCTCTCTATATATGATGATTGCTCTCTATATGTGATGACTTCTCTCTATATATGATGACTGCTCTCTATATATGATGACTGCTCTCTATATGTGATGACTGCTCTCTATATGTGATGACTGCGCTCTATATATGATGACTGCGCTCTATATGTATGACTGCTCTCTATATATGATGAATGCGCTCTATATATGATGACTGCTCTCTATATATGATGAATGCGCTCTATATATGATGACTGCTCTCTATATATGATGACTGCTCTCTATATGTGATGACTGCTCTCTATATGTGATGACTGCGCTCTATATATGATGACTGCGCTCTATATATGATGACTGCTCTCTATATATGATGACTGCTCTATATGTGATGACTGCTCTCTATTTGTGATGACTGCTCTCTATATTTGATGACTGCTCTCTATATATGATGACTGCTCTCTCTGTATATGATGACTGCTCTCTATATATGACTGCTCTCTATATATGATGACTGCTCTCTATATATGATGACTGCTCTCTATATGTGATTACTGCGCTCTAAGCAGAGGAGACCTGGTGGGGAAGTAGCAATGTTTCTTCTGCCAAGTCCTCAGGGATGATAACTCATCCTCAGATGAGGAGGGCGGTGACGAGGTGCCGGTGTCCGAAGTGCACTGCCCCCTTTGCAAAGCTGAGACCTGCCAGTGTCATGGATTGTTCTCAATCATCATCTGGGAAGACCAGGTGATGCCATCTCAAAGGTTTTAAATGCCCAGACTCAGCGTTTGAACTTTTCAAATGAACATATAGACAAGCCTGATGCATTTTGGAAACAAGTTCTGTGAACCAATGAGGTTAAAATTTAACTTTTTTGGCTGGAATGAGCAAAGGTACGTTTGGAGAAGAAGGGGAACAGAATTTAATGAAAAGAACCTCTGTCCAACTGTTAAGCATGGGGGCGGATCAATCATGCTTTGGGGTTGTATTGCAGCCAGTGGCACAGGGAACATCTCACGAGTAGAAGGAAAAATGGATTCAATAAAATTTCAGCACATTTTGGATGCTAACTTGATGCCATCTGTGAAAAAGCTGAAGTTAAAGAGAGGATGGCTTCTACATATGGATAATAATCCTAAACACACCTCGAAATCCACGGGGGATTACATCAAGAGGCGTAAACTGAAGGTTTTGCCATGGCCTTCACAATCACCTGACCTCAACATAATTGAAAATCTATGGATAGACATTAAAAGAGCAGTGCGTGACAGACAGCCCAGAAATCTCAAAGAACTGGAAGACTTTTGTAAGGAAGAATGGGCAAAGATACCTCAAACAAGAATTGAAAGACTCTTGGCTGGCTAGAGAAAGCGTTTACAAGCTGTGATACTTGCCAAAGGGGGCTGTACATGATATTAACTCTGCAGGGTGCCCAAACTTTTGCAGATGCCATTTTTTTGTTTTCTGTTATTTCGAAAGTGTAAATGATGGAAATAAAATCTAACTTTTGTTGACATATTATAAGAATGTCTAATCTGTAATTTGATTTCTTTATGCACATTAATACAAATTTTTACCTGGGGTGCCCAAACTTTTGATCCCCACTGTATATGTATAGAGACTGTATTGGGATTGTATATTTTTATGTAATATGATGAAAGGGGTTTTGGTTAAGTTTAGGTATAGAAGGGAGGTTTATAAGATATAGATTAACAATGGGGATCAAAAGTTTGGGCACCCCAGGTAAAAATTTGTATTAATGTGCATAAAGAAATCAAATGACAGATTAGACATTCTTATAATATGTCAACAAAAGTTAGATTTTATTTCCATCATTTACACTTTCAAAATAACAGAAAACAAAAAAATGTCATCTGCAAAAGTTTGGGCACCCTGCAGAGTTAATATCTTGTACTGCCGCCTTTGGCAAGTATCACAGCTTGTAAACGCTTTTTGTAGCAGCCAAGAGTCTTTCAATTCTTGTTTGAGGTATCTTTGTCCATTCTTCCTTACAAAAAGTCTTCCAGTTCTTTGAGATTTCTGGGCTGTCATTCACGCACTGCTCTTTTAAAATCTATCCATAAATTTTCTATTATGTTGAGGTCAGGAGATGGCAAAACCTTCAGTTTACGCCTCTTGATGTAATCCCTCGTGGATTTCGAGGTGTGTTTAGGATCATTATCCATTTGTAGAAGCCATCCTCTCTTTAACTTCAGCTTTTTCACAGATGGCATCAAGTTAGCATCCAAAATTTGCTGACATTTTATTGAATCCATTTTTTCTTCTACTCGTGAGATGTTCCCTGTGCCACTGGCTGCAATGCAACCCCAAAGCATGATTGATCCACCCCCATGCTTAAAAGTTGGACAAATGTTCTATTCATTAAATTCTCTTCCCCTTCTTCTCCAAACGTACCTTTGCTCATTCCGTCCAAAAAGTAAAATTTTAACCTCATCGGTCCACAGAACTTGTTTCCAAAATGCATCAGGCTTGTCTATATGTTCATTTGCAAAGTTCAAACGCTGATTTTTGTGGTGAGGACGTAGAAGAGGTTTTCTTCTGATGACTCTTCCATGAAGACCATATTTGTACAAATATCTCTTTATAGTGGAATAGTGTACCACAACTCCAGTGTCTGCCAGATCTTTCTGGAGGGATTGTGCAGTCAAACGTGGGTTTAGAATTGTTTTTCTCACAATCCTGCGAGCTGTTCTGTCTGATATTTTTCTTGGTCTTCCAGATCTTGCGTTATCTTCCACTGTTCCTGATGACTGCCATTTCTTAATTACATTCCAAGGATATTGACATCTGAAAATGTTTTGCTATCTTCTTTTAGCCTTCTCCAGCTTTGTGAGCGTCAATTATTTTCAGTTTCCGATTTCTAGACAACTGCTTAGAAGAACCCATGGTGCTGATTGTTGGGGCAAGGTCAGATGAGTCTGGGCATTTAAACCCTTTGAGATTGACATCACCCGGTCTTCCCAGATGATGATGAGAACAATCCATGACACTGGCAGGTCTCAGCTTTGCAAAGGGGGCAGTGCATGCTATAAATTCTGCAGGGTGCCCAAACTTTTGCAGACACCATTTTTTTGTTTTCTGTTATTTTGAAAGTGTAAATGATGGAAATAAAATGTAACTTTTGTTGACCTATTATAAGAATGTCTAATCTGTAATTTGATGCCTTTTGGAGATTTTTCCATCTTTCCTTGGCTTCTTCATGCACATTTTTACCTGGGATGCCCAAACTTTTGTTCCCAACTGTATAGGTATGGGGTGTGTGTGTTTGTGGTGTGTACATAGGTATATGATGTGTATATAGGTATGTGGTGTGTGTATAGGTATGTGGTATGTTTGTGTGTATAGGTTTGTGATGTGTATATAGGTATCTGGTGTGTGGTGTGTGTTTGTGTTTGTGGTGTGTATATAGGTATGTGGTGTGTGTGTGTGTATATAGGTGTGTGTATATAGGTATGTGGTGTGTGTATAGGTATGTGGTATGTTTGTGTGTATAGGTTTGTGATGTGTATATAGGTATCTGGTGTGTTTGTGGTGTGTATATAGGTATGTGGTGTGTGTGTATATAGGTGTGTGTATATAGGTATGTGGTGTGTGTTGTCCTAGATCAGAAGGGATTTTGTTTATGTGTTTGTGATATTATGATTTGTTATGTATTAGGTTTATTTTATGTTTATTTGATTATCATTGTTATGGTTGTTATGTTGGTTTATGTTTTGTATTTCTTTTTATATAAAATAAGAGTTCCTCAGTATCTGCTCTTATCCTGTATATATGGGCACTGCACAGTTCCACTTCTCTTATCCTGTATGTATGGACTCTGCACAGTAACACTTCTCTTATCCTGTATATATGGACACTGCACAGTACCACTTCTTTTATCCTGTATATATGGGCACTGCACATTATCACTTCTCTTATTATTTATATATGGGCACTGCACAGTAACACTTCTCTTATCCTGTATATATGGACACTGCACAGTACCACTTCTCTTATCCTGTATATATGGACACTGCACAGTACCACTTCTGTTATCCTGTATATATGGACACTGCACAGTACCACTTCTCTTATCCTATATATATGGACACTGCACAGTAACACTTCTCTTATCCTGTATATATGGACACAGCACAGTACCACTTCTCTTATCCTGTATATATGGTCACTGCACAGTACCACTTCTCCTGTCCTGTATATGGTCACTGCACAGTACCACTTCTCTTATCCTGTATATATGGACACTGCACAGTACCACTTCTCTTATCCTGTATATATGGTCACTGCACAGTACCACTTCTCTTATCCTGTATATATGGACACTGCACAGTACCACTTCTCTTATCCTGTATATATGGTCACTGCACAGTACCACTTCTCTTATCCTGTATATATGGACACTGCACAGTACCACTTCTCTTATCCTGTATATATGGATGTGAACAGGACTCGGGAGAATTACAGCCGCGCTAATTATTTCATCCGGTTATGGCCCCGTGTGATACCATCAGCCGCTGTGTAAATATCCGGCGCTGCGCGGCGTTACATCATTACCATTCCACTCTGTCTGAGCGGAGGAGGGGGGGTGTTGGTAATGCGTGCGCCGCGGGCAGTGATGCCCTTGACTGGAGGGTACGTCATAAAGCCGTCAGCCGGCAGCGGTGACAGACGAGCGCTCGCCATTCATTTCTCGCCTTTCAATGTGAAGACTCCGCGTTCTCTCCGGGAAACATCAAGGTCCTTCTCCTCCGCTCCTCCTGCCTCCGCGCCCTGACTTATAAATCAAGTTCAGCCTGGAGCTGGCGGACATCAATCTTCTGGCTGGCAGTGCCCGCTGGCACAACGCTGGTCAGTGTAGTGAGGCGGCTGACCGCCCCAAATAATACAAAAATAGAGGAAAAACATTAAACATGAAGAAGACGTGACGGAGACTTGTAGGTTGTGGGCGCAGAACCGACAGATTTGTAAATGACCAAAAAATCTTAATCCTTCCAGGACTTATCAGCTGCTGTATGCTTCACAGGAAGTTGTGTAGTTCTTTCCAATCTGACCACAGTGCTCTCTGCTGCCACCTCTGTCTATGTCAGGAACTGCCAGGGCAGAAGCAAATCCCCATAGCAAACCTCTCCTGCTCTGGATAATTCCTGACATGGAGAGAGGTGTCAGCAGAGAGCGCTGTGGTCAGACTGGAAAGAACTACACAACTTCCTGTGGAGCATACAGCAGCTGATAAGTACTGGAAAGATTACAATTTTTATCTAGAAGTAATTTACAAATCTGTTCAACGATCTGGCACCAGTTGATTAGAATTTAGTTTTTTCCCCACCGGAGTACCCCTTTAAGAAGACTTACATTACTGTGTGCTGCAATGCCTTATAGCAGAGTGTAGGGTAGGAAAGTTTGTTGGCGAGGAAATCACAGAGCACTTAGCATAGGAGTCCAGTGGATGGAGGAGGGCACATGTAACTTTCTTCATTGACTTTAGAGCAACGTTTCCCAATCAGGGTGCCTCCAGCTGTTGCAACACTACAACTCCCAGCATGCCCACAAATGGATAAATAATTAAATAAATAAATAAATAAATGCATGGACGTGACCCCCAATGGGTTAAACTTGGCAATGCAGTCCAAGTGAATATGTTGATGTAGAAAGACCTTCATGGGTCGGCTGGTAGTAGACAACTTATGGTTTTGTGTGCTGCGATGCCCTATACTAGAGTGTAGGTTTGTGTAGAGGAAGGGACATAGCACATAGCATAGGAGTCCAGTGCTATGGAGGAGAGCACTTGTTGCTGTATTCTATGACTTTAGACAAGTGGGCCTCCAGCTGTTGCAAAACTACAACTTCCAGCATGCCCGGACAGCCTTCGTCTGTCCGGGCATGCTGGGAGTTGTAGTTTCGCAACAGACTGGTTTGTTCCAGCCGTCTGGGGGGAATGGTTGGGCTTGAGAACTTTTCAATAACTCCCATGAGAAGCCTGTGTTCTTTCCTTCTGTAGGGATCTTTGGCTTGGCATACATTCCCAGTCAGCTTCTAAGCATCTGAGTTTAAAGGGGTATTCCAGAAAAAAAAAACTTTTTTTAATTTTTTTTTTATATCAACTGGCTCCAGAAAGTTAAACGGACTAGTATATGACTTCTATTAAAAAATCTTAATCCTTCCAATAATTATCAGCTGCTGAAGTTGAGTTGTTCTTTTCTGTCTGGCAACAGTGCTTTCTGCTGACATCTCTGCTTGTCTCGGGAACTGCACAGAGTAGAAGAGGTTTGCTATGGGGATTTGCTTCTAAACTGAGACATGTGTCATCCCGAGACATGTGTCATCAGAGAGCACTTAGACAGAAAAGAACAACTCAACTTCAGCAGCTCATAAGTACTGAAAGGATTAAGATTTTTTAATAGAAGTAATTTACAAATCTGTTTAACTCTCTAGAGCCAGTTGATATTTCCTTTAATGGGCACGATGACTTAGAAAAACGTTTGACACGTCACAGGGACATCCCGGTGTGTGACATCGGGGAGCAGAGCTGCGTTATTGGGTATAAAGTAGGGACTGTCCTACCAAAATAGTTACACTTGGGAGGTATAGGGGGCCATATAGCCAGGGATATGGGGCACGTGTCCTGATACAACCTATGGATCCTTGAAATGTCATAATTTATCACTATTAATGGGGGGGAGGAGGGCAAAAAAGGGGGCATTAGTATAATTTGGGGGCATAGATGAGAATAAATAGAATGTGGGACACATAAGGGGTCATTAATATGCTGTGGGGGCATTAATAGAATGTGGGGGCACAAGAGGGAGCTTTATTATAATGTCGGGGCACAAAAGAGGGGCATTAATATAACATGGGGGCAAAGAGGGGCACTAAAAGAATGTGGGGGCACAAAAGAGGGCATTAGTATAACGTGTGGACACACAACTGGGCATTAATATACTGTGGAGGCATTAATAGAATTTAGGGGCTCAAAATAGGGCATTATTAAAATGTGGGGGCACTAAAGAGGGCATAAATATAATGTGGGAGCATAGAGAGGCATTTATAAAATTTGGGGAGGGGAAGGGAGCATTATTATAATTTGGGGCATTATTATAATGTGGGGGCACTAAAGAGGGCATAAATATAATGTGGGGGTGTAGAGGGGCATTTATAAAAAAAATTGGGGAAAAAGGGAGCATTATTATAATTTGGGGCATTTATATAATGTGGAGGCATAGAGGGGCACCAATAGAATCTAGGGGCTCAAAAGGAGGCATTATTTAATGCGGGGGCACAAAAGAGTTCATAAATATAATGTGGGGGTGTAGAGAGGCATTGATAGAATATGGGGGCACAAAAGAAGGCATTAAAGGGGTACTCCGGGGGAAAACTTATTATTTTTTTTAAATCAACTGGTGCCAGAAAGTTAAACAGATTTGTAAATCACTTCTATTAAAAAATCTTAATCCTTCCAGTACTTATTAGCTGCTGAATACTACAGAGGAAATTCTTTTCTTTTTGGAACACAGAGCTCTCTGCTGACATCACGAGCACAGTGCTCTCTGCTGACATCTCTGTCCATTTTAGGAACTATCCAGAGCAGCATATGTTTGCTATGGGGATTTTTTTCCTACTCTGGACAGTTCTTAAAATGGACAGAGGTGTCAGCAGAGAGCACTGTGGTCATGATGTCAGCAGAGAGCTCTGTGTTCCAAAAAGAAAAGAATTTCCTCTGTTGTATTCAGCAGCTAATAAGTACTGGAAGGATTAAGATTTTTTAATAGAAGTAATTTACAAAACTGTTTAACTTTCTGGCCCCAGTTGATTTAAAAATAAAAAATAAACGTTTTCCACCGGAGTACCCCTTTAATATGATTTTTTGCACAAATGGTGGTTATTTTTTATAATGTGGGGGCACAGAAAGGGGCATTATTAAAATACAGGACTAAGAAGCATTATAACAGTGTGGGGGCACAGTGTGGGGTCTACATGGGGCGCTCTTACCCTTTTGGGCACTGTGGATGAGGAGTTTAAAAAAATGTGACGCCTTGATACTTGTCCGATAGATTCTGCAGAGGAGTAACTGCACTGTAATCACTTATACGGTGACTGTAATCACTTATACGGTCACTGTATGGG
The DNA here is from genome assembly GCF_029499605.1 of Hyla sarda. Classification (NCBI taxonomy): domain Eukaryota; kingdom Metazoa; phylum Chordata; class Amphibia; order Anura; family Hylidae; genus Hyla; species Hyla sarda. Next base: position 175,863,516 of record NC_079197.1, read on the forward strand.
GGTAATGCTAGTCTGTGCCCTGTATAGTGGTATAATTCAGTCATGAGCTGGTCGTAATACGAGGTCAGGATGTGACGGTATTTTTTATTTGTATTATTGGTTACATTGGCCTACTGGTATGCCTGGTTGTATGTATAAGGGTTCGGTGCTTATTGTGCTGGTGATAATATCTGGTCGTGATGTGGCGGTATTATTTATCGTTCTCGGTACAGTGGGTTTTGTTCAGTAACAATATGGACGACAATACGTATTGCGGTAACATTTCTTCCCTGTGTATCGGTATTATTTGGTAACTGTATGGCTATTATATAGCGGTATACAGTCTACTTTCCTGCGCCATTTTTATTTTTTCACTTCCGACCCCTGGTTTAGGAGCTGGCGAGGATGTCCAGGTGTGAGTCGGACCCTCACAGACCTTTGGGGGTTAAACCGCCGACCGATCCATCGGCCATATTGAGGTATCGGAGCCCATTTCTTGGCCTTTTCCTCCGGAGCTGCGCTCATAAATTACGACCGGTGACTAAAGTGAAAGCAAAACGGCGGCGAAACGAGGCCCAAAGGCAGAATAATGACATGTAGAGGCTGGAGGCGCGGAGGAGCCATCAATCAGCCCAATTATTGCGCAGTTAATCAGCGCTGCCCTTTCTTTATTGAAGGGTTACGCTGTAATTACGTCGGCGGCGTCCTCTCCATTCATCAAGCGACAACACGCGCCGCTGTTTTGCTGCAATCAGGGACATCACCTTTGTGTCTGTGACCCGGAGCTTCCAGAAGAGTCGGCGAGAGGCGGGAACTCCGCGCCGGAGGGGGCGCAAATTTATGCGGAGGCGCCATCCGGGACCTGTTTACTGATACATTGTAGACCTGTGTGTCCTTATATTACAATGTATTCGGAGACACACACAGTCTACAACGGTGGGCCTCCAAATATTGCAAAACTACAACTCCCAGCATGCCCGGACAGCCGTTGGCTGTCCGGGCATGCTGGGAGTTGTAGTTTTGCAACAGCTGTAGGTGCACAGTTTGGAGACCACTGCGCTTCAGGTTCATCTTTAGAGTCTGGGGCTTCCCATTGGAAAGGGTTAATTACAGATGATACATTGTATCCCACTCATTGTAGCCAACGGCTGTCCGGGCATGCTGGGAGTTGTGGTTTTGCAACAGCTGTAGGTGCACAGTTTGGAGACCACTGCGCTTCAGGTTCATCTTTAGAGTCTGGGGCTTCCCATTGGAAAGGGTTAATTACAGATGATACATTGTATCCCACTCATTGTAGCCAACGGCTGTCCGGGCATGCTGGGAGTTGTAGTTTTGCAACAGCTGGAGTGCACAGTTTGGAGGGAATCCAATGTGCTACAGGTTCAGCTTTGGAGTCTGGGGCTTCCCATAGGAAAGGGTTAATTACAGATGATACATTGTATCCCACTCATTGTAGCCAATGGCTCTCCGGGCATGCTGGGAGTTGTAGTTTTGCAACAGCTGGAGGTGCACAGTTTGGAGACCACTGCACTTCAGGTTCATCTAGTCTGGGGCTTCCCATAGGAAAGGGTTAATTACAGATGATACATTGTATCCCATTAATTGTATCCTCATTCAGTGCACACTACGGAATATGCACCTGGAGAAAATTCCGCCGCTGGGAATCCGGAATTCCGCATGGAGATTCCGCAGTGCGCATTGAAAACTACGGGAGGCCGCTGGAGGCCGGAATTTTTCCAATTCGAAATTCCACAGCGGGCACAGGCCCTATGGGTGCGTTCGCACTTGTGGATTTTGCTGCAGATTTTCTGCACCTATCCCATAATCTGCAAGAGAAAATCTGCACCAGATTATCTGTGGCAAAACCAGGATGTATGAAGGTACCCTAAGGCCAGGTTCCCACGCCGGAATTCTGCAATTCCACACAAATTGCGCAAAGTTCGCTGAACGGAATTGCTGCGGACTTCTGTGTTCTCTAAACCCAGAACTCTGCCGAAATTCCGGCTTTATTGAGTTCAATGGGATTCGGCCGGCAATTCCAAAAAATGTAAAGACAGTTCCGTTTGCGGAATGCAGATTTTCAGCCGCAGAATGTCCTAACGGGCCTTAAATTTCAGAAAATTTACAAAGGAATTCTTCCGCGGAATTCCACACGGAAATTCCATCGTGTGAACATGGCCTTAGGTCTCATTCACATGGTGGAATCTTCAAGCAGAATCTATTCTGTCAGTGGAATCCGCTCAGAAATACATTGTCGTCTAGAGACATTTATCAAGCGGTCCTAGTGCCAGCATGTTCTGACTCTACGCGCTATTTGCGAAATACCCTCCTGTGTTTTCCGGGTGGACGTTCCTCAAATATTCCGCCATAAGGAGCCCTTCACATTACGGAATGTCTGAAATTCTCAGCAAACATTCAATGCACAACAGTATTGACTGAATCAGTCGGCGTCAGGACCGCTCGGACATACGGCGTCTGCATTGGCGCCAATACATATCTGAGGGGATCCGCCAGAAGAACAAATATGAATTCGGAATTTGAATTTCCGTTTTTGGAATTTTCAGCCGGGTAAATTCTGCAGTGTGAAAGGTAAAAACATTGCGGTGTCATTCAGTGTACACTGACACTATGGCCGACATTTATCATGTTATTTATGTCTAGAAAAGGCGCAAAAAAGGCGTAAGCAGGGTTTATTTGGTTTATTTGCGCCTTTTGGTTTACACATTTCTGCTGATTTTCAGTTGCAATCCACAGATTTTTGGGAATAAACACGATATGGACGGGTTTTATGAACTGCGACTTTTTGTAAAAAGGCGCAAAAAAGGCGCAAAGCCACTGAAAAGTCTCTAAAACGACACCAGCCCAGACTTCGCTTTTTGGTGTATTTGAAGAGAGAAATTTCAGGAAATGTGACCTGCGCAAATCGTATCAAATACTCTGTGACCGTTTAATAGATTTGGCGCTCCTACACATTACAGCACACACAAAAAAGTCGTAAAAAAATGCTTCACTCACGACGATGGAAGGACGCTGCACCCGAATTATTGAGCCTGAAATTATATAGTGTGAATGAGCACTAAAATGAAGGAAAAAAAGAAGCCGTTTATTTGCAGTAATGAGATCTGAAGATAACCAACCTCTACGAGTCCAGGGGCAAATGTTCCCTAAAATTGACATTTTTGTAGGGGTCTGTGGTGTTCCCAGGTAAATCAGAGGGGCTATAATAACGTGCCGCTGAATCTATCATTAGCGCAGATTTTTGCGCAATACAAAACCTGCTGCGCTTGTGCATGGTTTTCCCAGTTGGTGCAGAAAATGTAATATGTTGCGCCAGCCGGTCACCGGAGATAATTTTAGGCAAGTGATTAATTTGGCGCACTAACCTGCGTATTTGCTTACTGAACTGACAGGAGAATGGGATATGAGGACGGGAGATGAGGTCGGGATATGAGGACGGGATATGAGGTCGGGATATGAAGTCAAGATATGAGGACGAGATAAAAGATCGGGATATAAGATATGGATATGGAGTTGGGATATGAGGAAGAGATAAAAGATCGGGATATGAGGAAGAGATAAAAGATCGGGATATGAGGAAGAGATAAAAGATCGGGATATGAGGAAGGGATATGAGGACGGGATATGAGATCGGGATATAAGATCTGGATATCGAGTTGGAATATGAGGACGGGATATGAGGAAGAGATCTGAGGATGGGTTATGAGGACGAGATATGAGGTCTGGATATGAGGACGGTATATGAGGACGAGATATGAGGACGGGATATGAGGACAGGATATGAGGTCGGGATATGAGGACAGGATATGAGGACGGGATATGAGGACAAGATATGAGGACGGGATATGAGGACAAGATATGAGGATGGGATATGAAGTCGGGATATGAGGACGGGATATGAGGACGAGATATGAGGATGGGATATGATTATGGGATATGAAGTCAAGATATAACAATGAGATATGAGGATGGGATATGAGGTTGGGATATGAGGTCGGGATATGAGGTTGGGATATGAGGTCGGGATATGAGGATGGGATATGAGGTCAGGAAATGAGGATGGGATATGAGGACGGGATATGAGGTCGGGATATGAGGATGGGATATGAGGTTGGGATATGAGGTCGGGATATGAGGTCGGGATATGAGGTCGGGATATGAGGATGGGATATGAGGTCCGGATACGAGGATGGGATATGAGGTCGGGATATGAGGTCGGGATATGAGGACGGGATATGAGGTCGGGATATGAGGATGGGATATGAGGTCGGGATATGAGGTTGGGATATGAGGATGGGATATGAGGATGGGATATGAGGTCAGGATATGAGGATGGGATACGAGGTCGGGATATGAGGATGGGATATGAGGTTGAGATATGAGGATGGGATATGAGGTCGGGATATGAGGTCGGGATATGAGGTCTGGATATGAGGATGGGATATAAGGTCGGGATATGAAGATGGGATATGAGGTCGGGATATGAGGTCGGGATATGAGGATGGGTTATGAGGTCGGGATATGAGGATGGGATATGAGGTCGGGATATGAGGTCGGGATATGAGGATGGGATATGAGGTTGGGATATGAGGATGGGATATGAGGACGGGATGTGAGGATGGGATATGAGGTCGGGATATGAGGATGGGATATGAGGTCGGGATATGAGGATGGGATATGAGGTCGGGATATGAGGTCGGGATATGAGGTCGGGATATGAGGTCGGGATATGAGGATGGGATATGAGGTTGGGATATGAGGATGGGATATGAGGACGGAATGTGAGGATGGGATATGAGGTCGGGATATGAGGATGGGATATGAGGTCGGGATATGAGGATGGGATATGAGGTCGGGAAATGAGGATGGGATATGAGGACGGGATATGAGGTCGGGATATGAGGATGGGATATGAGGTTGGGATATGAGGTTGGGATATGAGGTTGGGATATGAGGACGGGATGTGAGGTTGGGATATGAGGTCGGGATATGAGGTCGGGATATGAGGTCGGGATATGAGGATGGGATATGAGGTCCGGATATGAGGATGGGATATGAGATCGGGATATGAGGTCGGGATATGAGGACGGGATATGAGGTCGGGAAATGAGGATGGGATATGAGGACGGGATGTGAGGTTGGGATATGAGGTTGGGATATGAGGTCGGGATATGAGGTCGGGATATGAGGATGGGATATGAGGTCCGGATATGAGGATGGGATATGAGGTCGGGATATGAGGTCGGGATATGAGGTCGGGATATGAGGATGGGATATGAGGTCCGGATATGAGGATGGGATATGAGGTCGGGATATGAGGTCGGGATATGAGGACGGGATATGAGGTCGGGAAATGAGGATGGAATATGAGGTCGGGATATGAGGTTGGGATATGAGGATGGGATATGAGGATGGGATATGAGGTCGGGATATGAGGATGGGATACCAGGTCGGGATATGAGGATGGGATATGAGGTTGAGATATGAGGATGGGATATGAGGTCGGGATATGAGGTCGGGATATGAGGTCTGGATATGAGGATGGGATATAAGGTCGGGATATGAAGATGGGATATGAGGTCGGGATATGAGGTCGGGATATGAGGATGGGATATGAGGTCGGGATATGAGGATGGGATATGAGGTCGGGATATGAGGACGGGATATGAGGTCGGGATATGAGGTCGGGATATGAGGATGGGATATGAGGTCAGGATATGAGGATGGGATATGAGGTCGGGATATGAGATCGGGATATGAGGTCGGGATATGAGATCGGGATATGAGGTGGGGATATGAGGTCGGGATATGAGGATGGGATATGAGGTCGGGATATGAGGATGGGATATAAGGTCGGGATATGAAGATGGGATATGAGGTCGGGATATGAGGTCGGGATATGAGGATGGGATATGAGGTCGGGATATGAGGATGGGATATGAGGTCGGGATATGAGGACGGGATATGAGGTCGGGATATGAGGTCGGGATATGAGGATGGGATATGAGGTCAGGATATGAGGATGGGATATGAGGTCGGGATATGAGATCGGGATATGAGGTCGGGATATGAGATCGGGATATGAGGTCAGGATATGAGGTCAGGATATGAGGTGGGGATATGAGGTCGGGATATGAGGATGGGATATGAGGTCGGGATATGAGATCGGGATATGAGGTCGGGATATGAGATCGGGATATGAGGTGGGGATATGAGGTCGGGATATGAGGTGGGGATATGAGGTCGGGATATGAGGTGGGGATATGAGTCATTGTTACTTATCAACTCCCACAAGGTTTAGGTATGAAGCCCGGGTTGATGTCGGGTACTCCGCTAGTCCACAATAAGACAAAAGAACTATTTTTCTGACTATATTTATTAAAAGAAGGGAGGAGAATAAACCAGAAATAATCTCCGCCGCCGCCGTCCCTGATTTATAACACGTAGTCGCCAGGTATCTATATCTATAGTCATTGGGATTTTTAAATAAAGTTCAGTAGAATGTTTCTTTACGGAGGGTCTGAGTGACATAGAAGGGTATTAAGCTGCATTACACCGGCACCAGCTGTACGAAGAATTGCGCAGCAGTGCGCCCGACGTTCGCATTCTCTATTTATTTATCTGATTTGTTCCTCACAATACACTTAAAGCATCTTCTGTTTATCTTATTTTTATAATAAAGCCGCCTGGTCGTGTCCTGAGCTGGGACTGATTGACGTCTCCCGATGACCGCGACCGACTGAGAAGCTCGGGGAGAATATTAAGGCTAAACGCAGCGAAGCGGCTGGAGGACGCGGCCTGTCACATCTTGAAGCCTCAGCAGGAGTTTGCGCTCCAGGACGGTGGACGCACAATTACCCCCATCCTCACGCTGAGTCGCCTTCGATGCTTTAATTGTTCCACGTCTCGTTTATTCAGATTTTTGTTGTTTGGTCTCTTTAAAACGTAAACGTTCACGCACCGGCGAATGCGGGCGAATAATGACGGGATGAAGGAGACGGAGTGTGAGGAGGAGCGGCTGCATGCCTAACCAGGAGGACAGACGGGCAGCGCCCAGCAGCGGGGGGGAAGTGTTCCGATATATATGCAGAAGGCTTCCGAGTTTCTTCGAAAAACAGCACCACCCCTGTCCTCAGGTTGTGTGTGGCATTACAACTTGGCTATATTCACTTCAGTGGAACTGAGCTGCAATACCACACACAACCTGAGTACAGGAGTGGCGCTGTTTTTTAGAAGAAAGTAGCTGTGTTCTTTTAATGCTCCCAATTACCCCAAGATTAAAAGCTATCCGCTGTCCATAGGATAAAGGATATCTGGCTGATTGTTTGAGGGGTCAAACTGCAGGGACCCCCCTCCAGTCCCGAAAACAGAGGTCATTTTTACCCTGAGTGAATGACGCGGCCTTTGGGCCCCCTTAGGCACCAGGGCCCTGATGTGACTGCTACCGCTGCACCCCCTATAGTTACACCCCTGGTGCCAAATGATTCTGGCAGCACCAACCAGGGTGCCTCCAGCTGTAGCAAAACTACAACTCCCAGCATGCCCGGACAGCCTTTGGCTGTCCGGGCATGCTGGGAGTTGTAGTTTTGCAACAGCTGGAGGCATGCTGGTTGGTAAACACTGATGGTTTCCCTTCTCTTTCCCCTGGGTATAAGGGTCCCTCCTACTTAATAGCCCCCTAAAGAGGTGGTGACCCCTGTAATATCCGCTCCTGAAACCAGACTCAAAGCGTTTCCTAATGTCTGACCTGATGCCGTGTGAAAGTATCAAACTCTCCTGGGTATAAGAAGAGGGTTCTGATGGGAGTTGTAGTTTTGTAACAACTGGAGAGCCACAGTATATATAGATAGATAGATAGATGTGAGATAGATGTGAGATAGATAGATAGATAGATAGATGTGAGATAGATATGAGATACACTGCTCAAAAAAATAAGATAACACATCCTAGATCTGAATGAATGAACTAATCGTATGAAATATTTTCCTCTTTACATAGTTGAATTCGCTGACAACAAAATCCCACAAAAATTATCAATGGAAATCAAATTTATCAACCCATGGAGGTCTGGATATGGAGTCACACTCAAAATCATAGAGGAAAACCACACTACAGGCTGATCCTACTTTATGTAATGTCCTTAATACAAGTCCCAATGAGGCTCAGTAGTGTGTGTGGCCTCCACGTGCCCGTATGACCTCCCTACAACGCCTGGGCATGGTCCTGATGAGGTGGAGGATGGTCTCCTGAGGGATGTCCTCCCAGACCTGGACTAAAGCATCCGCCAACTCCTGGACAGTCTGTGGTGGATGGAGCGAGATGTCCCAGATGTGCTCAATCGGATTCAGGAGAACGGACGGCCAGTCCATAGCATCAATGCCTTCCTCTTGTAGGAACTGCTGACACACTCCAGCCACATGAGGTCTAGCATTGTCTTGTATTAGGAGGAACCCAGGGCCAACCGCACCAGCATATGGTCTCACAAGGGGTCTGAGGATCTCATCTCGGTACCTAATGGCAGTCAGGCTGCCTCTGGCAAGCAGATGGAGGGCTGTGCGGCCCCCCAAAGAAATGCCACCCCACACCATTACTGACCCACCGCCAAACCGGTCATGCTGGAGGATGTTGCAGGCAGCAGAAAGTTCTCCACGGCGTCTCCAGACTCTGTCACATCTGTCACATGTGCTCAGTGTGAACCTGCTTTCATCTGTGAAGAGCACAGGGCGCCAGTGGCGAATTTGCCAATCTTGGTGTTCTCTGGCAAATGCCAAACGTCCTGCACAGTGTTGGGCTGTAAGCACAACCCCCACCTGTGGACGTCGGGCCCTCATACCCCCCTCATGGAGTCTGTTTCTGACCGTTTGAGTGGACACATGCACATTTGTGTCCTGCTGGAGGCCATTTTGCAGGGCTCTGGCAGTGCTCCTCCTGCTCCTCCTTACACAAAGGCTGAGGTGGCGGTCTTGCTGCTGGGTTGTTCCCCTCCTACGGCCTCCTCCACGTCTCCTGATGTACTGGCCTGTCTCCTGGTAGCGCCTCCATGTTCTGGACACTACACTGACAGACACAGCAAACCTTCTTGCCACAGCTCGCATTGATGTACCATCCTGGATGAGCTGCACTACCTGAGCCACTTGTGTGGGTTGTAGACTCCGTCTCATGCTACCACTAGAGTGAAAGCACCGCCAGCATTCAAAAGTGACCAAAACATCAGCCAGGAAGCATAGGAACTGAGAAGTGGTCTGTGGTCACCACCTGCAGAACCACTCCTTTATTGGGGGTGTCTTGCTAATTGCCTATAATTTCCACCTGTTGTCTGTTCCATGTGAAATTGATTGTCAATCAGTGTTCTTCCTGAGTGGACAGTGGGATCTCACACAAGTGTCAGTGACTTGGAGTTACATTGGCCCTCATTTACTAAGAAAATCGGGTTGTAAGTCTATGTTGCTTTTTTCCCTGGTATTTATTATTATGTCGCATCCTGTTTGTCGCACGTACGTTTTGTTGGTTTTGGTTTCCAACTCCTCTGAGCTGTCGGGAAAAAATCCACAACAATTCAACAAATTCGGGTTGGAAACCTTAATAAATACGTGGGAAAGCTCAGAAATGTCGGGTTACGCCCCTTTTTCGGGTTTGGGAGAATCCACATCGGGTCCGTCGGGAAAAAATGTTGCATCGTGTCGCAGACTGGCGCAGGATGTCTGCGACATGGCGCAGACAAAGATGCGACAAAAAAACCCGACAAAAGAAGTCGGGTTTAGAATAGTAAATGAGGGCCATTGTGTTGTTTTTTTGAGCAGTGTAGAAGTAATTTACAAATTTGTATAACTTTTTGACCCCAGTTGATTTGATTTTTTCCCCCCTCCGGAGTATGCCTTTAATAGCCCCCTAAATATGTGGTGACCCCTGTAATATCCGCTCCTGAAACCAGACTCAATGCATGCTGGGAGTTGTAGTTTTGCAGCAGCTGGAGGCACACTGGTTGGGAAACACTGCTCTGAGCCCAAGGGAAGGGCAATCCCTGAGCCCTGGTTCCCTAGGGGTTTCCAGCTTTGGGGGATTTTTCCTCCCCTTACAGTAGGAAACACTGATGTATGGTTTGGCCAAAGGCTGTCGGGACATGCTGGAAGTTGTAATTTTGCAACAGCTGGAGGCACAAAGGTTGGGAAAACTGATCTGGTGAATGGTTTTCCTTCTCTTTCCCATGGGTATAAGGGTACTTCCTACTTAATGGCCCCCTAAAGAAGTGGTGACCCCTGTAATATCCTCTCCTTAAAGGGGTACTCCGGTGGAAAACATTTTTTATTTATCAACTGGGCATGCTGGGAGTTGTAGTTTTGCAGCAGCTGGAGGCACCCGGGATGGGAAACACTTGCCTAGAGCTTAAGGGGGTTACTAAATATTAGGGCACACGTTGGGCCGCCAGTCACCATCATAGATCAAGAGGATATATACTTAAAGGGGTATTCCAGGAAAAAACTTTTTTTTATATATCAACTGGCTCCAGAAAGTTCAACAGATTTGTAAATTACTTCTATTGAAAAATCTTAATCCTTTCAGTACTTATGAGCTTCTGAAGTTAAGGTTGCTCTTTTCTGTCTAAATCCTCTCTGATGACACCTGTCTCGGGAAACGCCCAGTTTAGAAGAGGTTTGCTATGGGGATTTGCTTCTAAACTGTGCGTTTCCCGAGACACGTGTCATCAGAGAGCACTTAGACAGAAAAGAACAACCTTAACTTCAGAAGCTCATAAGTACTGAAAGGATTAAGATCTTTTAATAGAAGTCATTTACAAATCTGTTTAACTTTCTGGAGCCAGTTGATATATATATATATATATATATATATATATATATATATATATAAAAGTTTTTTTTTCCAGGAATACCCCTTTAACCCTACACCAGTGTCCCCACCAATGTCCAGTTGTACAATTGAGGTTGTAACAGTTTAACGACAGGACGCGGAAACCACTGTGTAAGATTTCGCGGATGTGGCGCGGGTACGGATGGCGGATCGGCAGAACAGAAGGGAACCGGGGGCCACTTTGAACTGCGAGACCTTATAAATGGCTCCTTTGAACGGGCGACAGGTGAGGAAGTTGGAGTCGGAGGAGTTTGTGCTTACTCGGAGCTTTGGACACCGTTCCTCGCTGTGCGTACAGGTGGCCGCGGCACATACGGTTCCTGCCAATTTCTAAAGTTACACGTTTATCCAGTAAAACAAGCATCCTGATCCGGGTGAGCAGGCAGGGCACGCACCAGGGGCCCCCCGAGCACGCGGATTAAATATCACTGATTCGGCAGCCGGTGGGGGGGGTGGGGGGGGGGGCGAGCATAAGACTCTTCCTGTCCTCAGAAGAGCAGGATGAGAGGAGTCGTCCCCGGAGAGGCAGCAGGAACTTCTCCGGCGCGGGACACGTGCACCGCACATTTGCTGGAATGTTCCCCTTTCAGTTTTGTTTGAAAAAGTAAAAATAAAAAAAAAAATTATAATAAAAAATAAAAAGAAAAGAAATTCTGACAAAAGAACTTGTGTCGAATCCGAAAAAAAGTTTACCCATCCGCGGACAATGATGTTAATGGACATAATGGAGGGCTGTGTGTGGGGGGAGGGGGGTGATGGTTGTGCGCAAAATTTTCTCTTGTCAACTCGATAGAATATTCTTTTATTCTTCGCTTTTAGGAGACACTGGCTTTGATATTTTGGCGCGATGAAGGAGATGTAGCACCAATGAGATTTATTTTTTATTGTTTAGTTACAGCGTTTGCAAAACTACAACTCCCAGCATGCCCGGACAGCCTTCGGCTGTCCGGGCATGCTGGGAATTGTAGTTTTGCAACAGCTGGAGGCACTCTGTTTGGGAAACACTGTATTATACTGTGCAGCCCCACAAAAAATTAAGGGCAATGAACAAATATAAAATACAGATGTAATTAAAAAATTTAGTAAATATGTACATACTACTACAGCTACTACTATTACCACTACTATCATAAGTAATAATATAATAAAAAAATCTAATAAATGTTTTTTTAAAGATTATATATATATATATATATATATATATATGTATACATACATATTAATATATATATATATATATATATATATAGATAAATATATGTGCATTTGTGTGTGTATATATATATATATATATTTTTTTTTTTTTTTTTTTATTATTATTATTTATTTATTTATTTTCATATAAGTTAGATACTAGTACTACAGCAACTACCACTAATACTACTACTAAAAATAATAATAAAAATAATAATAATTATTATTTATTGTTATTATTAATATTATTATTATTATTAACAACAACAATAATAATAATCATAGTAATTATATAAATTATATATATTATTTATTATTATGATTTATTATTATTACTATCGTTATCATTTTTTATTATTTTTTTTATTATTATTATTTCTTTTTTTTCATAATAAAAAGCAATTTGCTACTTCTTTTCGGGTGTGTTCATACATTCATTAACAACAATAATAATAATAATAATAATAATAGTAATAATATTAGTTATATGTATTATTTATTATTATGATTTATTATTATTGTTATTATTTTTTTTATTATTTTTGTTATTACTATTATTATTATTTTTCATAATAAAAAGCAATTTGCTACTTCTTTTCGGGTGTGTTCATACATTAATTAACAACAATAATAATAATAATAATAATCATAATAATAATATTAGTTATATGTATTATTTATTATTATGATTATTATTGTTATTATTATTATTTTTTTATTATTATTATTATTATTTTTTTCATAATAAAAAGCAATTTGCTACTTCTTTTCGGGTGTGTTCATACATTCATTAACAACAACAATAATAATAATAATAATAATCATAGTAATAATATTAGTTATATGTATTATTTATTATTATGATTGATTATTATTGTTATTATTTTTTAATTTATTTTTTATTATTATTATTATTATTATTTTTTTTCATAATAAAAAGCAATTTGCTACTTCTTTTCGGGTGTGTTCATACATTCATTAACAACAATAATAATAATAATAATAAAAATAATAGTAATAATATTAGTTATATGTATTATTTATTATTATGATTTTTTATTATTATTGTTATAATTTTTTAATTATTTTTGTTATTATTATTATTATAATTTTTTTTTTTTTTCATAATAAAAAGCAATTTGCTACTTCTTTTCGGGTGTGTTCATACATTCATTAACAACAATAATAATAATAATAATAATAAAAATAATAGTAATAATATTAGTTATATGTATTATTTATGATTATGATTTTTTTTTTTATTATTGTTATAATTTTTAATTATTTTTGTTATTATTATTTTTATTTTTCATAATAAAAAGCAATTTGCTACTTCTTTTCGGGTGTGTTCATACATTCAGGTTTTTTATTATTGTAATATTATTGTATCAACAACTCCAATAGGAAGCACACAAAGCATAATAAAAGGTGAAATGTGTATCTCTTTATTGAATTACGTGGCTATAAAAATATATGATAAAATGTAAGATTGGCAAAGCTACAAATTAATTTCTTATATACAAAGCCAGAAATTAATTTGAAAGTAAGAGAATTTTCAGTCTTTCCTTTAAACATCTCTTTCATTTATGATATTTTCCTGGCTTTATAGTCAATAACTGCAATAAAAAAAAAAAACTTTTTACGTGTGAACACAGCCTCACCTTACTATTAGTACTAATAATGACAATAAATACAATAATAATTGAAATGAGATACTTACTAATAACTACTTATAATAACAATAAATGTAACAATAATAATCTAAATTAAATAATATGACTAATAACAATAAATATAACAATAATAATGTGAAATATATACTAATACTATATGTTCTAATTAAACATAAAAATACAACACTGCTAATGAATATGATTAATAAATCATGTAATAATGATGAATAAAAATAACAAATGAATAATACATTACTGCTTCCAGTATTACTACTAATAATATTCAATAACAGGGATAAATATAATAACAATTACAGTGGGGCAAAAAAGTATTATGTCAGCCCCCAATTGTACAAGTTCTCCCCCTTATAAAGATGAGGCTGTAATTGTTACGCCTAGCGCTCCGGGTCCCCGCTCCTCCCCGGAGCGCTCACGGCGTCTTTCTCCCTGCAGCGCCCCGGTCAGTCCCGCTGACCGGGAGCGCTGCACTGTTTTGGCCGTTGGGGATGCGATTCGCACAGCGGGACGCGCCCGCTCGCGAATCGCATCCCAGGTCACTTACCCGTCCCGGTCCCCTGCTGTCATGTGCTGGCGCGCGCGGCTCCGCTCTCTAGGGCGCGCGCGCGCCAGCTCTCTGAGACTTAAAGGGCCAGTGCACCAATGATTGGTGCCTGGCCCAATTAGCTTAATTGGCTCCCACCTGCTCCCTGCTTATATCTAGTCTCCTCCCTTGCACTCCCTTGCCGGATCTTGTTGCCTTGTGCCAGTGAAAGCGTTTAGTGTGTCCAAAGCCTGTGTACCTGAACTTCTGCTACCCATCCTGACTACGAACCTTGCCGCCTGCCCCCGACCTTCTGCTACGTCTGACCTTGCTTCTGCCTACTCCCTTGTACCGCGCCTATCTTCAGCAGCCAGAGAGGTGAGCCGTTGCTAGTGGATACGACCTGGTCACTACCGCCGCAGCAAGACCATCCCGCTTTGCGGCGGGCTCTGGTGAAAACCAGTAGTGGCTTAGAACCGGTCCACTAGCACGGTCCACGCCAATCCCTCTCTGGCACAGAGGATCCACTACCTGGAAGCCGAATCGTGACAGTAGATCCGGCCATGGATCCCGCTGAGGTGCCGCTGCCAAGTCTCGCTGATCTTCCCACGGTGGTCGCTCAGCAATCGCAGCAGATTGCCCAACAAGGACAGCAGCTGTCGCAGTTGACCGCCATGTTACAGCAAATTCTGCCTCTGCTACAGCAGCAACCATCTCCTCCGCCAGCTCCTGCACCCCTTCCGCAGCGAGTGGCCGCTCCTAACCTCCGCTTGTCCCTGCCGGACAAATTTGATGGGGACTCCAGACTCTGCCGTGGATTTTTGTCTCAGTGTTCCCTGCATATGGAGATGTTGTCAGACTTGTTTCCTACAGAACGGTCTAAGGTGGCATTCGTAGTAAGTCTTCTTTCAGGAAAGGCCTTGTCTTGGGCCACACCGCTCTGGGACCGCAATGATCCTGCCACAGCCACAGTCCAGTCCTTCTTTGCTGAAGTCCGAAGTGTCTTTGAGGAACCTGCCCGAGCCTCTTCTGCTGAGACTGCCTTGCTGAACCTGGTCCAGGGTAATTCTTCCGTTGGCGAGTACGCCATACAATTCCGTACTTTTGCTTCTGAACTATCCTGGAATAATGAGGCTCTCTGCGCGACCTTTAAAAAAGGCCTATCCAGTCGCATCAAGGATGTGCTGGCCGCACGAGAGATTCCTGCCAACCTCCAAGAACTCATCCATTTGGCTACCCGCATTGACATGCGTTTTTCTGAGCGACACCAAGAGCTCCGCCAGGAAAAAGACTTAGATCTCTGGGCACCTCTCCCACAGCATCCTTTGCAGTCTTCGCCTGGGCCTCCCGCCGAGGAGGCCATGCAAGTGGATCGGTCTCGCCTGACCCAGGAAGAGAGGAATCGCCGTAGAGAAGAAAATCTCTGTCTGTACTGTGCCAGTACTGAACATTTCTTGGTGGATTGCCCTATCCGTCCTCCACGCCTGGGAAACGCACGCACGCACCCAGCTCACGTGGGTGTGGCATCTTTTGCTTCTAAGTCTTCTTCTCCACGTCTCACGGTGCCCGTGCGGATTTCCTCTACAGCCAACTCCTCCATCTCAGCCGTGGCCTGCTTGGACTCTGGTGCCTCCGGGAATTTTATGTTGGAGTCCTTTGTTAATAGATTCAGCATCCCGGTGACCCGTCTCGTCAAACCGCTCTACATTTCCGCGGTCAACGGAGCCAGATTGGACTGCACCGTGCGTTACCGCACAGAACCCCTCCTGATGTCTATCGGACCCCACCACGAAAAGATTGAGTTCTTCATTCTCCCCAACTGTACCTCTGAGGTCCTCCTCGGTCTGCCTTGGCTCCGGCTTCATTCCCCCACCATTGATTGGACCACCGGGGAGATCAGGAACTGGGACTCTGCCTGCCACAGGAAGTGTCTCTCCCCCCCTCCCAGTCCCATCAGGCAAGCCTCTGTGCCTCCCCATGGCCCCCGTCCTGGTGTCACACTGCCCCGTGCCAGGCCTCGCCCTCTGCCCTCCCTCCCCATTCCCACTCCTGCTGTACTGCCTGCCGTTGAGGAAACCCTCCATTCTTTCCCGGTGTCCTCATCCCAGGGGAGGCAGTTACCGGACAAAGAGAAGGGGAGACCTAAGGGGGGGGGTACTGTTACGCCTAGCGCTCCGGGTCCCCGCTCCTCCCCGGAGCGCTCACGGCGTCTTTCTCCCTGCAGCGCCCCGGTCAGTCCCGCTGACCGGGAGCGCTGCACTGTTTTGGCCGTTGGGGATGCGATTCGCACAGCGGGACGCGCCCGCTCGCGAATCGCATCCCAGGTCACTTACCCGTCCCGGTCCCCTGCTGTCATGTGCTGGCGCGCGCGGCTCCGCTCTCTAGGGCGCGCGCGCGCCAGCTCTCTGAGACTTAAAGGGCCAGTGCACCAATGATTGGTGCCTGGCCCAATTAGCTTAATTGGCTCCCACCTGCTCCCTGCTTATATCTAGTCTCCTCCCTTGCACTCCCTTGCCGGATCTTGTTGCCTTGTGCCAGTGAAAGCGTTTAGTGTGTCCAAAGCCTGTGTACCTGAACTTCTGCTACCCATCCTGACTACGAACCTTGCCGCCTGCCCCCGACCTTCTGCTACGTCTGACCTTGCTTCTGCCTACTCCCTTGTACCGCGCCTATCTTCAGCAGCCAGAGAGGTGAGCCGTTGCTAGTGGATACGACCTGGTCACTACCGCCGCAGCAAGACCATCCCGCTTTGCGGCGGGCTCTGGTGAAAACCAGTAGTGGCTTAGAACCGGTCCACTAGCACGGTCCACGCCAATCCCTCTCTGGCACAGAGGATCCACTACCTGGAAGCCGAATCGTGACAGTAATTGTCATCATAGGTTATAACCTCAACTATGAGACACAGAATGAGAAAAAAAAAAATCAAATTGTCTGATTTTTTTCAATTATGGTGGAAAATAAGTATTTGGTCAATAACAAAAGTTCATCTCAATACTTTGTTATATCCCCTTTGTTGGCAATGACAGAGGTCACATGTTTTCTGTAAGTCTTCACAAGGGTCTCACACACTGTTGCTGGTATTTTGGCCCATTCATCCATGCAGATCTCCTCTAGAGCAGTGATGTTTTGGGGCTGTCGCTGGGCAACACAGACTTTCAACTCTCTCTAAAGGTTTTCTATAGGGTTGAGATCTGGAGACTGGCTAGGCCACTCCAGGACCTTGAAATGCTTCTTACGAAGCCACTCCTTTGTTGCCCGGGCGTTGTGTTTGGGATCATTGTCATGCTGAAAGACCCAGCCATGTTTCATCTGCAATGCCCTTGCTGATGGAGATTTTCACTCAAAATCTCACGATACATGGCCCCATTCATTCTTTCCTTTACATAGATCAGTTGTCTTGATCCCTTAGCAGAAAAACAGCCCCAAAGCATGATGTTTCCACCCCCATGCTTCACAGTACGTATGGTGTTCTTTGGACGCAACTCAGCATTCTTTCTCCTCCAAACACGACGAGTTGAATTTTTACCAAAAAGTTCTACTTTGGTTTCATCTGCCCATATGACATTCTCCCAATCCTCTTCTGGGTCATCCAAATGCTCTCTGGCAAACTTCAGACGGGCCCGGACATGTACTGGCTTAAGCAGGGGGACATGTCTGGCACTGCATGATTTGAGTCCCTGGTGGTGTAGTGTGTTACTGATTGTAGCCTTTGTTACTTTGGTCCCAGCTCTCTGCAGGTCATTCACTAGGTCCCTCCGTGTGGTTCTGGGATTTTTTTCTCACCATTCTTGTGATCATTTTGACACCACGGGGTGAGATATTACGCAGAGCCCCAGATCGAGGGAGATTATCAGTGGTCTTGTATGTCTTCCATTTTCTTATAATTGCTCCCACAGTTCATTTCTTCACACAAAGCTGCTTGCCTATTGCAGATTCAGTCTTCCCAGCCTGGTGCAGGTCTACAATTTTGTTTCTGGTGTCCTTCGACAGCTCTTTGGTCTTGGCCATAGTGGAGTTTGGAGTGTGACTGTTTGAGGTTGTGTCTTTTATACTGATAACAAGTTCAAACAGTAGCCATTAATACAGGTAACGAGTGGAGGACAGAAGTTACAGGTCTGAGAGAGCCAGAAATCTTACTTGTTTGTAGGTGACCAAATTATTATTTTCCACCATAATTTGCAAATAAATTCTGTAATAATCAGACAATGTGATTTTATGGATTTTTTTTTCTCATTCTGTCTCTCATAGTTGAGGTTATAACCTATGATGATAATTACAGCCTCTCATCTTTTTAAGTGGGAGAACCTGTACAATTGGTGGCTGACTAAATACTTTTTTGCCCCACTGTTTAATCTAAAACATATGTTATTTTTAATAAAACACTAATAAATATTGTTAATAAATGATATATTAAAAAGCAATGCCCCTTTCCTATGAAGCCATGTTCACGTTTTCCCAAGACACAACCCTTTTGTCGAACCAGGCAAAAAAGTGACTAAAAGTTTACAAAATGCATAGTAAAGAGACGCAAGAAGTTTTTTTTGAACATTTTGCAACAGATAATGAGGGCCAATATGCGTATTATGTGTAATATGAAAGATGGTGACGAGCCTGGATGCAACCGCAGATCTAAAAAACTACAGAACCACAAACCATTCAACAGTGAACTCAGCTCTCTGCAAAATACAATGTAACTCTCCCTCTGGTCACATGACAACCTCTAATTAATACAATGTAACTCTTCCTCTGGTCACATGACAATCTCTAATTAATACAATGTAACTCTTCCTCTGGTCACATGACAACCTCTAATTAATACAATGTAACTTTTCCGCTGGTCACATGACAACCTCTAATTAATACAATGTAACTCTTCTGCTGGTCACATCACAACCTCTAATTAATACAATGTAACTCTTCCCCTGGTCACATGACAACCTCTAATTAATACAATGTAACTCTTCAGCTGGACACATGACAACCTCTAATTAATACAATGTAACTCTTCCGCTGGTCACATGACAACCTCTAATTAATACAATGTAACTCTTCCTCTGGTCACATGACAACCTCTAATTAATACAATGTAACTCTTCCCCTGGTCACATGACAACCTCTAATTAATACAATGTAACTCTTCAGCTGGACACATGACAACCTCTAATTAATACAATGTAACTCTTCCGCTGGTCACATGACAACCTCTAATTAATACAATGTAACTCTTCCACTGGTCACATGACAACCTCTAATTAATACAATGTAACTCTTCCTCTGGTCACATGACAACCTCTTATTAATACAATGTAACTCTTCAGTTGGACACATGACAACCTCTAATTAATACAATGTAACTCTTCCTCTGGTCACATGACAACCTCTAATTAATACAATGTAACTCTTCCTCTGGTCACATGACAGCCTCTAATTAATACAAAGCAACTCTTCCTCTGGTCACATGACACCCTCTAATTAATACAATGTAACTCTTCCTCAGGTCACATGATAACCTCTAATTAATGCAATGTAACTCTTCCTCTGGTCACATGACAATGTCAAATTAATACAATGTAACTTTTCCTCTGGTCACATGACAACCTCTAATTAATACAATGTAACTCTTCCACTGGTCACATGACAACCTCTAATTAATACAATGTAACTCTTCCTCTGGTCACATGACAACCTCTAATTAATACAATGTAAATCTTCTGCTGGTCACATGACAACCTCTAATTAATACAATGTAACTCTTCTGCTGGTCACATGACAACCTCTAATTAATACAATGTAACTCTTCCTCTGGTCACATGACAACCTCTAATTAATACAATGTAACTTTTCCGCTGGTCACATGACAACCTCTAATTAATACAATGTAACTCTTCTGCTGGTCACATCACAACCTCTAATTAATACAATGTAACTCTTCCCCTGGTCACATGACAACCTCTAATTAATACAATGTAACTCTTCAGCTGGACACATGACAACCTCTAATTAATACAATGTAACTCTTCCGCTGGTCACATGACAACCTCTAATTAATACAATGTAACTCTTCCACTGGTCACATGACAACCTCTAATTAATACAATGTAACTCTTCCTCTGGTCACATGACAACCTCTTATTAATACAACGTAACTCTTCAGTTGGACACATGACAACCTCTAATTAATACAATGTAACTCTTCTGCTGGTCACATCACAACCTCTAATTAATACAATGTAACTCTTCCTCTGGTCACATGACAGCCTCTAATTAATACAAAGCAACTCTTCCTCTGGTCACATGACACCCTCTAATTAATACAATGTAACTCTTCCTCAGGTCACATGATAACCTCTAATTAATGCAATGTAACTCTTCCTCTGGTCACATGACAATGTCAAATTAATACAATGTAACTTTTCCTCTGGTCACATGACAACCTCTAATTAATACAATGTAACTCTTCCACTGGTCACATGACAACCTCTAATTAATACAATGTAACTCTTCCTCTGGTCACATGACAACCTCTAATTAATACAATGTAAATCTTCTGCTGGTCACATGACAACCTTTAATTAATACACTGTAACTCTTCTGCTGGTCACATGACAACCTCTAATTAATACAATGTAACTCTTCCTTTGGTCACATGACAACCTCTAATTAATACAATGTAACTCTTCCTCTGGTCACATGACAACCTCTAATTAACACAATGTAACTTTTCCTCTGGTCACATGACAACCTCTAATTAATACAATGTAACTCTTCCTCTGGTCACATGACAACCTCTAATTAATACAATGTAACTCTTCAGCTGGTCACATGACAACCTCTAATTAATACAATGTAACTCTTCCTCTGGTCACATGACAACCTCTAATTAATACAATGTAACTCTTCTGCTGGTCACATGACAACCTCTAATTAATACAATGTAACTCTTCCTTTGGTCACAGGACAACCTCTAATTAATACAATGTAACTCTTCCTCTGGTCACATGACAACCTCTAATTAATACAATGTAACTCTTCTGCTGGTCACATGACAACCTCTAATTAATACAATGTAACTCTTCCTCTGGTCACATGACAACCTCTAATTAATACAATGTAACTCTTCCCCTGGTCGCATGACAACCTCTAATTAATACAATGTAACTCTTCCTTTGGTCACAGGACAACCTCTAATTAATACAATGTAACTCTTCCTCTGGTCACATGACAACCTCTAATTAATACAATGTAACTCTTCTGCTGGTCACATGACAACCTCTAATTAATACAATGTAACTCTTCCTCTGGTCACATGACAACCTCTAATTAATACAATGTAACTCTTCTGCTGGTCACATGACAACCTCTAATTAATACAATGTAACTCTTCCTTTGGTCACAGGACAACCTCTAATTAATACAATGTAACTCTTCCTCTGGTCACATGACAACCTCTAATTAATACAATGTAACTCTTCTGCTGGTCACATGACAACCTCTAATTAATACAATGTAACTCTTCCTCTGGTCACATGACAACCTCTAATTAATACAATGTAACTCTTCCCCTGGTCGCATGACAACCTCTAATTAATACAATGTAACTCTTCCTTTGGTCACAGGACAACCTCTAATTAATACAATGTAACTCTTCCTCTGGTCACATGACAACCTCTAATTAATACAATGTAACTCTTCTGCTGGTCACATGACAACCTCTAATTAATACAATGTAACTCTTCCTCTGGTCACATGACAACCTCTAATTAATACAATTTAACTCTTCCCCTGGTCGCACAGCTACTTTTAATTGATACAACACAAGGGTGCATTCACATGTAGGCAGTGTTTCTCAACCAGTGTGCCTCCATCTGTTGCAAAACTACTTACATATCAGTTCTCTTCATACAAGGGTCAGTTCACATCCGACAGGTTTGTGGCAAAACTTTCTGTGAAAGGGAATATTATACAACAGAACAGACATTTTCTGCAACAAATCTGCTGTGTATGAATTCACCCCTAATACTGACACATAAGGAGGAAATGTATTGCCAGTTTTTGCCAGTTTCCTACTGTAACAATTTTTTTTTCAATTTGCAAATAATTTGCAATTGCCTCCCCCACCCCAGATTGCCGCCCCTACCGTATTATAACTGTCAGCGCCCACTCCACCATTCCCTCACCTTCCTCACATGCTGCTCCATTCTTGCAGTGTGTGAGCCACAGGGACACCATCCATTGCAGGCCGGCGCGATGACGTCACATGATCGTGCCAGCGCCCGAAGATCATGTTCCCGCGGTTCACACTCTGCAAGAATGGAGCAGCATGTGAGAAGGGTGACAACTAGAGAGAGCTGCCCGGGCGCTGTATGGTACAGGGTAATTATTAAAACTAAAACTCGGAGGGGGGGCAAGGCGATGCACAGAAAAGGGCACATTATAAGGCAGGGGCACATGTCAGGGGGGCATTATATGTGAGGGGCACAAGACAAGGGGGCATTATAAGTAAGGGGGCAAATGTCAGGGGGGCATTATATGTGAGTGGCACATGACAGGGGGGCCCCCTGTCATATGCCTCCATCATATAATGCCCCACCGACATTTGCCCCTCACCTATAACGCCCCCCTGACATGTGTCCCTGACTTATAATGTGCCCTTTTCTGTGCCCTCACATATATTGTCCCCTATGTTCTGCCCCTCACATATAATGCCGCATGTCCAGTGCCCATTACATATAATGCCACTTGAGCTGGCCAGGACACAGGACATTATATGTGAGAACATGACGGGGAACATGACGGGGTCATTAAATGTGAAGGGGAACTATAGAGAAGATGTCACCTGTAGTCACTGATATCATTGTGTATTCTCCTCACTATAGAGAAGACGTCACCTGTAATCACTGATATCATTGTGTATTCTCCTCACGATAGAGAAGACGTCACCTGTAGTCACTGATATCATTGCGTATTCTTTTCACTATAGAGAAGACGTCACCTGTAAGCACTGATATCATTGTGTATTCTCCTCACTATAGAGAAGACATCACCTGTAATCACTGATATCATTGTGTATTCTCCTCACTATAGAGAAGACGTCAGCTGTAGTCACTGATATCATTGTGTATTCTCCTCACTATAGAGAAGACGTCACCTGTAATCACTGATATCATTGTGTATTCTCCTCACTATAGAGAAGACGTCACCTGTAGTCACCGATATCATTGTGCATTCTCCTCACTATAGAGAAGACGTCAGCTGTAGTCACTGACATCATTGTGTATTCTCTTTACTATAGAGAATACGTCACCTGTAGTCACTGATATCATTGTGTATTTTACTCACTATAGAGAAGACATCCCCTGTAATCACTGATATCATTGTGTATTCTCCTCACGATAGAGAAGACGTCACCTGTAGTCACTGATATCATTGCGTATTCTCTTCACTATAGAGAAGACGTCACCTGTAGTCACTGATATCATTGTGTATTCTCCTCACTGTAGAGAAGATGTCACCTGTAGTCACTGATATCATTGTGTATTCTCCTCACTATAAAGAAGACGTCACCTGTAATCACTGATATCATTGTGTATTCTCCTCACTATAGAGAAGACGTCACCTGTAAGCACTGATATCATTGTGTATTCTCCTCACTATAGAGAAGACATCACCTGTAATCACTGATATCATTGTGTATTCTCCTCACTATAGAGAAGACGTCAGCTGTAGTCACTGATATTGTGTATTCTCCTCACTATAGAGAAGACGTCACCTGTAATCACTGATATCATTGTGTATTCTCCTCACTATAGAGAAGACGTCACCTGTAGTCACAGATATCATAGTGTATTCTCCTCACTATAGAGAAGACGTCAGCTATAGTCACTGACAGCATTGTGTATTCTCTTTACTATAGAGAAGACATCCCCTGTAATCACTGATATCATTGTGTATTCTCCTCACGATAGAGAAGACGTCACCTGTAGTCACTGATATCATTGCGTATTCTCTTCACTATAGAGAAGACGTCACCTGTAATCACTGATATCATTGTGTATTCTCCTCACTATAGAGAAGACGTCACCTGTAGTCACTGATATCATTGTGTATTCTCCTCACTGTAGAGAAGATGTCACCTGTAGTCACTGATATCATTGTGTATTCTCCTCACTATAAAGAAGACGTCACCTGTAATCACTGATATCATTGTGTATTCTCCTCACTATAGAGAAGACGTCACCTGTAAGCACTGATATCATTGTGTATTCTCCTCACTATAGAGAAGACATCACCTGTAATCACTGATATCATTGTGTATTCTCCTCACTATAGAGAAGACGTCAGCTGTAGTCACTGATATCATTGTGTATTCTCCTCACTATAGAGAAGACGTCACCTGTAATCACTGATATCATTGTGTATTCTCCTCACTATAGAGAAGACGTCACCTGTAGTCACAGATATCATTGTGTATTCTCCTCACTATAGAGAAGACGTCAGCTGTAGTCACTGACATCATTGTGTATTCTCTTTACTGTAGAGAATACGTCACCTGTAGTCACTGATATCATTGTGTATTCTCCTCACTATAGAGAAGACATCCCCTGCAGTCACTGATGTAATTGTGTATTCTCCTCACTATAGAGAAGACGTCACCTGCAGTCACTGATATCATTGTGTATTCTCCTCACTATAGAGATGACGCCACCTGTAGTCACTGTTATCATTGTGTATTCTCCTCACTATAGAGATGATGTCACCTATAGTCACTGAAATTATTGTGTATTCTCCTCACTATAGAGAAGATGTCACCTGTAATCACTGATATCATTGTGTATTCTCCTCACTATAGAGAAGACATCACCTGTAATCACTGATATCATTGTGTATTCTCCTCACTATAGAGAAGACGTCACCTGTAGTCACTGATATCATTGTGTATTCTCCTCACTATAGAGAAGATGTCACCTGTAATCACTGATATCATTGTGTATTCTCCTCACTATAGAGAAGATGTTACCTGTAATCACTGATATCATTGTGTATTGTCCTCACTATAGAGAAGACGTCACCTATAGTCATTGATATAATTGTGTATTCTCCTTACTATAGAGAAGACGTCACCTGTAGTCACTGATATCATTGTGAATTCTCCTCACTATAGAGAAGATGTCACCTGTAGTCACCGATATCATTGTGTATTCTCCTCACTATAGAGAAGATGTCACCTGTAATCACTGATATCATGGTGTATTCTCCTCACTATAGAGAAGATGTCACCTGTGATCACCGATATCATTGTGTATTCTCCTCACTATAGAGAAGACGTAACCTTCAATTACTGATATAATTGTGTATTCTCCTCACTATAGAGAAGACGTCACCTGTAGTCACAGATATCATTGTGTCTTCTCCTTACTATAGAGAAGACATCCGCTGTAGTCACTGATATCATTGTGTATTCTCTTTACTATAGAGAATACGTCACCTGTAGTCACTGATATCATTGTGTAGTCACCTCACTATAGAGAAGACATCCCCTGTAGTCACTGATGTCATTGTGTACTCTCCTCACTATAGAGAAGACGTCACCTGTAATCACTGATATTGTGTATTCTCCTCATTATAGAGATGACGTCACCTGTAGTCACTGTTATCATTGTGTATTCTCTTCACTATAGAGATGATGTCACCTATAGTCACTGAAATCATTGTGTATTCTCCTCACTATAGAGAAGATGTCACCTGTAATCACTGATATCATTGTGTATTCTCCTCACTATAGAGAAGACGTCACCTGTAATCACTGATATCATTGTGTATTCTCCTCACTATAGAGAAGACGTCACCTGTAGTCACTGATATCATTGTGTATTCTCCTCACTATAGAGAAGATGTCACCTGTAATCACTGATATCATTGTGTATTCTCCTCACTATAGAGAAGATGTCACCTGTAATCACTGATATCATTGTGTATTCTCCTCACTATAGAGATGATATCACCTGTAGTCACTGATATCATTGTGTATTCTCCTCACTATAGAGAAGACGTCACCTGTAGTCACTGATATCATTGTGTATTCTCCTCACTATAGAGAAGATGTCACCTGTAGTCGCTGATATCATTGTGTATTCTCCTCACTATAAAGAAGACGTCACCTGTAATCACTGATATCATTGTGTATTCTCCTCACTATAGAGAAGACGTCACCTGTAAGCACTGATATCATTGTGTATTCTCCTCACTATAGAGAAGACATCACCTGTAATCACTGATATCATTGTGTATTCTCCTCACTATAGAGAAGACGTCAGCTGTAGTCACTGATATCATTGTGTATTCTCCTCACTATAGAGAAGACGTCACCTGTAATCACTGATATCATTGTGTATTCTCCTCACTATAGAGAAGACGTCACTTGTAGTCACAGATATCATTGTGTATTCTCCTCACTATAGAGAAGACGTCAGCTGTAGTCACTGACATCATTGTGTATTCTCTTTACTATAGAGAAGACGTCACCTGTAGTCACTGATATCATTGTGTATTCTCCTCACTATAGAGAAGACATCCCCTGTAGTCACTGATGTCATTGTTTATTCTCCTCACTATAGAGAAGACGTCACCTGTAGTCACTGATATCATTGTGTATTCTCCTCACTATAGAGAAGACGTCACCTGTAATCACTAATATCATTGTGTATTCTCCTCACTATAGAGAAGACATCACCTGTAGTCACTGATATCATTGTGTATTCTCCTCACTATAGAGAAGATAAGATATCACCTATAGTCACTGATATCATTGTGTATTCTCCTTACTATAGAGAAGACATCACCTGTAGTCACTGGTATCATTGTGTATTCTCCTCACTATAGAGAAAACGTCACCTGTAATCGCTGATATCATTGTGTATTCTCTTCACCATAAAGAAGATGTCACCTGTAGTCACTGATATCCTTGTGTATTCTCCTTACTATAGAGAACACGTTACCTGTAGTCACTGATATCATTGTGTATTCTCCTCACTATAGAGAAGACGTCACCTGTGATCACCGATAACATTGTGTTTTCTCACTATAGAGAAGACGTCACCTGTAATCACTGATATCATTGTGTATTCTCCTCACTATAGAGAATGTGTCACCTGTAATCACTGATATCATTGTGTATTCTCTTCACTATAGAGAATGTGTCACCTGTAATCACTGATATCATTGTGTATTCTCCTCACTATAGAGAAGTCATCACCTGTAATCACTGATATCATTGTGTATTCTCCTCACTATAGAGATGACGTCCCCTGTAATCACTGATATCATTGTGTATTCTCCTCACTATAGAGAAGACATCACCTGTAATCACTGATATCATTGTGTATTCTCCTCGCTATAGAGAAGACATCACCTGTAATCACTGATATTATTGTGTATTCTCCTCACTATAGAGATGTCACCTGTGATCACTGATATCATTGTTTATGCTGCCTGACTGTTCCATCAGAGCTGGAGTCACTTGTAAGTTTTGCAGTAATGATGGGTGAAACAACAACTCCCAGCATACCCTTACCACACACTTAAAGGGTAGCTCCCACTATCCTATTTTTTTTTCTGTCCCTGCCTATTGCCAATCTATCCCTAACCTCCTCCCTGCTTTTAATTTTTATTTTTACTATATTAAAAATAACTTTTTTTTCTGCCTGGTAGTGTGCTCACCACGTCACTGATGCCTGCTGGGGGGGACTTCCGCCCTTAGTTCATCTACACAGGGTGCCTCCAGCTGTTTCACCACTACAACTCCCAGCTTGCCCTGACATCTATTGGCTGTCAGGGCATGCTGGGAGTGGTAGTATTGAAACAGCTGGAGGCACCCTGTGTAAACTATTAGTTAGTTACAAGCGGCGCTGCGGTGCTACGGCGCTAGCCTGTTCCCTCCATCAAATCCCCCCCGCGCCATACCCCGTTCCCTCCATCACAACCCCCCCCATACCCCGTTCCCTCCATCACAACCCCCCCCCATACCCCGTTCCCTCATTACACTTACAGTTACTGCAGAGTCTGGCAGCGGACGTGCAGGGACAGCGGTGGTGACGAGGCGGTGGCGATGTGCGGGAGGATTGGCCTCCCAGCCAGTGGCCGGGGAGCCAATGCGCTCGCTCCCGCCTGTCTGATTGACAGGCAGGGAGCGAGTGCAGCCTAACTCAAAAAGGACTGATTGGCCAGGCCAAAATCAGTCCTTTTTCAGACGTGACGTCACTCCAGGCTGCAGCCGGCCACTAGGAGGGTGACCCCTAGTGGCCGGTTTTTAAATGTAAATTAAACCCTTTTAATGAAAAAAAAAAATAATAATAAAAGTATATTAGAGATATGTTGTAGTACATAAGTACTACAACATATCAAAAAATAAAGTTGGTGACAGTGCCCATTTAAGGTCATACTGGGAGCTGTAGTTTTAAAAGATAAAAACTTCTTTATCACTTTCCCGTTCTGTGGCAATTGGTATATTTGAATATTATACTGGAAAGAATTTTCTGCAACATGCTACAGCGCGGGCATCACAACATGCTACAGTGCGGGCATCACAACATGCTACAGCGCGGGCATCACAACATGCTACAGTGCGGGCATCACAACATGCTACAGTGCGGGCATCACAACATGCTACAGCGCGGGCATCACAACATGCTACAGTGCGGGCATCACAACATGCTACAGCGCGGGCATCACAACATGCTACAGCGCGGGCATCACAACATGCTACAGTGCGGGCATCACAACATGCTACAGCGCGGGCATCACAACATGCTACAGTGCGGGCATCACAACATGCTACAGAGCGGGCATGACAACATGCTACAGCGCGGGCATCACAACATGCTAAAGCGCGGGCATCACAACATGCTACAGTGCGGGCATCACAACATGCTACAGCGGGGGCATCACAACATGCTACAGCGCGGGCATCACAACATGCTACAGTGCGGGCATCACAACATGCTACAGCGCGGGCATCACAACATGCTACAGTGCGGGCATCACAACATGCTACAGTGCGGGCATCACAACATGCTACAGTGCGGGCATCACAACATTGCTACAGCGCGGGCATCACAACATGCTACAGCGCGGGCATCACAGCATGCTACAGTGCGGGCATCACAACATGCTACAGCGCGGGCATCACAACATGCTACAGCGCGGGCATCACAACATGCTACAGCGGGGGCATCACAACATGCTACAGCGCGGGCATCACAACATTGCTACAGCGCGGGCATCACAACATGCTACAACAGGGGCATCACAACATGCTACAGCGGGGGCATCACAACATGCTACAGTGCGGGCATCACAACATGCTACAGTGCGGGCATCACAACATGCTACAGCACGGGCATCACAACATGCTACAGCACGGGCATCACAACATGCTACAGCGCGGGCATCACAACATGCTACAGCGCAGGCATCACAACATGCTACAGCCTGGGCATCACAACATGCTACAGCGCGGGCATCACAACATGCTACAGCGCGGGCATCACAACATGCTACAGCAGGGGCATCACAACATGCTACAGCGGGGGCATCACAACATGCTACAGCGCGGGCATCACAACATGCTACAGCGCGGGCATCACAACATGCTACAGTGCGGGCATCACAACATGCTACAGCGCGGGCATCACAACATGCTACAGTGCGGGCATCACAACATGCTACAGAGCGGGCATGACAACATGCTACAGCGCGGGCATCACAACATGCTAAAGCGCGGGCATCACAACATGCTACAGTGCGGGCATCACAACATGCTACAGCGGGGGCATCACAACATGCTACAGCGCGGGCATCACAACATGCTACAGTGCGGGCATCACAACATGCTACAGCGCGGGCATCACAACATGCTACAGTGCGGGCATCACAACATGCTACAGTGCGGGCATCACAACATGCTACAGTGCGGGCATCACAACATTGCTACAGCGCGGGCATCACAACATGCTACAGCGCGGGCATCACAGCATGCTACAGTGCGGGCATCACAACATGCTACAGCGCGGGCATCACAACATGCTACAGCGCGGGCATCACAACATGCTACAGCGGGGGCATCACAACATGCTACAGCGCGGGCATCACAACATTGCTACAGCGCGGGCATCACAACATGCTACAACAGGGGCATCACAACATGCTACAGCGGGGGCATCACAACATGCTACAGTGCGGGCATCACAACATGCTACAGTGCGGGCATCACAACATGCTACAGCACGGGCATCACAACATGCTACAGCACGGGCATCACAACATGCTACAGCGCGGGCATCACAACATGCTACAGCGCAGGCATCACAACATGCTACAGCCTGGGCATCACAACATGCTACAGCGCGGGCATCACAACATGCTACAGCGCGGGCATCACAACATGCTACAGCAGGGGCATCACAACATGCTACAGCGGGGGCATCACAACATGCTACAGCGCGGGCATCACAACATGCTACAGCGCGGGCATCACAACATGCTACAGCGCGGGCATCACAACATGCTAAAAAAAATCAGGGCCTATATCCCTTAATGTTATGTTTTTGCAAATATTCACCCAGTTGCTGTTTAAATGTCTTTACAGACTCTAATAAAACCTGCAGGCAGAGGATTCCACATCCTTATTGTTCTTAGTCCTGTTTATGTAAACGTTCTAATATATTATATGTAAACTGCTTAAAATGTCTTATAATCTTTGCAATATTGATATATCTGTTTAAACGTATCCTATCTGTTTGTACTGTAAGGCCATGTTCACACGACGGAATGTCCGCTCGGTGTCTGCAGAAAGTATGAACGTGTTCATTCTTTCTGCGGATACAGAAAACGGAATTTCCGTGCTGGAAACATCTGGCATGGATATTCTGCAGAGCAGCAGAATCCTGTTGAATCCAATGGGACTCTGTGCGGCGGAATTTCCGTGCCGAATTCCACATTGGAAATTCTGTGGTGTGAACATGGCCTATGAGTCTTTAACAAGGTTAGGACTGTATGATATGTTTCATAATATTGGAAGTTCCTTAAAGGGGTACTCCGGCCCTAAGACATCTTATCTATCCCCTATCCAAAGGATAGAGGATAAGATGTCTGACCGCAGGCTTCCCGCTGCTGGGGTACCGCCACTGGGGACCCCAGCAATCTTGCATTCGGCACCCACCTCTTTGAGCTGCACGCCGCGCTGCCAGCTCACAAACTGCCGGGTGCCGACCACGGGGCTGAAGTATCGCGATACTCCGACCCCGTGGTCGGCACCCGGCCGTCACGCCCCCTCCCATAGATTTGCATAGCGGGGGCGGGTTGTGACATCACACGGGGGCGGAGTCGTGACGTCACGATACTCCGGCCCCGTGGTCGGCACCCGGCCGTCACGCCTCCTCCCATAGACTTGCATAGCGGGGGTGGGGCGCGGTGTCACATGGGGGTGGAGTCGGGACATCACGATACTCCGGCCCCGTGGTCGGCACCCGGCCGTCACGCCTCCTCCCATAGACTTGCATAGCGGGGGTGGGGTGTGATGTTACACTGGGGGGCGGAGTCGTGATGTCACCATACTCCGGCCCCGTGGTCAACACCCGGCAGTTTGTGAGCTGGCAGCGCGGCGTGCAGCTCAAAGAGATGGGTGCCAAATGCAAGATTGCGGGGGTCCCCAGCAGCGGGATAAGATGTCTTAGGGCCAGAGTACCCTTAGGGCCGGAGTACCCCTGCCACAATGGACACACTCCAAAGTAGTTTAGCTAAATACCCCCATAGTTTCCGAATAATCCTAAATACCCCCATAGTTTCCTAATAATCCTAAATACCCCCATAGTGTCCTAAGTCCTACACCTCAATGATACTGTGGCCCCTAAGGACACGCAGTGGGCGGAGTCACTATTTATTGAGATCGGTTGTTCCTCAGGTGATTTTTTATGGTCTTGCAGTGCTCGGTTGGACCTGCAGGGGCCACTGTTGCTCTCATCCTTCATTCACAGGGTCCGGTGTCGGTCAGTAGATGGACATCCAGCTGTTTGTTTTTCTTCTTATGAGTTGTTCCGCTCTTTGTGCCAATGATCACACTGAGAAAATATTGTGTTTCACTGATATCATTGTGTATTCTCCTCACTATAGAGAAGACGTCACCTGTAGTCACTGATATCATTGTGTATTCTCCTCACTATAGAGAAGATGTCACCTGTAATCACTGATATCATTGTGTATTCTCCTCACTATAGAGAAGATGTTACCTGTAATCACTGATATCATTGTGTATTGTCCTCACTATAGAGAAGACGTCACCTATAGTCATTGATATAATTGTGTATTCTCCTTACTATAGAGAAGACGTCACCTGTAGTCACTGATATCATTGTGAATTCTCCTCACTATAGAGAAGATGTCACCTGTAGTCACCGATATCATTGTGTATTCTCCTCACTATAGAGAAGATGTCACCTGTAATCACTGATATCATGGTGTATTCTCCTCACTATAGAGAAGATGTCACCTGTGATCACCGATATCATTGTGTATTCTCCTCACTATAGAGAAGACGTAACCTTCAATTACTGATATCATTGTGTATTCTCCTCACTATAGAGAAGACGTCACCTGTAGTCACAGATATCATTGTGTCTTCTCCTTACTATAGAGAA
Source organism: Hyla sarda (assembly GCF_029499605.1). Classification (NCBI taxonomy): domain Eukaryota; kingdom Metazoa; phylum Chordata; class Amphibia; order Anura; family Hylidae; genus Hyla; species Hyla sarda. Next base: position 175,896,476 of record NC_079197.1, read on the forward strand.
GACATCCGCTGTAGTCACTGATATCATTGTGTATTCTCTTTACTATAGAGAATACGTCACCTGTAGTCACTGATATCATTGTGTATTCTCCTCACTATAGAGAAGACATCCCCTGTAGTCACTGATGTCATTGTGTACTCTCCTCACTATAGAGAAGACGTCACCTGTAATCACTGATATTGTGTATTCTCCTCACTATAGAGATGACGTCACCTGTAGTCACTGTTATCATTGTGTATTCTCTTCACTATAGAGATGATGTCACCTATAGTCACTGAAATCATTGTGTATTCTCCTCACTATAGAGAAGATGTCACCTGTAATCACTGATATCATTGTGTATTCTCCTCACTATAGAGAAGACGTCACCTGTAATCACTGATATCATTGTGTATTCTCCTCACTATAGAGAAGACGTCACCTGTAGTCACTGATATCATTGTGTATTCTCCTCACTATAGAGAAGATGTCACCTGTAATCACTGATATCATTGTGTATTCTCCTCACTATAGAGAAGATGTCACCTGTAATCACTGATATCATTGTGTATTCTCCTCACTATAGAGATGATATCACCTGTAGTCACTGATATCATTGTGTATTCTCCTCACTATAGAGAAGACGTCACCTGTAGTCACTGATATCATTGTGTATTCTCCTCACTATAGAGAAGATGTCACCTGTAGTCGCTGATATCATTGTGTATTCTCCTCACTATAAAGAAGACGTCACCTGTAATCACTGATATCATTGTGTATTCTCCTCACTATAGAGAAGACGTCACCTGTAAGCACTGATATCATTGTGTATTCTCCTCACTATAGAGAAGACATCACCTGTAATCACTGATATCATTGTGTATTCTCCTCACTATAGAGAAGACGTCAGCTGTAGTCACTGATATCATTGTGTATTCTCCTCACTATAGAGAAGACGTCACCTGTAATCACTGATATCATTGTGTATTCTCCTCACTATAGAGAAGACGTCACTTGTAGTCACAGATATCATTGTGTATTCTCCTCACTATAGAGAAGACGTCAGCTGTAGTCACTGACATCATTGTGTATTCTCTTTACTATAGAGAAGACGTCACCTGTAGTCACTGATATCATTGTGTATTCTCCTCACTATAGAGAAGACATCCCCTGTAGTCACTGATGTCATTGTTTATTCTCCTCACTATAGAGAAGACGTCACCTGTAGTCACTGATATCATTGTGTATTCTCCTCACTATAGAGAAGACGTCACCTGTAATCACTAATATCATTGTGTATTCTCCTCACTATAGAGAAGACATCACCTGTAGTCACTGATATCATTGTGTATTCTCCTCACTATAGAGAAGATAAGATATCACCTATAGTCACTGATATCATTGTGTATTCTCCTTACTATAGAGAAGACATCACCTGTAGTCACTGGTATCATTGTGTATTCTCCTCACTATAGAGAAAACGTCACCTGTAATCGCTGATATCATTGTGTATTCTCTTCACCATAAAGAAGATGTCACCTGTAGTCACTGATATCCTTGTGTATTCTCCTTACTATAGAGAACACGTTACCTGTAGTCACTGATATCATTGTGTATTCTCCTCACTATAGAGAAGACGTCACCTGTGATCACCGATAACATTGTGTATTCTCACTATAGAGAAGACGTCACCTGTAATCACTGATATCATTGTGTATTCTCCTCACTATAGAGAATGTGTCACCTGTAATCACTGATATCATTGTGTATTCTCTTCACTATAGAGAATGTGTCACCTGTAATCACTGATATCATTGTGTATTCTCCTCACTATAGAGAAGTCATCACCTGTAATCACTGATATCATTGTGTATTCTCCTCACTATAGAGATGACGTCCCCTGTAATCACTGATATCATTGTGTATTCTCCTCACTATAGAGAAGACATCACCTGTAATCACTGATATCATTGTGTATTCTCCTCGCTATAGAGAAGACATCACCTGTAATCACTGATATTATTGTGTATTCTCCTCACTATAGAGATGTCACCTGTGATCACTGATATCATTGTTTATGCTGCCTGACTGTTCCATCAGAGCTGGAGTCACTTGTAAGTTTTGCAGTAATGATGGGTGAAACAACAACTCCCAGCATACCCTTACCACACACTTAAAGGGTAGCTCCCACTATCCTATTTTTTTTTCTGTCCCTGCCTATTGCCAATCTATCCCTAACCTCCTCCCTGCTTTTAATTTTTATTTTTACTATATTAAAAATAACTTTTTTTTCTGCCTGGTAGTGTGCTCACCACGTCACTGATGCCTGCTGGGGGGGACTTCCGCCCTTAGTTCATCTACACAGGGTGCCTCCAGCTGTTTCACCACTACAACTCCCAGCTTGCCCTGACATCTATTGGCTGTCAGGGCATGCTGGGAGTGGTAGTATTGAAACAGCTGGAGGCACCCTGTGTAAACTATTAGTTAGTTACAAGCGGCGCTGCGGTGCTACGGCGCTAGCCTGTTCCCTCCATCAAATCCCCCCCGCGCCATACCCCGTTCCCTCCATCACAACCCCCCCCATACCCCGTTCCCTCCATCACAACCCCCCCCCCCATACCCCGTTCCCTCATTACACTTACAGTTACTGCAGAGTCCGGCAGCGGACGTGCAGGGACAGCGGTGGTGACGAGGCGGTGGCGATGTGCGGGAGGATTGGCCTCCCAGCCAGTGGCCGGGGAGCCAATGCGCTCGCTCCCGCCTGTCTGATTGACAGGCAGGGAGCGAGTGCAGCCTAACTCAAAAAGGACTGATTGGCCAGGCCAAAATCAGTCCTTTTTCAGACGTGACGTCACTCCAGGCTGCAGCCGGCCACTAGGAGGGTGACCCCTAGTGGCCGGTTTTTAAATGTAAATTAAACCCTTTTAATGAAAAAAAAAATAATAATAAAAGTATATTAGAGATATGTTGTAGTACATAAGTACTACAACATATCAAAAAATAAAGTTGGTGACAGTGCCCATTTAAGGTCATACTGGGAGCTGTAGTTTTAAAAGATAAAAACTTCTTTATCACTTTCCCGTTCTGTGGCAATTGGTATATTTGAATATTATACTGGAAAGAATTTTCTGCAACATGCTACAGCGCGGGCATCACAACATGCTACAGTGCGGGCATCACAACATGCTACAGCGCGGGCATCACAACATGCTACAGTGCGGGCATCACAACATGCTACAGTGCGGGCATCACAACATGCTACAGCGCGGGCATCACAACATGCTACAGTGCGGGCATCACAACATGCTACAGCGCGGGCATCACAACATGCTACAGCGCGGGCATCACAACATGCTACAGTGCGGGCATCACAACATGCTACAGCGCGGGCATCACAACATGCTACAGTGCGGGCATCACAACATGCTACAGAGCGGGCATGACAACATGCTACAGCGCGGGCATCACAACATGCTAAAGCGCGGGCATCACAACATGCTACAGTGCGGGCATCACAACATGCTACAGCGGGGGCATCACAACATGCTACAGCGCGGGCATCACAACATGCTACAGTGCGGGCATCACAACATGCTACAGCGCGGGCATCACAACATGCTACAGTGCGGGCATCACAACATGCTACAGTGCGGGCATCACAACATGCTACAGTGCGGGCATCACAACATTGCTACAGCGCGGGCATCACAACATGCTACAGCGCGGGCATCACAACATGCTACAGTGCGGGCATCACAACATGCTACAGCGCGGGCATCACAACATGCTACAGCGCGGGCATCACAACATGCTACAGCGCGGGCATCACAACATGCTACAGCGGGGGCATCACAACATGCTACAGCGCGGGCATCACAACATTGCTACAGCGCGGGCATCACAACATGCTACAACAGGGGCATCACAACATGCTACAGCGGGGGCATCACAACATGCTACAGTGCGGGCATCACAACATGCTACAGTGCGGGCATCACAACATGCTACAGCACGGGCATCACAACATGCTACAGCACGGGCATCACAACATGCTACAGCGCGGGCATCACAACATGCTACAGCGCAGGCATCACAACATGCTACAGCCTGGGCATCACAACATGCTACAGCGCGGGCATCACAACATGCTACAGCGCGGGCATCACAACATGCTACAGCAGGGGCATCACAACATGCTACAGCGGGGGCATCACAACATGCTACAGCGCGGGCATCACAACATGCTACAGCCTGGGCATCACAACATGCTACAGCGCGGGCATCACAACATGCTACAGTGCGGGCATCACAACATGCTACAGCGGGGGCATCACAACATGCTACAGCGCGGGCATCACAACATGCTACAGCGCGGGCATCACAACATGCTACAGCGCGGGCATCACAACATGCTACAGTGCGGGCATCACAACATGCTACAGCGCGGGCATCACAACATGCTAAAAAAAATCAGGGCCTATATCCCTTAATGTTATGTTTTTGCAAATATTCACCCAGTTGCTGTTTAAATGTCTTTACAGACTCTAATAAAACCTGCAGGCAGAGGATTCCACATCCTTATTGTTCTTAGTCCTGTTTATGTAAACGTTCTAATATATTATATGTAAACTGCTTAAAATGTCTTATAATCTTTGCAATATTGATATATCTGTTTAAACGTATCCTATCTGTTTGTACTGTAAGGCCATGTTCACACGACGGAATGTCCGCTCGGTGTCTGCAGAAAGTATGAACGTGTTCATTCTTTCTGCGGATACAGAAAACGGAATTTCCGTGCTGGAAACATCTGGCATGGATATTCTGCAGAGCAGCAGAATCCTGTTGAATCCAATGGGACTCTGTGCGGCGGAATTTCCGTGCCGAATTCCACATTGGAAATTCTGTGGTGTGAACATGGCCTATGAGTCTTTAACAAGGTTAGGACTGTATGATATGTTTCATAATATTGGAAGTTCCTTAAAGGGGTACTCCGGCCCTAAGACATCTTATCTATCCCCTATCCAAAGGATAGAGGATAAGATGTCTGACCGCAGGCTTCCCGCTGCTGGGGTACCGCCACTGGGGACCCCAGCAATCTTGCATTCGGCACCCACCTCTTTGAGCTGCACGCCGCGCTGCCAGCTCACAAACTGCCGGGTGCCGACCACGGGGCTGAAGTATCGTGATGTCACTACTCCGCCCCTGTGTGATGTCACGCCCCGCCCCTGTGGGGGCGGGGCGTGACATCACACGGGGGCGGAGTCGTGACGTCACGATACTCCAGCCCCGTGGTCGGAACCCGGCCGTCACGCCCCCTCCAATAGATTTGCATAGCGGGGGTGGGGCACGGTGTCACATGGGGGTGGAGTCGTGACATCACGATACTCCGACCCCGTGGTCGGCACCCGGCCGTCACGCCCCCTCCCATAGATTTGCATAGCGGGGGCGGGGTGTGACATCACACGGGGGCGGAGTCGTGACGTCACGATACTCCGGCCCCGTGGTCGGCACCCGGCCGTCACGCCTCCTCCCATAGACTTGCATAGCGGGGGTGGGGCGCGGTGTCACATGGGGGTGGAGTCGGGACATCACGATACTCCGGCCCCGTTGTCGGCACCCGGCCGTCACGCCTCCTCCCATAGACTTGCATAGCGGGGGTGGGGTGTGATGTTACACTGGGGGGCGGAGTCGTGATGTCACCATACTCCGGCCCCGTGGTCAACACCCGGCAGTTTGTGAGCTGGCAGCGCGGCGTGCAGCTCAAAGAGATGGGTGCCAAATGCAAGATTGCGGGGGTCCCCAGCAGCGGGATAAGATGTCTTAGGGCCAGAGTACCCTTAGGGCCGGAGTACCCCTGCCACAATGGACACACTCCAAAGTAGTTTAGCTAAATACCCCCATAGTTTCCGAATAATCCTAAATACCCCCATAGTTTCCTAATAATCCTAAATACCCCCATAGTGTCCTAAGTCCTACACCTCAATGATACTGTGGCCCCTAAGGACACGCAGTGGGCGGAGTCACTATTTATTGAGATCGGTTGTTCCTCAGGTGATTTTTTATGGTCTTGCAGTGCTCGGTTGGACCTGCAGGGGCCACTGTTGCTCTCATCCTTCATTCACAGGGTCCGGTGTCGGTCAGTAGATGGACATCCAGCTGTTTGTTTTTCTTCTTATGAGTTGTTCCGCTCTTTGTGCCAATGATCACACTGAGAAAATATTGTGTTTGTCTGGTTAAGGGAAGAAACTGTTCCGAAAATTGCTGGAAGATTCTGGAAGTGTTGTGCATGTCATCGGATCTGTCCTCCCGGGCTTCTCCGAGGTCATGGCCTCAGGTCACCACTAGGGGCAGTGCTACTCTCTGCTGCCTTACTGTAAAGCACTGAATCTGTGACTTCTGTGGATGTTTATTATTATTATTATTTTTTTTTTTTTTTTTGCTTATATAGACTGTTATTAGAGAATAATGTAAAGGTTCTTGTGGATGCCTTGTGCTTACCTGTTCTAGCTGATGTGGCAGGCATAAGTTTGAAGCCATAATGATTGCAATTAAATCCCTAAAGTGAATTTTAAATGATGTCTTTAATTCCGTTGAATCCTCTGGATTTGCAGAGAGAGGGTGTGGAGTCTCATCACTGCACCTGGATGTCTAAATAGGCTGCTGGTGCTGGAAATCACCCAGGTGAACTGCTTAGACTCCTAGGTGGGTTGAGATCAGTTCACATTGTGCAGTTTTGATGAGTATTTTTGTGAGAGAGAGGTAGAGGGGAAGTGTATAACCATGATATATATTGTGATCCCATAGAGATAGCAGCAGTATACAGATATAGCTGAAGGGGAGATGTATAACAACTATGTATCCCAATCTCCTCAAAATAGCAGCAGTATCCAGATAGAGCTGGGAGAAGATATCTATAGCAGCAGTATACTGATAGCGCTGGAGGGGAGGTGTATAACAAGGCTGTATCCCAATCTCATAAAGACAGCAGCAGTATACAGATAAAGCTGGAAGAAGAGGTGTGTAACTACTTGATGTCCTGATCCAATAAATATAGCAGCATCAGCAGCAGTAGTATACTGATAGAGCTGCAGGGATGTGTATAACTACTATATATCCTGATCCCATAGAGATAGCAGCAGCAGTATACAGATAGAGCTGATAGGTGATGTCATTTTGTAGTTCACAGGAAGTCAGCTGACCCAGGACTGATCACTTCCACATATTAAAGGACAACTGCAGCATTAAGACACTTCTTCCCTATCCACAGGATAGGGGATAAATGTTTGATCGTGGGTGGTCCGACCGCTAGGATCATGAACGGGGCCCCCACATTAGCACTCAGGGAGAGCGCCTAATACGCATAGCGTTGATATAGAGAGGTCAACGGTACCCCTCCATCTCTGCCCCCTCAATGCCCCTTCCCCATACAGTTCCGTGGGAGAGGTGGGGAGGCCCCCCCCCCGCCTCTCCCATAGAATTACATGGAGGAGGCGTGTCGGCCGCAACGTCACGCTGTGGCCAGCACGTCTCCTGCACGGGAGAGCCGTGGCCTCGTGTAGTAGATCACGGGGGGTCCCAGCATTCGGTAAATAGTTTTTGGACGCAGATGGCCTTTAAGCACTGTCATTTCCTTTGGGTCAGGTTGGTGATCACATGACCCAGTTACAGTAATGCAGGCAGCTGTGCTGGAATAAAACAAATGGCACTGTAGGACAAGTGGGGGGGAAAAGCTTAGCAAGCTGCAGTGCTTCTTCTTTAATAGATTTTAAATCTGTTGCCATCAGTAGCGCCTGATGTCGGTTTTATCTGCTCGCGCCGCCATCCCGTCCGTGCGGCTCCAGTTATTAATTGTATTCTCCTTCTGTAAATTTTCGCTATCAGATCTCCGTTCCCACATTCCTAAGTAATTTGCTAGATAAGTTTGTCCACTCTGTTCTCTGGTATTACGGAATATTGTGCGGTAAAAAAAAAATTGCGCCGTCCTTTTATCTCTGTCCAGGAGAAAGTCCAGATTAATCATAATGCCTACCGGACGGACGGCGAGCGGCGGGTGTGATAAATGACCGCTATTTATTTGTTTTAAATGTGCAATGAAATCAGCGCGCCCGATCTGCAATCTGCATAGTGACCCCCCCCCCCCCCGACTAATGCAAATAAATTAGCTGCATCTCTGGCGGGCGATGGCATAATGCCCCAATCTATCACTAATTCATGCATTACTTATCACCCCTCAGCATTTATATATGGGGGGTACAAGATACCAATCATCTCAGGGGCTAAAACCACAGAAAAATCAAAATATTTGGAATTTAACTACGGGAAATTAAAGGGGTACTCCGCTGCTCAGCATTTGGAAAATGTTCCAAATGCTTATAGCCGGTGGCGGGAGCTTGTGACATCATAGCCCCGCCCCCTCGATGCAAGTATATGGGAGGGGGCGTGCCGGCAGTCATGCCCCCTCCCATAGACCTGCATTGAGGGGGCGTGGCATGACGTCATGAGGAGCGGGGCTATGATGTCACAAGCTCCCGGCGCCGGCTCTAAGCGTCTGGAAACAATTTGTACCAAACGCTGAGCAGCGGAGTACCCCTTTAATGGGGTTCTCCGGGGTTTGGAGGTGCAGAACCCTTACTTTTCATCCAGTCATATGACAACCAGTAATACATACAATGTAACTCTCCCGCTGGTCACATGACAACCTGTAATTGATACAATGTAAATCTTTCGCTGATCACATGACATCCTTTAATCAATACAATGCAAGGGTACATTTACACATGGAGTGGGAATTTATCATTCCCTGTGCCTGCAGAGAGTCAAAATAGCGCAATTGTCTGCCTTTTTGACATTCCGTGCTGGTGCCGGGAATATAAAATTTTTCCCATACAGCAGTGTATTCCAACCAGGGTGTCTCCAGCTGCTGCAAAACTACAACTCCCGGCATGCCCAGACAGCCTTTGGCTGTATATAATAGATAACACAATAGAGGACAGTGCACTGTGTATAGTAGATAACACAAGAGAGGACAGTGCACTGTGTATGGTAGATAACACAATAGAGGACAGTGCACTGTGTATGGTAGATAACACAATAGAGGACAATGCACTGTGTATAGTGGATAACACAATAGCGGACAGAGCACTGTGTATAGTGGATAACATAAGAGAGGACAGTGCACTGTGTATGGTAGATAACACAATAGAGGACAGTGCACTGTACATAGTAGATGACACAATAGAGGACAGAGCACTGTGTACACTTACACTGCTATTATATTGTGCATAAGTTGTTTTTGTTATATTGTGTGTACAGTTAAATTGTTGTTAGCTATATGACGGACACCTTTCTTTTGTTATTATATTGTAAACACAGTTGTTTTGTTATATTATGTATACAGTTATATTATATACACAGTTGTGTTATTCCGAGATGGTGCGTACCATTGTGTTGTTATATTGCGCTTTCAGTTATATTATTGTCATATTGTGTATACAGTTTTATTGCTCTAATATTGTATATACTATTCTCACACGTGTTTAGTTTTATTGTTACCATATTTTGTCTAGTTATATCCTTACATGTTTTATACAGTTTTGCTGTTATTCTGTTACATTTTGTACTGTTATATCCTTGTTACAATTTGTAAAGTTATTTTGTTGTTACCTTTTAGATTGCTAGATTGTTGTTACATTTTGTATGGTAAGATTGTTGTTACGCTTTGTAAAGTTATGTTGTTGTTTTATTTTATATAGTTATTTTGTTGTTACACTTTGTAAAGTTATGTTGTTGTTATATTTTATATAGTTATTTTGTTGTTACATTTTGTAAAGTTATGTTGTTGTTATATTTTATATAGTTATTTGTTGTTACATTTTGTATACAGTAGCGCTATCATTCCGCCATACCGTATATACCGATATCTTGTTATTACTTTGTGGATTCAGTTGCTTTATTCCATTGATTACTTCAATATTTAGACACTTTGTATCCTGTCACTTCCTGTGTTGATGAGACTGTGATATAATGTTTCATCGTGCGAAGTTACTTTTTTATTTTTTCGCTGTTTTCCCGTTGCTTCGATGGTCAACGCGAGGAAAGCGGCGGCTCCCACAGCGAGCAATCACTGAAATCATCTCCGCAGGATCGTTCTATAATCAACAATCAAAGCTCCGCGTCGATCCCACGAGTCACGGACCCCCCGTCACAATAGGAGCCTTATTAGTATCCAAACTTTAATCACAAAGTATCAGATTTATTGTTAAAAGCGCAATAATGAGATGCGCGGCTGAGGCGGCGGAGACGGCAGGAGGAGCGCGTCTATGACCCGGGGCCCCAAGATCCGATGTTATTTCTGCTTGTAAGGAAGCAGCAAACAACCTGAGCCCTTAAAGGGCCAGACAATGGGATCACTGTAAGGATGAAGAGGAGGATTTTTAACCCAATGAAACCCCCAATGTGACATGTTTGTAGACGATCCTACAGCAGTGGTCTCAAACTGTGGCCCTCCAGCTGTTGCAAAACTTCAACTCCCAGCATGCCCGGACAGCCAACGGCTGTCCGGGCATACTGGGAGTTGAAGTTTTGCAACCGCTGGAGGGCAACAGTTTGAGACGGGCATACTGGGAGTTGAAGTTTTGCAACAGCTGGAGGGCCACAGCTTGAGACCACTGTTTTACATTATGAGATCTGCATAGGAGCTGGATACACAAAACGGGAGAAGATTTTTTTATGGCCATTGTTATACACATAGCCAAGCATAGGAGCTGCAGACACAAAAAAGTAGGAAATGTTATGGCCATTGCTGTACACAAGAGCTGTATACACAAAACGGGAGAAGATTCTATGGCCATTGCTGTACACAAGAGCTGTATACACAAAACGGGAGAAGATTTTATGGCCATTGCTGTACACAAGAGCTGCAGACACAAAACGGGAGAAGATTCCATGGCCATTGCTGTACACAAGAGCTGTATACACAAAACGGGAGAAGATTTTATGGCCATTGCTGTACACAAGAGCTGTATACACAAAACGGGAGAAGATTTTATGGCCATTGCTGTACACAAGAGCTGCAGACACAAAACGGGAGAAGATTTTATAGATATTGCTATACAGATAGTTCTGCATAAGAGCTGTGTACACAAAACGGGAGAAGATTTTATGGCCATTGCTATACAGATAGTTCTGCATAAGAGCTGTGTACACAAAACGGGAGAAGATTTTATGGCCATTGCTATACAGATAATTCTGCATAGGAGCTGTATACACAAAACAGTAGGAAATATTATGGCCATTGCTATACACATAATTCTGCATAAGAGCTGTATACACAAAACGGGAGAAGACTTTTTGGCCATTGCTATACACATAATTCTGCAAAGGAGCTGTATACACAAAACTGGAGAAGATTTTATAGATATTGCTATACAAATAGTTCTGCATAGGTGCTGTATACACAAAACGGGTGAAGATTTTATGGATATTGCTATACACATAATTCTGCATAAGAGCTGTATACACAAAACGGGAGAAGACTTTTTGGCCATTGCAATACACATAATTCTGCATAGGAGCTGTATACACAAAACTGGAGAAGATTTTATAGATATTGCTATACAAATAGTTCTGCATAGGAGCTGTATACACAAAACGGGTGAAGATTTTATGGATATTGCTATACACATAATTCTGCATAGGAGCTGTATACACAAAACAGTAGGAAATATTATGGCCATTGCTATACACATAATTGTGCATAAGAGCTGTATACACAAAACGGGAGAAGACTTTTTGGCCATTGCTATACACATAATTCTACATAGGAGCTGTAGACAAAAAACGGGAAAAGATTTTATGGCCATTGCTATACACATAATTCTGCATAAGAGCTGTATACACAAAACGGGAGAAGACTTTTTGGCCATTGCTATACACATAGTTCTGCATAGGTGCTGTATACACAAAACTGGAGAAGATTTTATGGCCATTGCTATACACATAATTCTGCATTGGAGCTGTATACACAAAACGGGAGAAGATTTTATAGATATTGCTATACAAATAGTTCTGCATAGGAGCTGTATACACAAAACGGGGGAAGATTTTACGGATATTGCTATACACATAATTCTGCATAGGAGCTGTAAACAAAAAAACGGGAGAAGATTTTATGGCTCACAATTTACCCAAATGGCGCACAGGACTTGAAAAATCAAAAAGAACACACAAAAAAGGTGCCAAAATCACACCAGAAAAAGTGTGTACATTTATTCATACATTTCCCCCATAATTTTGCATAGGAGCTGTAGACACCAAACGAGAGATTTTACAGCAACTGCTATACACATAGGGGGACATGTATCATTGTTGGTGTAGAGAGATGTTTTTTATAAATCATTTTGATTGGTCTAAATTTGGTGCAATTGCTCCAAATTTACCATACTTGTGCAAGCAACATGATAAATGTTGTGCAAAGTTCCACACACTCTCCACACAGTTCTATTTGTACACGTTTAGAAGTAGAGCAGGAAAACCCCTCAGGTATGGCGCTGCAGACTCTTGTAGACAGATGAGGCGGATGACAAAGGTAATAGGAAAGTCGTCAGCAGGACATTTTATTTAAAAAACAATAAAACGGACAAGATTACGCGTTTCGGGAGGATCCCTCCCTTCCTCAGAACAGGATAAGGACAGTACAACAATAGCAGGTTTATATGACCCAGTAATGGGCGCCAAAAACACATGGGAGGAGTAACAATCCAAACTTGAAAATCAAAGTACAGGAACAGAAACAGCACTTACATATAATACACAGTATGAATATACATTAGGAAGCAATACAATTGCAAATTGTGGTGATATAAGGTGACCTCCTAGCATAGAAACACGTCCAGGGCAACCAGCCCGGCTTCAGAGCTCACTGCTATTGACTGTGCTTCTCACATAGGAAGGGCCTTGGTTACACTGTTCACATGCTGCGGCTGACAGCTTCCGGCCCACTGCGGTTCTCCAGCAGTTGCCAGCCGCGGTCCAACACATAACCTGACCTTATATTACCACAATTTGTAATTGTATTGCTTCCTAATGTATATTCATACTGTGTATTATATGTAAGTGCTGTTTCTGTTCCTGTACTTTGATTTTCAACTTTGGATTGTTACTCCTCCCATGTGTTTTTGGCGCCCATTACTGGGCCATATAAACCTGCTATTGTTGTACTGTCCTTATCCTGATCTGAGGAAGGGAGGGATCCTCCCGAAACGCGTAATCTTGTCCATTTTATTGTTTTTTAAATAAAATGTCCTGCTGAGGACCTTCCTATTACCTTTGTCATCCGCCTCATCTGTCTACAAGAGTCTGCAGCGCCATACCTGAGGGGGTTTCCTGCTCTACTTCTAATATTGACTCCCAGGACGACTTGTTTCCTCCTGCAACCCATCGGCATAGCAGCGACTCGCACTACAGTACCCCGATTATATGGTGGGTGATATGCTTTTTTGCATAGATCTCAAGGTGAGTGGCCATCTATAAGCCCCGTGGGGTTGCCCCCCACCCACCACCCGATCTATACACGAGGCGCCGTCCGTCGGTCCTTTCTTTTCTCTACAGATACTATTTGTACACGAGCTGCACCTCACAGGAGACGTGTTGTGTCCTGGACACAGGGATTTTGTTCTATTGCTTTGAGGCTCGGATTCAATTGAGGTTTTTTTGTCCACCAGCAAAAACGTCAGAAACAACTGTTACAGCTTTTTCCTGCGCTTTGTCAGTTTTTCTTGTGTTTTTGCTGGTGAATTTGTACTCTGTGGCGATTTTTTTCACTTCCTTCAGGTACCACTCCATGGGTCAGATACAGGGGGCCCGGCACACGGAGTGTAAGGAGGAGAGGAGTGATGGATAGCATATACATATATAGGGTGCAGAGCATCACTACTTACCTCCGCTGGCTGTATAGTATACAGGGGTGCAAAGTGTACCCATGTATACTATACAGGCGGTATCCTGTTTATACAGCCATCTATAGATGACTGTATATACTGGATACCGTAGGCAGACACCAACAATTGGAGGCTCCTTGTTTAGAAACCGAAGGGAGAGCGCCAAAAATGTACTAACCCATTTTTTTTTTTTCTTTACTTCTCATTTCAGATATGTGAATGCAAGGGACTACGTCAGATTCGGTGGACTGCGACGATGACCGAAGTCTTTTTTTTTATTTCCATAAAAGGGTTAACGAGGGCTGTGGGGAAGTGTTTTTGTGTGTATTTTTTTTTATAATAGAATTTTCAGGCTTAGTAGTGGAAGCCACCTTGTATATGGAATCCATTACTAAGCCGCCACCCTGGTAATGTCAGGCTGTTGCTGCTTGGTTGGTATCTGGCTGAGAATCAAAATACGGGGAACCACACATGTTTTTTATTTATTTAAAAAAAAAATGCATAGGGTTCCCCGTATCTGGGGATAAGATGTCTAGGGGTGGAGTACCCCTTTAAGCATAGGAGCTGCAGACACAAAACGGTTCAAGATTTCTTTTTTCGAATTATTTACAAAGCGGCTTCATCCTCAATTTTGATGAATTGGAATAATACAAAGAATTGGCTGTGAAGTCGGAGAAAAGCTTAAAACATTTATTTACCAAAAGATTTATCCGTCTGTGAATGCGGCGGCGGTGGCGGTGGCAGCTTTTTATAATAATTTATTTATGGAAAACAACATGAGGTTTTAGATTTGTCAGTTTTCGTGCTGCCGCCGCTCACATACATTACCCTATATTAACCAGGGGCGATTCTGCTGCATAATTATAATGATCAGAGCTATTACACTCCAGGCGCCCCTCCCCCTCTATACTACACCGCAATGTGTTATATCAGATCACTATAATCACATTATTATTACAGCGGGAACGGCAGGAACACTATACAGGTGTATACACTGATATAAAGACCATAAATACAGATACATACACTGAGACAAGAAAATATAATGATATATACACTGATATAGAAAATTATAGAGATATATACACTGATATAGAAAATGATAGCGATATATACACTAAGATAGAAAATGATAGAGATATATACACTGATATAAGTAACTATACATACACTGAGATAAGAAAGTATATATATACACTCATATTACACTTACATTTATATACTGATAAAGAAAAAATATATACAAATTATACACATATACACTAATATATTAATATAAAAAATATATGCAGACAGATGTATATCTATCTATCTATCTCATATCTATCTATCTCATATCTATCTATCTCATATCTATCTATCTATCTATCTCATATCTATCTATCTCATATCTATCTATCTCATATCTATCTATCTCATATCTATCTATCTATCTCATATCTATCTATCTATCTCATATCTATCTATCTATCTCATCTCTATCTATTTATCTATCTCATATCTATCTCATATCTGTCTATCTTCTATCTATCTATCTCATATCGATCTATCTCATATCTATCTTCTATCTATCTATCTATCTATCTCATATCTATCTATCTATCTATCTCATATCTATCTATCTATCTATCTCATATCTATCTATCTATCTCATATCTATCTATCTTCTATCTATCTGTCTATCTTCTATCTATCTATCTCATATCTATCTATCTCATATCTATCTATCTATCTATCTATCTATCTCATATCTATCTATCTCATATCTATCAATCTATCTATCTCATATCTATCTATCTATCTCATATCTATCTATCTATCTCATATCTATCTATCTATCTCATCTCTATCTATTTATCTATCTCATATCTATCTCATATCTATCTATCTTCTATCTATCTGTCTATCTTCTATCTATCTATCTCATATCTATCTATCTCATATCTATCTTCTATCTATCTATCTATCTCATATCTATCTATCTATCTCATATCTATCTATCTATCTCATATCTATCTATCTTCTATCTATCTGTCTATCTTCTATCTATCTATCTCATATCTATCTATCTTCTATCTATCTATCTCATATCTATCTATCTCATATCTATCTTCTATCTATCTATCTCATATCTATCTATCTATCTATCTATCTCATATCTATCTATCTATCTATCTCATATCTATCTATCTATCTATCTATCTATCTATCTCATATCTATCTATCTATCTCATATCTATCTATCTATCTATCTATCTCATATCTATCTATCTCATATCTATCTATCTATCTATCTATCTATCTCATATCTATCTATCTATCTATCTATCTATCTATCTATCTATCTATCTCATATCTGTTTATTTATCATGATGGGGGCAGTGACCTGGGAAGATTATAACATTTAACAAGATCATGACAGGTTCTCTTTAAGGCTGGGTTCCCATACTGTATAAATGTTGTCCGGCACAGTTTCCCTCTGATGTGTACGGAAGGGAAACTGATGCTAGAACTGATCCCATTCATTTGAAACACAGTCACTTTTTCTCCCTGCACTGTGAATGTTTACTCAATGCACTAAAAAAAAGACATGAACAGCCCGACCCACAAACCGCGTCACTGCATGTTTGTACAAAATATATATTTATATATATATATAGAAAATTCATAAAAAGCAGCACATCCAGAGTAGTGAGATGGGTGCAAGCCTGTTGAACCTCGGTGCTCCGGTTCTTACTGGATATGAAATGGATAAAGGCAGCACACCACGATGGTATAATCCAAAAATCGTGAATTTATTCCATGATGTAAAAAACAACGTTTCGGCGATCTCTCACCGCCATTTTCAAGTCGAAAATGGCGGTGAGAGATCGCCGAAACGTTGTTTTTTACATCATGGAATAAATTCACGATTTTTGGATTATACCATCGTGGTGTGCTGCCTTTATCCATTTCATATATGTATATATGTATATATGTATATATGTATATATGTATATATGTATATATGTATATATGTATATATGTATATATGTATATATATATAATCTATCTATATCTATCTATATATATGCTTTAAATATACACTAGATGGATATACACTAGATGGATATATGCTGGCTATATACACTTCATTGTGAAGCATTATTACAGCCAGTCCTATTCAGGGACATAGGGGACGATACGTTCACATATATATGACGGCTGTCATGTGAGCCTGGGACTTGATTTTCCTACAAAAACAGAGCAAATTTCTTTCAAAAACAGCACCACCCCTGTGTGTGGTATTACAACTTGGCTCTAATCACTTTAATGGAACTGAGCTGCAATACCACACCCAACCTGAGGACAGGGGTGGTGCTGTTTTGGAAGAAATCAGCTCTGGTTTTATAATCCTAGATAACCTTTTTAACCTGCACCTGTCCCCTCTGATGGCCACGCAGCAGTACTGTGAGTACCACACTATTCACTTACCAAACCGTGCTCAGTATTATTCTAACTGTTAGATTGTGTTACAATTGTATCACTTCTCAGCTGAGAGCAGGACGAGCTATGTACAATGTATCAGTCTGGAGTCCAGGATGTTTAGCTCACAGAGCATTGTCTAGACTGGATACAATTGTATCACTTCTCAGCTGAGAGCAGGAGGATCTATGTACAATGTATCAGTCTGGGGTCCAGGATGTTTAGCTCACAGAGCATTGTCTAGACTGGATACAATTGTATCACTTCTCAGCTGAGAGCAGGACTAGCTATGTACAATGTATCAGTCTGGAGTCCACGATGTTTAGCTCACAGAGCATTGTCTAGACTGGATACAATTGTATATACTTCTCAGCTGAGAGCAGGACGAGCTATATACAATGTATCAGTCTGGAGTCCAGGATGTTTAGCTCACAGAGCATTGTCTAGACTGGATACAATTGTATCACTTCTCAGCTGAGAGCAGGACGAGCTATGTACAATGTATCAGTCTGGAGTCCAGGGTGTTTAGCTCACAGAGCATTGTCTAGACTGGATACAATTGTATATACTTCTCAGCTGAGAGCAGGACGAGCTATGTACAATGTATCAGTCTGGAGTCCGGGCTGTTTAGCTCACAGAGCATTGTCTAGACTGGATACAATTGTATCACTTCTCAGCTGAAAGCAGGACTAGCTATGTACAATGTATCAGTCTGGAGTCCAGGATGTTTAGCTCACAGAGCATTGTCTAGACTGGATACAATTGTATCACTTCTCATCTGAAAGCAGGACTAGCTATGTACAATGTATCAGTCTGGAGTCCAGGATGTTTAGCTCACAGAGCATTGTCTAGACTGGATACAAGTGTATCACTTCTCATCTGAGAGCAGGACGAGCTATGTACAATGTATCAGTCTGGAGTCCAGGATGTTTAGCTCACAGAGCATTGTCTGGACTGGATACAATTGTATCACTTCTCAGCTGAGAGCAGGACTAGCTATGTACATTGTATCAGTCTGGAGTCCAGGATGTTTAGCTCACAGAGCATTGTCTAGACTGGATACAATTGTATCACTTCTCAGCTGAGATAAGGACTAGCTATGTACAATGTATCAGTCTGGAGTCCAAGATGTTTAGCTCACAGAGCATTGTCTAGACTGGATACAATTGTATCACTTCTCAGCTGAGAGCAGGACGAACTATGTACAATGTATCAGTCTGTAGTCCAGGATGTTTAGCTCACAGAGCATTGTCTAGACTGGATACAATTGTATCACTTCTCAGCTGAGAGCAGGACGAACTATGCACAATGTATCAGTCTGGAGTCCAGGATGTTTAGCTCACAGAGCATTGTCTAGACTGGATACAATTGTATATACTTATCAGCTGAGAGCAGGACGAGCTATGTACAATGTATCAGTCTGGAGTCCAGGATGTTTAGCTTACAGAGCATTGTCTAGACTGGATACAATTGTATCACTTCTCAGCTGAGAGCAGGACGAGCTATGTACAATATATCAGTCTGGGGCCCAGGGTGTTTAGCTCACAGATCATTGTCTAGACTGGATACAATTGTATATACTTCTCAGCTGAGAGCAGGACTAGCTATGTACAATGTATCAGTCTGGAGTCCAGGATGTTTAGCTTACAGAGCATTGTCTAGACTGGATACAATTGTATATACTTCTCAGCTGAGAGCAGGACGAGCTGTGTACAATGTATCAGTCTGGGGTCCAGGGTGTTTAGCTCACAGAGCATTGTCTAGACTGGATACAATTGTATATACTTCTCAGCTGAGAGCAGGACGAGCTATGTACAATGTATCAGTCTGGGGCCCAGGGTGTTTATCTCACAGAGCATTGTCTAGACTGGATACAATTGTATCACTTCTCAGCTGAGAACAGGACGAGCTATGTACAATGTATCAGTCTGGGGTCCAGGATGTTTAGCTCACAGAGCATTGTCTAGACTGGATACAATTGTATATACTTCTCAGCTGAGAACAGGACTAGCTATGTACAATGTATCAGTCTGGAGTCCAGGATGTTTAGCTCACAGAGCATTGTCTAGACTGGATACAATTGTATATACTTCTCAGCTGAGGGCAGGACTAGCTATGTACAATGTATCAGTCTGGGGTCCAGGATGTTTAGCTCACAGAGCATTGTCTAGACTGGATACAATTGTATATACTTCTCAGCTGAGAACAGGACTAGCTATGTACAATGTATCAGTCTGGGGTCCAGGATGTTTAGCTCACAGAGCATTGTCTAGACTGGATACAATTGTATATACTTCTCAGCTGAGGGCAGGACTAGCTATGTACGATGTATCAATCTGGAGTCCAGGGTGTTTAGCTCACAGAGCATTGTCTAGACTGGATACAATTGTATATAGTTCTCAGCTGAGAGCAGGGCGAGCTATATACAATGTATCAGTCTGGGGTCCAGGGTGTTTAGCTCACAGAGCATTGTCTGGACTGGATACAATTGTATCACTTCTCTGCTATGTATAGGTTTACTGCCTCTCAATGTAAATAAATCTCATTTTCTGACATCAGATATAGATCTTATCCATTATAAGGAGCTGAAACACAAAGTCTGATAGAAAGTTGTAAGAGTTTTAGTTTCTATAGTGACTGATCGTTGTATAAATGAGGAGAGCCCCTTTAATCGCCCCCATCCTGATGACGTAATACAATGATACATATGTGCGGATGTCATGTTCTCCCATACATCTATTCTGCCTTTGGGGTCATTGCTGGGGTTCTTGTTCCCCGGTCAATATGTCACAGAGGTCACATGATCTCCTGGAGAAAAAAATGTCAAATATGAAAGAAAATGTAAAAAAGTTTTTACGCCGCAGCTGAACCTATAAATCATAGAGCAGAACCCGAGGCCGAACCTCACATCAGAGAACCAAGAGCTGATCGGCGCTGACACCTTAATCACATGACCTCAGGTGCGCCAGATGTTGTAGTGACACCGCCAGAAATGTGAGAAGACCTTCAACCCCGAACTGTGAAGAATCACACATGGAGGCAGTGGGAACTTCACCAGGGAGAAGTATTGACAAGTCTGATGGCTAACAGAAGGGAATTCATCATCTGGTTCACATCTGACTGGGAATGATGGGAAATGACGAGATCAGCGGCTGCCGGGACATGATCCATCAGATCCCTGATCACGGGATGGGACATTATATAGAAGACCTGAAATAATATTAGGGTTACTTATCAATTGTTATTATTATTAATATTATTATTATTATTATTATTATTACTATTATTATTATTATTATATATTTATTATTATATTTTATTCATTTTTATAAAGTTAACATTTATTGTTATTATTTTTTATTATTATTATTATTATTATTATATTTTATTTATTTTTATAATGTTAACATTTATTATTATTATTTATTATTATTATTATTATATTTAATTTATTTTTATAATGTTAACATTTATTATTATTATTGTGTGGTTATTATTATTATTATTATTATTATTATTATTATTAATAATAATGTCATTTATACTTTTATTAATATCATTATTATTGTGATAATTTATTTATTTGTATAATGTTAGCATTTATTATTGTTATTATTATTGTTTTGTTATTATTATTAGTATTATTAAAAATAATGTTATTAATACTTTTATTATTGTCATTATTATTGTGATATTTTATTTATTTGTATAATGTTAACATTTATTATAGTTTTTTTTTATTATTGTTTTGTTATTATTATTATTAATAATTAGAGATGAGCGTGATGAGAAGAGAAGTTCCAGTGATTCGATTCGTCACGAACCTCGCAGCTCGGCGGTTGCTGACTTTTTCTTGCATAAATTAGTTTAGGTGCTTCGGTGGCTGGAGACTCTTCTAGGACTGTATCCACCTTTTCCAGCCACCGGAGCACCTGAAAGCTGAACTAATTTATGCAGGATAAAGTCAGCAACTGCCGAGCCGAGAAGTTCGTGATGAATCGAATCACTGTAACTTCACTCATCTCTATTAATAATAATAATAATAATAATAATAATAATGTCATTAATACTTTTATTATCATTATTATTGTGATATTTTATTTATTTGTATAATGTTAACATTTATTATTATTATTAATAAACATTTTATTAATACTTTTATTATTATCAATATTATTATGAGATTTTATTTAATTGCATAATGTTATAATTTTTATTATCATTATTATTATATTTTATTTATTCTTATACTGTAAAACATTTTTATTATTATTGTTGCTTTGTTGTTATTATTAAAAATTATGTTATTTATATTTAAATTAATATCATTATTGTTATATTTTATTTATTTTTAGTCTTATATTTTCTTTTTATAATGTTAAAATGTATTATTATTGTCGTTGTTTTAAAATTATTAATAATAATGTTATTAATATTTTATTATCATCATCAATATTATTATATTTTATTTATTTTTATGTTGTTATAATCTTTTATTAATAGTAGTACAATTAGTATTATTATATTTGATTATTTGTATAATGTTATGATTTTTTTTATTTATTATTTTTGTTATATTTATTGTTGTTATTATTATATCTCTTATTGTCACCTCCAATAGTCCCCTGCAGATTTTGGGGGTTAAAGGAGTACTCCGGGATATGAAAACCTTAAAGGAGTACTCCGAGATATAAAGACCTTAAAGGAGTACTCCGAGATGCAAAAACCTTACAGGAAAACTCTGAGATGTAAAAACCTTAAAGGAGTACTCCGAGATATAAAGACCTTAAAGGAGTACTCCGAGATGCAAAAACCTTACAGGAAAACTCTGAGATGTAAAAACCTTTGTGGGGACAGTCTTTGATTCTTGCTGGATGTGTCTAATATAAATTCCTCAGAGTTTATACAGATGAAGTAACAATTCATTTAAAGACGATGGCGGGAATTTATTAAGGGATTTACACCGGATATTAGGTGTATATTTGTCGCAAAAAAGTTGCACGTGCGACTTTTGTGCGACATTTAGTGGTACGCCGGCCTGCGCGCTTTCTCACAATCCAGCTGTTTTTACATAAGATCTGTTTTTTACTTAGCTGTAGGCAGAGATTTACTAACAGCGACTTTTGATAAATGTCGCAAAAAAGGTCGCAAATGGCCTAAAAAGTCGCAAATCTTCTCCAAAAAATACGTTGGCTTAGAAAAAGTAGCGTAAAGTCCAACCTGCACCTAACATTGGGAGCGGAGCCGGCCGGGAGCCATGAATATAATACTAAGGCATTGTCATTTCATATTCCCCGCCCGGAGCTGTGATTGGCCGAGGGGTCTTGGCCAATCACAGCTTTAGGAGGGAAAAATGAAAATACAGTGCCGTAGTATTATATTCATGGTAGCCAGCCCGGGAGCGGAGCACTTGTCACGTGAGCTGCATGACTACACGTGTGAGGTTCCCCGTATTTTCATTCTCAGTATGATACCAACCAAGCAGCAACAGCCTGACGTTACCAGGGTGGGCGAGCACCATTGTTACTGGCCCCCCCCCCCCGCCCCAACCTAAATAATGCCAGCCTGTTACCACTTAGGCTCAGGAGCGCTATTTTTGACACTCCAGGCCTGTTGGTACTGGCTCTTCCCAGCACCCCTGTGGCGGTGGGTACCGGGGTAATAATTGGGAGTTAGCACTAGCTATTTTTGTGGCTAACGCTAAGCACAGGAATAGTAATGGATTCCGTCTATATGACACTACTAATCCTGTTAAGAAAACTAAAAAAAAAAAATTAAAAAAACCCCACACGTTTAAAAAAACTTTTATTCCAAAAAACACTCCCCCACAAGCCCTCGTTAACCATTTTATTAATATAAAAAAATAATAATAATTACGGTCACCGTAGTCTGAAGTTGTCCTCTGCATACACGGAACTGAAATGAGAAAAAAAAAATGGGTTAGTACGTTTAGAGGAAAAAAGTGGTAAAAATAATTAAATAATTATATATCGCACATTTTTGTCACAAATGCGGTTTTAGAGCAGAAAAATCACAGAGGAGAAGAGGTGGTGATGTCGCCGCTGATCTCTAGTGAAGGATAGGCTGTATTCTCAGTGATGTCACCGCTGATCTCTAGTGATGGATAGGCTGTATTCTCAGTGATGTCACCGCTGATCTCTAGTGATGGATAGGCTGTATTCTCAGTGATGTCACCGCTGATCTCTAGTGATGGATAGGCTGTATTCTCAGTGATGTCACCGCTGATCTCTAGTGATGCATAGGCTGTATTCTCAGTGATGTCACCGCTGTTCTCTAGTGATGGATAGGCTGTATTCTTAGTGATGTCACCGCTGATCTCTAGGGAATGGATAGGCTGTATTCTTAGTGATGTCACCACTGATCTCTAGTGATGGATAGGCTGTATTCTCAGTGATGTCACAGCTGATCTCTAGTGATGGATAGGCTGTATTCTCAGTGATGTCACCGCTGATCTCTAGTGATGGATAGGCTGTATTCTCAGTGATGTCACCGCTGATCTCTAGTGATGGATAGGCTGTATTCTCAGTGATGTCACCGCTGATCTCTAGTGATGGATAGGCTGTATTCTCAGTGATGTCACCGCTGATCTCTAGTGAATGGATAGGCTGTATTCTCAGTGATGTCACCGCTGATCTCTAGTGATGGATAGGCTGTATTCTCTGTGATGTCACCGCTGATCTCTAGTGATGGATAGGCTGTATTCTCAGTGATGTCACCGCTGATCTCTAGTGAATGGATAGGCTGTATTCTCAGTGATGTCACCGCTGATCTCTAGTGATGGATAGGCGTTATTCTCAGTGATGTCACCGCTGATCTCTAGTGATGGATAGGCTGTATTCTCAGTGATGTCACCGCTGATCTCTAGTGAATGGATAGGCTGTATTCTCAGTGATGTCACTGCTGATCTCTAGTGATGGATAGGCTGTATTCTCAGTGATGTCACCGCTGATCTCTAGTGATGGATAGGCTGTATTCTCAGTGATGTCACCGCTGATCTCTAGTGATGGATAGGCTGTATTCTCAGTGATGTCACCGCTGATCTCTAGTGATGGATAGGCTGTATTCTCAGTGATGTCACTGCTGATCTCTAGTGATGGGTAGGCTGTATTCTCAGTGATGTCACCGCTGATCTCTAGTGATGGATAGGCTGTATTCTCAGTGATGTCACTGCTGATCTCTAGTGATGGATAGGCTGTATTCTGAGTGATGTCACCACTGATCTCTAGTGATGGATAGACTGTATTCTCAGTGATGTCACCGCTGATCTCTAGTGATGGATAGACTGTATTCTCAGTGATGTCACTGCTGATCTTCTCTTCATTGGCTGAGCTAAGATCCCCCTCTGATATCCTTTCATATTCTTCCAGTCTTACATTGTATCATACCGTCCTGCAGTCTGTGTTTAATAACGCCACATACCTTCCCGCATAGTGATACATTGTAGCGAGTCCCAGCCGTCACCTCTGCCCCCCTAATATTTCACCGTCATCCTCAGAAGCAGATGTGAGGACAGGTAGAGAGTGCGGCTCATTGTAGGAACAATCAATAGCACCTGTCCCCCGCACACAATGGAGAGCAGGTGACCCCCAAATCGCTTCCACGTGTGTCCCCCCGCGACCCCGGCCACATGAAATAGCGCAGAGCAGCATTGCCCATGGATAGAGTCATTCCGGGTGAACTCTGACCTTTGGGGGCACATCTTGGGGTCAGTGAATTTGTTGGTTAATGCCGGGAGTGAAATGTCTAATGTGAGCGGATACAGAGTCAGCGCGGTCACCGATGTTATTCCACTATAGACCATTGTTTACCAACCAAGGTGCCTCCAGCTGTTGCAAAACTACAATTCCCAGCATGCCCTGTCACCGATGTTATTACACTATAGACCAGTGTTTACCAACCAAGGTGCCTCCAGCTGTTGCAAAACTACAACTCCCAGCATGCCCTGTCACCAATGTTATTACATTATAGATCAGTGTTTACCAACCAAGGTGCCTCCAGTTGTTGCCAAACGACAACTCCCAGCAAACCCGGTCACCAATGATATTAAACTATAGATCAGTGTTTCCCAATCAGTGTGCCTCCAGCTGTTGCAAAACTGCAACTCCCAGCATGCCCTGTCACCAATGTTATTACATTATAGATCAGTGTTTCCCAACCAGCGTGCCTCCAGCTGTTGCAAAACTACAACTCCCAGCATACCCGGTCACCAATGATATTAAACTATAGATCAGTGTTTCCCAATCAGTGTGCCTCCAGCTGTTGCAAAACTGCAACTCCCAGCATGCCCTGTCACCAATGTTATTACATTATAGATCAGTGTTTCCCAACCAGCGTGCCTCCAGCTGTTGCAAAACTACAACTCCCAGCATGCCCCGACAGCCTTCGGCTGTCCGGGCATGCTGGGAGTTGTAGTTTTGCAACAGCTGGAGGCACACTGGTGAGAAAACAGCGCTATAGACTAATATAATAGTCTCTAAAAGCCGATCCTACTGTACAGAGGAACATCTGTGCATTACAATGCCTAAAAAAAAGAAAAAAAAGGAAAAAAAAAAAAAGGAAAAAAAAAAAAAAGAATATTAATTATAATAATAATAATTAAAAAAAAAAAAAAAAATATATATATATATATATATATATATAATATTTAATTATTCCGAAAATCTCATAATCAGGCGCTTGGTAACCGAAATATAAAGTGACATTTCACAGATGATTGTGGGACTTGTAGTACTTCCAACATTGAAAAGTATTATAGTTAAAATACATCATACACAGCGGTGCAAAGCATCTTGGGATAAAAACAAACAAACATTGTATATAGAGCAAATCATATTTCCCTATACACTTGAATAAAACATCTGACAAAAAACACAGCAAAAAAAATCACCAAAAATTAGGTGTAAAACTTTTCTGGAGTGGTAATGATGTAACAGCAGAATAGTGAGTGCAGCTCTGGAGGGGACTGGAGGATAAGACGTGATGTAACAGCAGAATAGTGAGTGCAGCTCTGGAGGTGACTGGAATATAAGACATGATGTAACAGCAGAATAGTGAGTGCAGCTCTGGAGGTGACTGGAGGATAAGACATGATGTAACAGCAGAATAGTGAGTGCAGCTCTGAAGGTGACTGGAGGATAAAATATGATGTAACAGCAGAATAGTGAGTGCAGCTCTGGAGAGGACTGGGGGAAACACATGATATAACAGCAGAATAGTGAGTGCAGCTCTGGAGGTGACTGGAGGATAAGACATGATGTAACAGCAGAATAGTGACTGCAGCTCTGGAGGGGACTAGAGGATAAGACATGATATAACAGCAGAATAGTGAATGCAGCTCTGGAGGTGACTAAAGGATAAGACATGATGTAACAGCAGAATAGTGAATGCAGCTCTGGAGGTGACTAAAGGATAAGACATGATGTAGCAGCAGAATAGTGAGTGCAGCTCTGGAGGTGACTGGAATATAAGACATGATGTAACAGCAGAATAGTGAGTGCAGCTCTGGAGGTGACTGGAATATAAGACATGATGTAACAGCAGAATAGTGAGTGCAGCTCTGGAGGTGACTGGAGGATAAAACATGATGTAACAGCAGAATAGTGAGTGCAGCTCTGGAGAGGACTGGGGGAAAGACATGATATAACAGCAGAATAGTGAGTGCAGCTCTGGAGGTGACTGGAGGATAAGACATGATGTAACAGCGGAATAGTGAGTGCAGCTCTGGAGAGGACTTGGGGAAAGACATGATATAACAGCAGAATAGTGAGTGCAGCTCTGGAGGTGACTGGAATATAAGACATGATGTAACAGCAGAATAGTGAGTGCAGCTCTGGAGGTGACTGGAGGATAAAACATGATGTAACAGCAGAATAGTGAGTGCAGCTCTGGAGAGGACTGGGGGAAAGACATGATATAACAGCAGAATAGTGAGTGCAGCTCTGGAGGTGACTGGAGGATAAGACATGATATAACAGCAGAATAGTGAGTGCAGCTCTGGAGAGGACTGGGGGAAAGACATGATGTAACAGCAGAATAGTGAGTGCAGCTCTGGAGGGGACTAGAGGATAAGACATGATGTAGCAGCAGAATAGTGAGTGCAGCTCTGGAGAGGACTTGGGGAAAGACATGATATAACAGCAGAATAGTAAGTGCAGCTCTGGAGGGGACTAGAGGATAAGACATGATGTAACAGTAGAATAGTGAGTGCAGCTCTGGATGTGACTGGAAGATAAGATATGATGTAACAGCAGAATAGTGAGTGCAGCTCTGGAGGTGACTAGAAGATAAGACATGATGTAACAGCAGAATAGTGAGTGCAGGTCTGGAGGAGACAAACAACGCCGCCATGCTTATTTGCTTTTTCGTTCAGGTTTTCCATTGGCCTCTCTATAGGACATAAAATAATAGAATAAAATATTATTAAAATGTATTATTCTAAATAATTAGAAAAATGCTCATTAAATATGTATACAGATTAATGGTCTATTCACACGGACAGTATTCTGCGCAGATTTCAATGTAAACTGAATGACTGAACACAGCATCAAATCCTGTGCATGAAATCTGCGCATAATACTGTACGTGTGAATAGACCCCAAAAGTCACAAAAAGTACTTGAAAGAAATTTGTGGCGTTTTCCCCCCCAATCCTCCTAAAAAGGCTTCACAAAACACAAACTGTGAGAATCCTTGGATGTTTTGTTATTTCTGTCCGTCTTGTCAATGTTGGGTCCTGCGCTCTCAGGCCGCCCCGCGCCAATGTTATTCCTCCGAATCAGCACAAATATAATATAAAGTTATAAAAGTAAACCAAAGATTTGTCCGTAAAGCTGGAGCGATACAGTAGAACGGGAGATTGCGCTCGGAATAAATTAGTCGCCGTTTTCTCGCTTTCATTGTTGTCGGCGCGATGCATTAAATGTGATTTACGGATAATATATGTTGTTCACAACCTCTAATCACAAGAGTAATCAACAGCCAGGATGTACGAGCATCGCAACGAGATTTTACTACTCCGAAATTGTCAATATTATTTACACAGTGGGAAGATTGTATCAGGAGGCGAGCGGAATTACGTGCGGCTGCTGGGTGTGCGGAGGATTAACATCCCACCACGGCGCGCGCTCACTAATCCACTGTGTGAGGCTGAAGATACTGCGGAGGGGGGGAGGAGCAATCACAATATGGGGACAATGGACGCTGCAGGATTATCTGCCCCTCCACAATGAAGTCAGGACCCTGCACCATGTGATCTCCATCATACAGGTCATATATACTATAAATATACATGAACAGTAAACTATCTCTATATATACATCACATTACTGATCCAGTACTGATCCTGACTTATATCCTGTATTATACACCAGAGCTGTACTCACTATTCTGCTGGTGAGGTCACTGTGTACATACATTACTTATCCTTTACTGATCCTGAGTTATATCCTGTATTATACACCAGAGCTGTACTCACTATTCTGCTGGTGAGGTCACTGTGTACATACATTACTTATCCTTTACTGATCCTGAGTTATATCCTGTATTATACTCCAGAGCTATATACACTATTCTGCTGGTGAGGTCACTGTGTACATACATTACATTACTTATCCTGTACTGATCCTGAGTTATATCCTGTATTATACTCCAGAGCTGTACTCACTATTCTGCTGGTGAGGTCACTGTGTACATACATTACATTACTTATCCTTTACTGATCCTGAGTTATATCCTGTATTATACTCCAGAGCTGTACTCACTATTCTGCTGGTGAGGTCACTGTGTACATACATTACATTACTTATCCTGTACTGATCCTGAGTTATATCCTGTATTATACTCCAGAGCTGTACTCACTATTCTGCTGGTGAGGTCACTGTGTACATACATTACATTACTTATCCTTTACTGATCCTGAGTTATATCCTGTATTATACTCCAGAGCTGTACTCACTATTCTGCTGGTGAGGTCACTGTGTACATACATTACATTACTTATCCTGTATTATACTCCAGAGCTACACTCACTATTCTGCTGGTGAGATCACTGTGTACATACATTACATTACTTATCCTGTACTGATCCTGAGTTATATCCTGTAGATCTTTTATTAAAATTTCAAACATAACAATAAAAAAATTACAAAACATAAACATATCATATCCGACAGAACATAATCAATATAACGATCATAAAACCATCACCATAGCATAAAACCACCATTCCTGCACACAAACAAATATATACAATATTTACAAAAGACATATTCCTATAATACCCATAATACCCATACCATACTAATAAACTATATACACTAATACTAAATGTGAATTTCCTGGCCCAGTTGCAATACCAAAAACCCAATACCAGTAATATAGCAAAAAGAATAACAACAATAATAATATATACAAAATAATAAAAACCAACACAAACAAAATAACACCACATTTATTTTTTTTTTTTTTTTGGGGCCCTGAGCTGGTCCCGCATCCCATGCCCCCAGTACATGTTACCAGACGTCCATGAACCAGTCCAGGATTTTCTGTATATATAAAAGTCCCATACAAACCCCCTCCCCCCTTTTTAACCCACCACCCAACCTAAACTAAACCCAAACCCCAGGTGGCATCACACAATATATACAATATATACATTACATAAAATATACACAGACTAACAATATATACAATACATAAGTATACAAATAGACTACAACAATAAATACAATAACAAATACATATAACACTATAAGCCAAACAACAAACCCCTAAAGCTCAAGTTCAGCGCCTGCAAGCCCTATAATACCATAAACCAACTGCTCAAAACAAAAAGACTAATGTGCCAGCGTCAGCCCACCACCAGGGGGAGACAACAGGCTAAGGCACTTTAAAGGCAGAGCCCCTCCATAGACGAGAGGCCCTGCCAGCACCCAGCCTCTCGTACTCCAGAGAACGCACCTTCACCAGGTCACTGAGAATGTTCCTAACCACCACATCCACAGGGAGGATTTTACGCTGCGTCGACACTAAACACCGTGCGTTCCACGTGTAGTACCTGACCACTGAGCTGACTAGGAATAAAGTGCACTGGTCCCAGCCTCCAAGGTTTCTGAATGCCCCATAGGCCCATTCCGCATAGGAGAGACTGGCCAGCCGAGGCCAACCAATGGAAGCGCCCACCCTGGTGTAAACCTCTGTGTTAAAGGGACAATGAAGCAGAAAATGCTCCATGCTTTCCAGCATGCCTCCACACTCTTCGCGGGGACATCCCCGGTCATCAGAGCTCCTGCACTTCAGATTGTCCCTCACACACAGTTTCCCATGGAAGCAGCGCCAAGTCAAGTCCCAAAACTTCAAGGGGATCCTGATAGAATTCAAAAGCTCTAAACCCACCTCCAGATCCCGACTTGGGCAGTCCTTGAGCGCCAATGGCCTCTGGAAATGAGAAGACAGGATCCTCTTGTCAAGGAATTTCCTCGACAGAGTCCTAATCTCCTCCATCCCCAGACCCCACCGACGAATAACCTTCAGAACCGGGGTAGCGTAAGCCGGGAGATGCCCGTGTGGTGTGCGAAGATCCTTCACTTGCCCTCCTGTCTCCCATTCCTGGAAGAAAGGCCGAAACCATCCCCTACAGGAGGATACCCACGGAGGAGCCCTCTCTGACCAGAGGTTTGCTATATTGGTCTTAAGAAAGGTATTCACTAGGAACACCACAGGGTTGACCATACACAACCCCCCTAGTCTCCTTGTACGGTAAGTAACCTCCCTCTTCACTAGGTTCAGTCTATTCCCCCATAACATCTGGAAGAACACACTGTAGGCCCGGGTCCAGAGAGGTTCTGGCAACATGCATACACTGCCCAGATATATCAGCAAAGGGAGCAGGAATGTTTTGATCAGGTTAACCCTTTCCCGGAGGGTCAAAGACCAACCCTTCCACTGATCCACCTTCTGAGCGGCGATCTTAAGCCTGCTTTCCCAGTTTTGTTTGGGGTAATCCCCTTGGCCAAATTCAATGCCGAGAACTTTTGCAGATTCCTGGGGCTCTGGAAGGGCGTCCGGGAGATCAAAACTAGGATCTCCCCCTCCCAGCCAGAGACTCTCACACTTATCCTGGTTGATCTTGGACCCGGATGCCTCCGAGTAGCGGTCCACCTCTGACATCACCCATCTGACCTCCTCTTGTGAGGAGACAAACACAGTGACATCATCAGCATATGCTACCGCCCTCAGAGCCGAATCCGGCACCGCCAGGTCCATTCTCACCCCCGCCAACGGTCCACAATCAATCCTCCTAAGGAAAGGATCAATTGCAAACACGTACAGCAAAGGGCTTAAAGGACAACCCTGACGGACACCAGACCCAACCTCAAAGGAGCGACCAATCCAACCATTCACAAGCGGGAAACTCTCTGCCCCTGCATACAAGGTCTTAAGCCAATCAACAAACCCCCTGGCAGGCCATATCTCAGAAGAACAGACCAGAGGTACTCATGGTTAACCCGATCAAACGCTTTTGCCTGATCCAAGGACAGCAAGTACCCCTTCCAGTGGCCAGCCCTACCCTGCTCCACAGCCTCCCGGACACAGAGCACAGCACTAAATGTACTGCGGCCCGGAACAGAGCAATGCTGAGCCCCCGAAAGGAGCCGGGGTGCAAACTCCACCAGCCGGTTAAACAGCACTTTTGCCAGAATCTTTCTGTCCGCATTGAGAAGAGCTATGGGACGCCAATTCTCAATGTGGGACGGGTCTTTACCCTTTGACAAGATGATCAGCGCTGACCTCCTCATTGACTTTGGCAGAGTGCCCGAGGATAGACACTCATTAAAAACCGCAGTCAAGAGGGGAACCAAAGTGTCCTTAAAGGTTTTGTAGAACTCAGATGTTAAGCCATCCGGACCGGGTGACTTCTTGAGGGCAAGCCCATCAATAGCCATCCTGACTTCCTCTTCCCGGATCATCTCTGTCAAAACGTCAAGAGAGGGGTCTACTCCTGGTTCAGGGACGGTTTCAGCCAAGAAAGCTGATACCTTATCTCGATCTAGATCCTTCCTTCCCAAGAGGTGCGAGTAGAAGGATCTGACGACCTCCAGGATTCCTGATCTGGACCTTTTCAAGGATCCCGTACTATCAATCAGTCCTGAGACTACTTTACTATTCACTGACATCTTGCAGTTTCTGTAAGGGTCGGGCGAGCGGTACTTCCCGTAATCCCTCTCAAAAACCAAAGATGCGTGTCTGTCGTACTGGCACTTCATCAGCAAGGACTTCACTCTGGAGATATCGTCACGACTACCTCCAGTCGAGACAAGGTTCTCAAGTTTCTTCCTCAGGCCCTGGTACAAGCGGTACCTGTTTAGGCTTCTGAGGCCCGAGAGCTGGCGGAAGAATCTCGCAACCCTTTCCTTGAAGATCTCCCACCACTCTGACTTACTGCTACAAAGGCCCAGCAATGGTACCTGGCTCTGAAGAAAATCCTCAAAGGACTGTCTTATCTCCGCTTCTTCCAAGAGAGACGAATTCAGCTTCCAATAGCCTCTGCCCATCCGGGGGGTCTCTGTGACATTCAGAGAAAACAAAATTAAACAGTGATCGGAGAACTCCACCTCAACAACAGACACTGCTGAAGAGACGGCTTCCTCCTTTAAATAAAACCTGTCTATCCTAGACCTACAACTACCCCTATGATAGGTGAATCCCGCGTGGCCTGGGGTGTACCGGATGTGGACATCCACCAGGCGAGCCTCACTCGCTATGCTATTAAGGGCGACGCTATCATAAGTCAGCTTGTCTCTGGCACCTCCCCTGTCTTGGGGCCTCGTGACAGCATTAAAATCCCCTCCAAAGACCACCTGCCGACTTGTAAAAAGATAGGGCTTGATCCTCATAAAGAGACACTTCCGGTCCCACTTAGACTGTGGGCCGTAGATGTTAATAAGGCGAAGTTCTTGTCCCTTCATGAGGACATCTAAGATCAGGCACCTCCCCATTTCTAACTCGATAACCCGTCGGCATTCTACCGCTGCGGTAAAAAGGACCGCCACTCCGCTATACGGCTCGGCCCCAAGAGACCAGTAGGAGGGCCCATTCCTCCACTCTCTTTTAGCCTTGTAGATAGATGACATATCTGTTAGCCTGGTCTCCTGCAAAAATAAAATATCAGCATTAATATGGGCAAAAAAATCATAGGCCGCAAATCGAGCTGTATCTGACTTAATGCTGGCAACATTAATGGATGCCAGAGTCAACGGAGAGGGTGCCGCCATCGAGGGTGATTGAGTTAGACAGCTTTCTTTTTCCCACCATCCTTCCCATCCACCCCACCACCCTCCTCATCAGATGATGGTTTACCCCTTTTTAGTGAGATGGATGTGTCCATTTTCCCATTATATACATTTTCCTCGTCCCCTGACTCTGGGCCAGTCTCCCCCCCTGAAGACAAAGATTCCCCAGGGAGAGAGGACTCAGCGTCTCCTGTGAGCCCCACCGCAACATCCGGAACCTCCCCCCCCCCGCCTCCTCCCCCTCCGAAGAGGAAATGTCGCGGAGGGCTCGGAACCGGTTGGAGAGACCAATCAGAGGGAGATCAGTTGTACCTTCCTTTGGCATCTGGCGGGTGGGAGAAGATATTACATCTCCTCTTTTTTTATTCCTCCGAGTACCCCGCTTTGTTTCTGCCCATCCCCCACTGTCCTCATCCGCGCTCTCACCATGGGAGGACAGTGAGGAGACGGCATCCCCCTCTTTGTGGATCCTCCCAATCTCCTCATCCAGTTCACTATCCCCCAGGGCCTCAGCAGTAAGACTGGCCGCAGGGACAGGATCAGGAGTCACCCCAGTTGGTTGATGCTCCTGTGAGTCCTGAATCTCCCTATCCCTTTGGCGCTTCTTGAGACGCCTCAGTTGGGCAGGCGTCTTCTGCTTACTTTTCTTCCCTGGCCCCTGCACCCCTTCATCCCCGAAGGCCATCGCCCCAGCAGAATCCACCTCACGGCTTACTCCCACCGGGGCAACAACCGCGTTGACAAAGGAACGAGGGCAGCGACTGAATGGGTGACCTAAGTCACCACACAGGTGACACCTAATCTCCGCACAAGATGCAGCGAGATGACCTATTTCCCCACACAGAGTGCACTTCTGCACAGTGCAATTGGCACTAAAATGTGTGGGGTCACCACATCTGTGACAGAGCTTCGGCTGACCCTGGTAGAAGATCTGGATACGATCTCTTCCGAGGAAGGTCGCAGATGGTATATGGGTAACTGTGTTTCCTGAACGCCTCAGTTTGACCATAAACGTCCAGGCCCCTGACCAGATGCCATATTCATCCCTGTTCTTTTTTGGGACCTCCACCACCTCTCCATACCGACCTAGCCACGTCATGATGTCAATACAAGAGAGTGATTCGTTACGGGTTAAAACGGTCACTTTCTTGACATTATTTTGGCGAGACACCGCCTGAATGGCAAAGTCTCGCCAGCCGGGTTCGTTCTTTATCAGCTCATAATTCGACCAGAAGAGCTCAAGCCCCTCCGGCCGAACAAAGCTGATATCAAACTCAGGGGTACCATAAGGATGTATTAAGGCGTAGATGTCAGCTGCCTTAAAGCCCAACTTCAGCAGAAGCTCAACAACTTTAGATCTTGGAGGACATGTATCACTGCCTCTCCATCTCAGCCGGACCACATTCCTACGGAGACCACCTGGCCCGGCTGTAGGGAGGGACCACACATTATCCCCCCCTCTTTCCTCTCGGAAGGCTGAAAGACCATGTCTCTCTATCCAGAAGGATAGATCATCCTCCCTACCCTCTACATTGATCGATCTCTCCCCACTCCTTAAGGCCCCCAGGAGACGCTGCTGCAAACTGCTCTCCCCAGAGCCAGAGGACGAGGAAGGTGCCCCCCTCCCCCCAGCGGTGACATTT
Organism: Hyla sarda; assembly: GCF_029499605.1. NCBI lineage: Eukaryota > Metazoa > Chordata > Amphibia > Anura > Hylidae > Hyla > Hyla sarda. The sequence continues at coordinate 175,931,809 of NC_079197.1, forward strand.
GCGTAGCTGCGTACCTGTGCTGCCACCGCTGGGGGTGCAACTGGACCAGGCCCTACATCCCCACCACTAATCTGCGCCCCTTCACCACCCTCCTCCACATAATCCATACCCAAACCATTGTCACATGTTTTAGCTAATGTGCCCCCCATACCTCCACCCGTGCTACAGCCCAAACCACCATTCAAAGCCACAGACAGATTATTAACAGATACATTCACTCCTTCATTCACTTTTACATTAACTTTCTCACTCATACTGGCTGGACCGGTGTGTTCTGGTGCAGATTTTGTACCATCAGCATCACTGGGTACCAGAGCTGGAGCCACCACCACAGGACAGGTCACCGGTCCCTTATACAAGGACCGGGAAGCCTGCCTAGCCTGCTTATTAGCGGCCCCAGCCCTGTTTTTATTGGTACCCTCCGCCTCATCAGTACTGGAGTTTCCTGCTCCTGGGCGCCGCTGATCTGGATCAGCGGCGCCAATACAAAATAGGGGTTTAAGTACAGTCTTTCTGGGAGGCGAAGACATCTTAGCCCCGGCAGCTCCTCCACGACGACACCGCTGCTCCAAAGGAACAGCAGTGCCAACGCTCAGAGCCACCGGAGCTCCCGCAGCCGACTCTGGCACAAAATCGCCCCCCCCTCCCGTTAGGGAGCAACCCAATGTGCCAGAGCCTTTACTGCCCATCGCTGGGCAAATATCACTGTCCGACCTCACAGCCGATACACTGTCTGCTCCACCACTGTTACTGCAAACAGCTATGGAGCTCACCGCCACACTAGACTCCATACTCTCCCCACTCTCCTGCACTGAGTCCACAGCAGAACTCAGGCTGGGCTGAGAAATGGGGTTCACACAGTGAGCTGACCCTACGGCCAGTCCGGGGGGTTCAGGGAGGGGGGTATATACAAATGTTACCTGCTCCTGGAGCTTGGTCTTCTTTGACTTCTTCTTTTTCCTTCCCCCAGGTGCCTCCTCTGGTAACTCATGTCCAAACGTGAAGTCCTGGAGGCGACCTGGGGACTCCAGGAGCTGGATCTGGGCCATCAGCGCCCCTCCCTGGTGACTGGTGCTACTCTCATCCCCCGAACCGCCAGGGCCGCAGCCAGATGACATTGCCACTTGCCCTGCAGGGAGCCCACTGTATGGGGTGAGATGTTGCAGACCCCCGGGTGGATTTGGCTCAACATTATCGGCCTCCGCAACGTCTCCTTCCTCCTCCACCCGTGGCTGAAGCCCCCTCAGCTTTCTTTGCTTCTCCCTCTCCTTTTCTGCAAAGCGATCTTCATTCTGAAGCTTTTCTTTAAATGGCCCGCTGTTCTCCAAAATAAAAGTTTTCCTTTTCTTTAGATTGCTGATGCTGGTTTTAAGCTGTTTAATCCTTGCTGACAGCTCAGCCTTCTGGTGTTTTGACGCAGTTTCCATTAAGGCTTTTGCCTCCTGTACCTCCTCCTGGAGCCTATACAAGCTGCTCCTTGCTTCTTTATATCCCTGAAGTATCTCTGCAACACGGGATCCATAGGTGGTTCCAGGCTCCTGGGCCCTGGGCATTGCCCAATCCTCCTCCACACCTCCATGGGCATTTGGCTTTGCTCCAGGAGAAGTATCACAGTCCATAGTACCTGTAGTACCTTTTGTTGGAGCAGCCTTGCGGCTACTCTTCGTCTCCATGGGCTCAGGAGGTGCTGGAGATACATCGCTGCATCTCCTGGCAGAGCGCCTTAACCCAGAGACCTCTGGTGCAGTTCCTGATGCTGGTCCCTCTGCAACTGGTCGCTGGCTCCCCCTGCCCCCCGCGGACCTACTTCGGGGGGCAGGTGTTGGGGTTCTCCGCTCCTCGCTCATACCAGGAAACGAACCCTCCTTCTGGGGAAAGGAAGGTCGCTCCTGGGAGAGAGGTGGATCACTCTCAAGGTCGAGCACACCAAACGCTCACAGGAAGCTCAAACAGGAAGATGCTCCCTCTAGTGGCCAGACTCCAGAGCTGTACTCACTATTCTGCTGGTGAGGTCACTGTGTACATACATTACATTACTTATCCTGTACTGATCCTGAGTTATATCCTGTATTATACTCCAGAGCTGTACTCACTATTCTGCTGGTGAGGTCACTGTGTATATACATTACATTACTATTCTTGTACTGATCCTGAGTTATATCCTGTATTATACTCTAGAGCTGTACTCACTATTCTGCTGGTGAGATCACTGTGTACATACATTACATTACTTATCCTGTACTGATCCTGAGTTATATCCTGTATTATACTCCAGAGCTGCACTCACTATTCTGCTGAGTTATATCACGATCACGCCCGCCGGCTCCAAGCTGGGGCATGGGAGTACCCCTTTAAAGAGCGAGTGTAACAATGAAATTTGGCCTGGTGTTTAAGGGGTTAAAGACTTTAAATCCTCACCTCCTTTGTGATTTTAGATAGAATAACTTTTGCCTCATATTATATCGAATCAAATTCGTCCCCTAATATTTCTCTAATAAAAAATATAACAATAATAAAATGCATCAAAACTGCACATCGTGTGATCTGTGGACCCCAACCCACTTATGAGCAGGGCCAGCGTTAGGGCGGGGAAACCTGGGCAGTTGCCCAGGGCCCCCATCATTTTTACATCCATACTCACAATACTGTATTTTGCCATGATTTGCACAATATCGCGGTAAAATCACCACGTTTTTACCGCGATTTTGTGCAAATCGGGGCAAAATACAGTCAGGGCCAGATTTGTCATTTTTCAGGCACTGGCAGGGCCAATTACAACCCTGACTGGCAGCATCTATGGGACCCATGGCCGCACTCACATCCCTCTGCTGTACGGCCACAGGCTGGTTTAGACCTGCAGGAGAGCGTTGATGACATCACAGGTCCGACGCAGGTAGCAGGATGTAATCTCTTCATTGCACCCTGTGTGTCGGATCTCAGAGGTCACCAGCGTTCTCCTCGTCTCATAGACTGTAGGTGTAAACCAACCTGTGCAGTCTGTGGGTAGAAGAAGAGAGGAGAGCAGAGGGAGAAGAGCAAGATGACAACTCTTCTCCCTCTGTTCTGTTACCCAGTGCTATCACCCTGTCAGCTAACACAGGGACCGCTGAGGAGGAAGGAAGCCATAGAGATGTATTAAGGGGGCGTGTCGGGCGCCGCTTCGTGCGGAGGTCGACACGCCCCCTTCCCGCAGGCTGTCGGGGCTCCGTACAGGAGATCGCAGGGGGCCCCAGCGGTCGGACCCCCCGCGATCTCAAACTTATCCCCTATCCTTAGGATAGGGGATAAGTTGTTCACCACTGGACTACTCCTTTAAGGTTGTTCTTTTCTGTCTAAGTGCTCTCTGATGACACGTGTCTTGGGAACTGCGGAGAGTAGAAGCAAATCCCCATAGCAAACCTCTTCTAAACTGGGCGTTTCCCGAGACAGGTGTCATCAGAGAGTATTTAGACAGAAAAAAACAACCTTAACTTCAGAAGCTCATAAGTACTGAAAGGATTAAGATTTTTTAATAGAAGTAATTTACAAATCTGTTTAACTTTCTGGAGCCAGTTGATATATAAAAAAAAAGTTTTTTCCTGGAATACCCCTTTAAGGACATTACATAAAGTTGGATCGGCCTGTAGAGGGGTTTTCCACTGTGATTTGACTCCATATCCAGACCTCCAGGGGTTGATACATTTAATTTCCATTGATCATTTTTGTGTGATTTTGTTATCAGCCCTAGTGTTGAGCGGCATAGGCCATATTCGAATTTGCGATATTTCGCGAATATATGGACGAATATTCGTCATATATTCGCAAAATTCGCATATTCGCAATATTCGCTGCCTTTTTCTTTTTTTTACTATGCGCCATAAAATTTGCATGTGCAAGCTCAATATCGCGTGATGAACAAGCTAAAAGAAGGGAGGGATCAATAGGCGTGAAAATTTGCATATGCGATTTTCCGGGCGCCTGCTAATCTTACACAGTAATTAGTATTGGAGCCTTGTTTACACCACAAACTGGAAGCAGGGAGGGATGATCACTGGGATGTGTACTGTAAAAAAAAAAAAAAAAAAAGCGAATATTCAGCGCATTCAACTATGTAAAGACGAAAGTATTTTATACGACTAGTTCATTCATTCAGATCTAGGACAGTGGTCTTCAACCTGCGGACCTCCAGATGTCGCAAAACTACAACTCCCAGCACGCCCTGATCACCTAGAGCAGTGTCTCCAACCTGCGGACCTCCAGATGTCGCAAAACTACAACTCCCAGCATGCCCTGATCACCTAGAGCAGTGGTCTCCAACCGGCGGACCTCCAGATGTTGCAAAACTACAACTCCCAGCATGCCCTGATCACCTAGAGCAGTGGTCTCCAACCTGCGGACCTCCAGATGTCGCAAAACTACAACTCCCAGCATGCCCTGATCACCTAGAGCAGTGGTCTCCAACCTGCGGACCTCCAGATGTTTCAAAACTACAACTCCCAGCATGCCCGGACAGCCGTTGGCTGTCCGGGCATGCTGGGTGTTGTAGTTTTGCAATATCTGGAGGTCCGCAGGTTGAAGACCACTGATCTGGGATGTGTTATCTTAGTGTTCCCTTTATGTTTTTGAGCAGTGTAGTTAGTCTGTGTTTGCTGTCTATGGGTTTAACAGACATAGGAGAGGAAGGTAACAGGGGAAAGGATGGGGGGGGGGGCATAGGGAGTTGTGTATAGTTACTAGGGATCGACCGAATATCGGTATGGCCGATATTATCGGCCGATAATCACGATTTTGGGCATTATCGGTATCGGCAATTACCTTGACGATAAGCCGATAATGCCCCGCCCCCCGCCCCGCCACCGCCCCCCCCCCTCCGCCCCGCCCCGCCGCACCGCATCGCACCCCCCACGCACCGCCACGGCCCCATTGCCTTCCACATCCCCGGTTTTATAATTACCTGTTCCCGGGGCCCACGCTTCTTCTTGCTCCTGCTGCGTCCTGCGTTACGCTGTGCGCAGTGACGTGACGTGCGCGACGTGATGTCGCCATCAGTGCGCACAGTGACAGTTCAGGAGGACGCCACCGGAGCCAGATGTAGAGTGAACCCCGGGAACAGGTAATTATAAAACCGGGGCTGGGGGAGGCAATGGGGCCGGGGCGGTGCGGCGGGTCAGGGGGGCGGTCCCAGTGCGGCGCGGCGGGGCGGTCACGGTGCGGCGGGTCGGGGGGGAGGGGGGGTGGAGTTGTCGGTGATAGGTCTCTGGATCCCCGGACAGGCAGGGGGAGAGAAGCGGGTGGCGGCGGCGGCCTATGGCACCGCAAAAGCCACTGCAGTGCATTGATATAAAGCGCCCGTTTTAAATCAATGATCTGCAGCGGTGTCGCGGGGGGATGAATAGCCGATAACTTATACCGGAATATCGGTATAAGTTATCGGCTATCGGCCCTAACCTCCACCGATTATCGATATCGGCCCTAAAAAAACTATATCGGTCGATCCCTAATAGTTACACCTTAGAAATGGGGAGTGGGGGTGTGATTTAATATTTTAACCCCTTAGGACACAGCCGGGTTTTATTTTTGCATTTTCGTTTTTTCCTCCTCATCTTCTGAGAGTCGCGACTCTTATATTTCCATCCACAGACACACATGACGCTTGTTTTTTGTGTGACCAATTGTACTTTGTAATGACATCACTCATTTTACCATAAAATGTACAACGGACCCCAAAAAATATTTTATTTTGTAGGGAAATGAAAAAGAATACCACATTTTGCAGCTTTTGGAGGGGGGGGGGGTAATTTTTAAGCAGGACACTTTACATTAAAAAGTCCATATTTTTCTTTATTCCGTAGGTCAATATGATTAAAGGGGTACTGCGACGCTTAGACATCTTATCCCTTAGGATAGGGGATAAGATGCCCGATTGTGGGAGTCCCGCCAATGGGGACCCCTGTGATCTTGCACCCCGTTAGAATCAGTCCCTGGAGCATGTTCGCTCCGGGTCTGATGACTAGCGATCACTGGGCCGGAGCATTGTGACATCACGGCCCCGCCCCCGGGTGACGTTACGCTCCGCCCCCTCAATGCAAGCCTATGTGAGGGGGCGTGACAGCTGTCACGCCCCCTCACATAGGCTTGCATTGAGGGGGCGGAGCGTGAAGTCACACGGGGGCGGGGCCGTGACGTCACAATGCTCCGGCCCAGTGATCGCTAGTCATCAGACCCGGAGCGAACATGCTCCAGGGACTGATTCTAACGGGGTGCGGAGTGCAAGATCACAGGGGTCCCCAGCGCCGGGACCCCCGCGATCAGGCATCTTATCCCCTATACACCGGAGTACCCCTTTAAAAAAAACATTTGTACTGGTTTAAAAAAAAAACAAAAAAAAAAAAACTCATACTTTTTAACAAAATCTGTATGTAAAGTTGCCCTATTCTGACCGCTCTTATATGCAGTTTTTATTGGTTTTACTTTTGCCTATATATGACTTTTTGATCACTTTTTATTTATTTTTTTTTTAAAATAAATGATGTAACTAAAAAGTAGCAATTTGAGGTTGTTTGTTTGTTTCTTTATACGTATACAACGTTCACTGTACGGGATCATTAACATTATATATTATTTTAATCGGGCACCAAAAGCCGGAAGAAGACCAGGACCGGAGGATGGGACTGCGATATTGGCGGCACCAGGGGAGCGGTGAAAGGTTAGATAAAGTTTATTTTTTTTATTCTGGCAGGGTACAGTCCACTGAAGAAAACCCTGTGCGGTGTCACGATGCCGGCTGGCGGGTAGTGGATCCTCTGTGCCAGAGAGGGATTGGCGTGGACCGTGCTAGTGGATCGGTTCTAAGTCACTACTGGTTTTCACCAGAGCCCGCCGCAAAGCGGGATGGTCTTGCTGCGGCGGTAGTGACCAGGTCGTATCCACTAGCAACGGCTCAACCTCTCTGGCTGCTGAAGATAGGCGCGGTACAAGGGAGTAGACAGAAGCAAGGTCGGACGTAGCAGAAGGTCGGGGCAGGCAGCAAGGATCGTAGTCAGGGGCAACGGCAGGAGGTCTGGAACACAGGCTAGGAACATACAAGGAACGCTTTCACTGGCACAATGGCAACAAGATCCGGCAGGGAAGTGCAGGGGAAGTGAGGTGATATAGGGAAGTGCACAGGTGAAGACACTAATTGGAATCACTGCGCCAATCAGCGGCGCAGTGGCCCTTTAAATCGCAAAGACCCGGCGCGCGCGCGCCCTAGGGAGCGGGGCCGCGCGCGCCGGGACAGGACCGAGGGAGAACGAGTCAGGTACGGGAGCCGGGGTGCGCATCGCGAGCGGGCGCTACCCGCATCGTGAATCGCATCCCGGCTGGCAGCAGAATCGCAGCGCCCCGGGTCAGTGGATCTGACCGGAGCGCTGCAGCGGAGAGAGTGTAGCGAGCGCTCCGGGGAGGAGCGGGGACCCGGAGTGCTCGGCGTAACAGTACCCCCCCCCTTGGGTCTCCCCCTCTTTTTAGGGCCTGAGAACCTGAGGAGCAGACTTTTATCTAGGATGTTGTCCTCAGGTTCCCAGGATCTCTCTTCAGGACCACAACCCTCCCAGTCCACTAAAAAAAAAGTTTTCCCTCTGACCTTTTTAGAGGCTAAGATCTCTTTGACAGAGAAGATGTCCGAGGAGCCGGAAACAGGAGTGGGAGGAACAGATTTGGGAGAAAAACGGTTGAGGATGAGTGGTTTAAGAAGAGAGACGTGAAAGGCATTAGGGATACGAAGAGAAGGAGGAAGAAGAAGTTTGTAAGAGACAGGATTAATTTGACACAAAATTTTGAAAGGACCAAGATAGCGTGGTCCCAACTTGTAGCTAGGGACACGGAAGCGGACATATTTAGCGGAGAGCCATACCTTGTCTCCAGGGGAAAAAACGGGAGGAGCTCTTCTTTTCTTATCCGCGAACCTCTTCATGCGTGAAGAAGCCTGTAAGAGAGAATTTTGGGTCTCTCTCTGATAATGGAAAGGTCACGAGAAATTTCATCCACAGCGGGCAGACCAGAGGGCAAGGGGGTAGGGAGGGGGGGAAGAGGGTGACGGCCGTACACCACGAAAAATGGGGATTTGGAGGAAGATTCAGAGACTCTGAAGTTATACGAGAATTCGGCCCATGGAAGGAGATCTGCCCAGTCATCCTGGCGGGAGGAAACAAAATGTCGCAAATAATCACCCAAGACTTGGTTAATTCTTTCTACTTGTCCATTGGACTGGGGATGATATGCAGAAGAAAAATTTAATTTAATCTTGAGTTGTTTACAGAGAGCCCTCCAGAATTTAGACACAAATTGGACGCCTCTATCCGAGACGATCTGCGTAGGCAACCCGTGAAGACGAAAAATGTGTACAAAAAATTGTTTAGCCAACTGAGGCGCTGAAGGAAGACCAGGAAGAGGGATGAAATGTGCCATTTTGGAGAATCGATCAACGACCACCCAAATAACAGTGTTGCCACGGGAAGGGGGTAAATCAGTAATAAAATCCATACCAATCAGAGACCAAGGCTGTTCGGGGACAGGCAGGGGATGAAGAAAACCAGCGGGCTTCTGGCGAGGAGTCTTATCCCGGGCACAGATAGTGCAGGCTCGCACAAAGTCCACAACATCCGTCTCCAGAGTCGGCCACCAATAGAAGCGGGAGATGAGTTGCACAGATTTCTTGATGCCCCCATGACCAGCGAGATGGGAGGAGTGACCCCATTTGAGGATTCCGAGGCGTTGGCGTGGAGAAACAAAGGTCTTTCCTGGAGGAGTTTGCCTGATGGAGGCTGGAGAAGTGGAGATCAGGCAGTCAGGTGGAATGATGTGTTGCGGAGAGAGTTCAACTTCTGAGGCATCCGAGGAACGAGAGAGAGCATCGGCCCTAATGTTCTTATCGGCAGGACGAAAGTGAATCTCAAAATTAAATCGGGCAAAGAACAGAGACCACCGGGCCTGGCGAGGATTCAGCCGTTGGGCAGACTGGAGGTAGGAGAGGTTCTTGTGGTCGGTGTAAATAATAACTGGAAATCTTGATCCCTCCAGCAGATGCCTCCATTCCTCAAGTGCTAATTTAATGGCTAGAAGCTCTCGATCCCCGATGGAGTAGTTCCTCTCCGCCGGAGAGAAGGTCCTAGAAAAAAAACCACAAGTGACAGCATGCCCGGAAGAATTTTTTTGTAAAAGAACAGCTCCAGCTCCCACTGAGGAGGCATCAACCTCCAATAGGAAGGGTTTGGAAGGGTCAGGTCTGGAGAGCACGGGAGCCGAAGAAAAGGCAGACTTGAGTCGTTTAAAGGCGTCTTCCGCTTGAGGAGGCCACGACTTGGGATCGGCATTTTTTTTGGTTAAAGCCACGATAGGAGCCACAACGGTAGAAAAATGTGGAATAAATTGCCTGTAATAATTGGCGAACCCCAAAAAGCGTTGGATAGCACGGAGTCCGGAGGGGCGTGGCCAATCTAAGACGGCAGAGAGTTTGTCTGGATCCATTTGTAGTCCCTGGCCAGAGACCAAATATCCTAGAAAAGGAAGAGATTGGCATTCAAACAGACATTTCTCAATTTTGGCATAGAGTTGATTGTCACGAAGTCTCTGAAGAACCATACGGACATGCTGGCGGTGTTCTTCTAGATTGGCAGAAAAAATTAGAATATCGTCCAGATATACAACAACACAGGAGTATAACAGATCACGAAAAATTTCATTGACAAAGTCTTGGAAGACAGCAGGGGCGTTGCACAGGCCAAAGGGCATGACCAGATACTCAAAGTGTCCATCTCTGGTGTTAAACGCCGTTTTCCACTCATCCCCCTCTCTGATGCGGATGAGGTTATAGGCGCCTCTTAAGTCCAATTTAGTAAAGATGTGGGCACCTTGGAGGCGATCAAAGAGTTCAGAGATGAGGGGTAGGGGGTAGCGGTTCTTAACCGTGATTTTATTAAGACCGCGGTAGTCAATGCAAGGACGTAGGGAGCCATCTTTTTTGGACACAAAGAAAAATCCAGCTCCGGCAGGAGAGGAGGATTTACGGATAAAGCCCTTTTTTAAATTTTCCTGGACATACTCAGACATGGCAAGAGTCTCTGGGGCAGAGAGAGGATAAATTCTGCCCCGGGGTGGAGTAGTACCCGGGAGGAGGTCGATAGGGCAATCATAAGGCCTGTGAGGAGGTAGAGTCTCAGCTTGTTTTTTGCAGAAAACATCCGCGAAGTCCATATAGGCCTTAGGGAGACCGGTTACTGAGGGAACCACAGAGTCACGGCAAGGGTTACTGGGAACCGGTCTTAGACAGTCCTTGGAACAAGAGGGCCCCCAACTCTTGATCTCCCCAGTGGACCAATCCAGGGTTGGGGAATGAAGTTGAAGCCAGGGAAGTCCAAGGAGAATTTCCGAGGTGCAATTGGGGAGGACCAAAAGTTCAATCCTCTCGTGATGAGATCCGATGCTCATTAGAAGGGGCTCCGTGCGGAAGCGTATGGTACAGTCCAATCTTTCATTGTTTACACAATTGATGTAAAGGGGTCTGGCGAGACTGGTCACTGGGATGTTGAACCTGTTGACGAGAGAGGCCAAAATAAAATTTCCTGCAGATCCAGAGTCCAAGAAGGCCACGGTAGAGAAGGAGAAGGCAGAGGCAGACATCCGCACAGGCACAGTAAGACGTGGAGAAGCAGAGTAGATATCAAGGACTGTCTCTCCTATGTGCGGAGTCAGCGGACGTCTTTCCAGGCGGGGAGGACGGATAGGACAATCCCTCAGGAAGTGTTCGGTACTAGCACAGTACAGGCAGAGGTTCTCCATGCGGCGTCGTGTCCTCTCTTGAGGTGTCAGGCGAGACCGGTCGACCTGCATAGCCTCCACGGCGGGAGGCACAGGAACAGATTGCAGGGGACCAGAGGAGAGAGGAGCCGAGGAGAAGAAACGCCTCGTGCGAACAGAGTCCATATCTTGGCGGAGCTCCTGACGCCTTTCGGAAAAACGCATGTCAATGCGAGTGGCTAGGTGAATAAGTTCATGTAGATTAGCAGGAATTTCTCGTGCGGCCAGAACATCTTTAATGTTGCTGGATAGGCCTTTTTTAAAGGTCGCGCAGAGGGCCTCATTATTCCAGGACAATTCTGAAGCAAGAGTACGGAATTGTACGGCATACTCGCCAACGGAAGAATTACCCTGGACCAGGTTCAACAGGGCAGTCTCAGCAGAAGAGGCTCGGGCAGGTTCCTCAAAGACACTTCGGACTTCCGAGAAGAAGGAGTGTACAGAGGCAGTGACAGGATCATTGCGGTCCCAGAGCGGTGTGGCCCATGACAGGGCTTTTCCGGACAGAAGGCTGACTACGAAAGCCACCTTAGACCTTTCAGTGGGAAACAGGTCCGACATCATCTCCAGATGCAGGGAACATTGGGAAAGAAAGCCACGGCAAAACTGAGAGTCCCCATCAAATTTATCCGGCAAGGATAGGCGTAGCCCAGGAGCGGCCACTCGCTGCGGAGGAGGTGCAGGAGCTGGCGGAGGAGATGACTGCTGAAGCTGTGGTAGTAACTGTTGTAGCATAACGGTCAGTTGAGACAGCTGTTGGCCTTGTTGCGCTATCTGTTGTGACTGCTGGGCGACCACCGTGGTGAGGTCAGCGACAACTGGCAGAGGAACTTCAGCGGGATCCATGGCCGGATCTACTGTCACGATGCCGGCTGGCGGGTAGTGGATCCTCTGTGCCAGAGAGGGATTGGCGTGGACCGTGCTAGTGGATCGGTTCTAAGTCACTACTGGTTTTCACCAGAGCCCGCCGCAAAGCGGGATGGTCTTGCTGCGGCGGTAGTGACCAGGTCGTATCCACTAGCAACGGCTCAACCTCTCTGGCTGCTGAAGATAGGCGCGGTACAAGGGAGTAGACAGAAGCAAGGTCGGACGTAGCAGAAGGTCGGGGCAGGCAGCAAGGATCGTAGTCAGGGGCAACGGCAGGAGGTCTGGAACACAGGCTAGGAACATACAAGGAACGCTTTCACTGGCACAATGGCAACAAGATCCGGCAGGGAAGTGCAGGGGAAGTGAGGTGATATAGGGAAGTGCACAGGTGAAGACACTAATTGGAATCACTGCGCCAATCAGCGGCGCAGTGGCCCTTTAAATCGCAAAGACCCGGCGCGCGCGCGCCCTAGGGAGCGGGGCCGCGCGCGCCGGGACAGGACCGAGGGAGAGCGAGTCAGGTACGGGAGCCGGGGTGCGCATCGCGAGCGGGCGCTACCCGCATCGTGAATCGCATCCCGGCTGGCAGCAGAATCGCAGCGCCCCGGGTCAGTGGATCTGACCGGAGCGCTGCAGCGGAGAGAGTGTAGCGAGCGCTCCGGGGAGGAGCGGGGACCCGGAGCGCTCGGCGTAACATGCGGGTTACCCTACCGTTCATTTAAACAGGTCTGCAAACCTGCCGCTATTACGGACTGTCCATGTGCCCAAAGAAGTGCATGGTAGCATAACTCACAGTGGAAACCTACTGCTAGTTACGAACGTGTGAACGTTTTCTTAAAGGGGTACTCCGGTGGAAGACTTTTTTTTTTTTTTTTTTTAAATGAACTGGAGCCAGAAAGTTAAACAGATTTGTAAATTACTTCTATTTAAAAATCTTAATCCTTCCAGTACTTATTAGCAGCTGTATGCTACAGAGGAAATTCTTTTCTCTTTGAATTTCTTTTTTGTCTTGTCCACAATGCTCTCTGCTGACACTCTTTTTTTTTTATTATAAAAGTACAAAACTTTACAAAACACAAAACAAGTTCATTTCACTGTAACAAAATTAACAAAACTGAACATAAAAACAAACTATCCGTCTCAAAATAACAACTTAAACCTTCCTAACCGGCCAGCCCAGATAAACCAAAATTAAATGAATAAATAAATCATTACCTACTATAGTCCAACACACACACACACACACATACCTAATGAACATAAATAAAGCTATCCTCGCTTGGATGAAAAACAAAAAATATCCAAACTAGGAAACACAACCACACTGCCCCCCCCCCCCCCCCAAATAACAAAACAAAAATATGGCTAGCTGCCGTAACAAAAATAATCCAACTTGGATAACAAAATATATAGATTTTTTTATACATATATATATATATTTTTTTTTCCTTTTCTATATACACACACATATATATATATAGACTTTTTTTTTTTTTTTTTTTAACCTCCCTTCCCCCCCCCCCCCTACACACACACATATAGCCAAAAACAAAAACTAATCCACACTGGGACACAAACATAAACACAAACACTATACTATAATAACTGAAAACTGGTCCGACTGCCTTTCTCTCAAAATAATTATGACATGATACAAATAAAAAAAAATAAAAAATGTAAATAAATAAAATACATTTTATACATAAAACCATACAGAATATACATAACAAACAACTCAATAAGACAGAAAAACAACCTATACTAAACTATCCCATCACCCACCGCCCCCTCTGGACATGGGTCAGAGTCCATAGGCCACAGTTTTTATCCACAACTGACCCATACCAGACCCCCAAAATAGTACCCACTGCAACAGTCCAGTCCTGGGTACACACCACCACCACTCCCCAAAAACCCCCCACCCAACCTAAAATACACCCCTACCCACCTAATGTAAACAGAACAATATATACAAAACAATATATACATACTCTACAACAAAGCAATATTAACAGTACAATACACCAAAACCACAAGGCTCACATTTGGTTGCCTGCAAGCCCTTTACAATCCATCCATAGAAAACAAAACAAAAGGCTAAGGTGACATGCATAGCCCCCCACCAGGAAGAAGGATGGCAATCCTGATAAAATGAAATTTAAATTCCTCTCCCTATCAACCTCTAACCCTATCACTATCCCTTCATGAAACTGACCCTATACTCACCCCAAGATATATACACTATCCCTGGCCAAAATAAGGTACTTCACCTTAAGGGCCTAGTACCTAGGGCACATCAAAAGAAAAACCTCTCCATAGGAGAGAAGCCCTACTGGTACCAAGACTGCCATACTCCAAAGACCTAATCTTCCCAAGGTCACCGGTGATATTCCTACAGACCTCCACCTCGGAGAGGATTTTCTGTTGGGTCGACACTAAACACTGTGCAGACTCCACGTGTGTTAACTAACCACTAAACTAAGTAAGAATAAAGTGCCCCGGTCTCGGCCACCCAGGGACCTGAGTCCACTCCTGATAGGTAAGGCCGGCAAGTTGACTCCAGCCGATGGAAGCACCCACCCTGTTGTAAACTCCTATATTAAAGGGACAATGAAGCAGGAAGTGGTCCATGCTTTCCAGCGTGTCCCCGCACTCTTCTCGGGGACATCCCCGGTCATCAGAGTTCCTACACTTCAGGTTGTCCCTTACATATAGCTTCCCCTGAAAGCAGCGCCAGGCCAAGTCCCAAAACTTCTGGGGGATCCTTTTCATGTTCAAAAGATACAACCCCACCCTCAGATCCCGACCTGGGCAGTCCCTGAGCGCCAGAGGCTTCTGGAAGTGGGTCAACAGAACCCGTTTGTCAAGGAACTGCCTTGACTGGGTCCTGATCTCCCACACTCCCAGACCCCACCGACGTATCGCCTTCAGAGTCGGGGTAGCGTAAACCGGAAGATATCCATGGGGCGTACGGAGGTCCTTCACTTGCCCTCCTGTCTCCCATTCCTGGAAGAAAGGCTGAAACCATTCCCTGCAGGAGAGTACCCACGGAGAAGCCCTCTCTGACCAGAGGTTTGCGATGTTGGCTTTCAAGAAGGTGTTCGTAAAGAACACCACAGGGTTTACCATAGATAAACCCCCTAGTCTCCTTGTGCGGTACGTAACCTCCCTCTTGACTAGGTTCATCCTGTTCCCCCATAACAGTTGGAAAAACAGGCTGTAGACCCTAGTGTACTAAGCCTCTGGCAAGATACATACGCTGCCCAGATAGATAAACAAGGGGAGCAGGTACGATTTGATCAGGTGTACCCTTTCCCTGAGGGTCATAGACCAACCCTTCCACTGGTCCACCTTCTAAGCGGCATCCTGGAGCTTACCATCCCAGTTTTTGGTGGGATAATCATCCTGGCCGAATATGATGCCTAAGACTTTTGCTGATTCTTGGGGCCCTGGGAGGGTGTCCGGGAGATCAAACGTGGGATCCCCCCCTCCCAGCCAGAGACTCTCACACTTATCCCAGTTGATCTTAGACCCGGATGCCTCCACCTCCCACATCACCACATTGATCTCCTCTCTCTCGACGAAAATAGTGACATCGTCAGCGTACGCCACCACTCTCTGGGTGACAGCCGACTCCGCCAGACTCATCCCGACTCCCGCCAACGGCCCACAATCTACCCTCCGGACGAAGGGATCGATTGCGAACATGTATAACAGCGGGCTTAAAGGACAACCCTGACGGACTCCGGATCCCACCTCAAAAGAGCGGCCAGACCACCCGTTCACCAGCGGGAAACTCTCTGCCCCTGCATACAAGATTTTAAGCCAATTAACAAAAGTACACGGTAAGCCATATCTCAGGAGGACAGACCATAGGTACTTGTGGTTCACCCGATCAAATGCTTTGGCCTGATCCAAGGACAGCAAGTACCCCTTTCAGAGACCCGCACTACCCTGCTCCACTGCCTCCCTGACACTAAGGACATCACTTAAGGTGCTTCGGCCTGGAACCGAGCAATGCTGGGCCCCCGAAAGGAGCCGGGGTGCAAACTTCACCAGCCGATTAAACAGTATCTTAGCCAGAAGCTTTCTGTCTGTATTGAGAAGAGCTATGGGCCTCCAATTCTCAATCCGGCTGGGATCTTTACCCTTTGACAGAAGAATCAGGGCTGACCTCCTCATTGACTTTGGCAGAGTGCCCGAGGAGAAACACTCATTAAATACCTCAGTCAAGAGGGGAGCTAAAGACTCCTTAAAGGTCCTGTACCACTCGGATGTTAAGCCATCCGGACCTGGCGACTTCTTGGGGGCAAGCCCCTTGATCGCCAGTCTCACTTCCTCTTCCCTGATTTCTTCTGCCAAAACATCAAGAGAGGGGTTTACCCCTGGCTCAGGAATGGTTTCAGCCAGGAAAGCCGACATCTTGTCCCGATCTAGATCCTTCCTCCCCAAGAGGTGCGAGTAGAAGGCTCTGACGACCTCCAAGATCCCTGATCTGGACCGATTCAGAGATCCTGTACTATCAATCAGACCTGAAATGACTTTACTACTCACTGACATCTTACAGTTTCTGTAAGGGTCGGGCGAGCGGTACTTCCCGAAATCCCTCTCAAAAACCAAACATGTGTGCCTATCGTACTGACACCTCATCAGCAAGGACTTCACTCTGGAGATATCCTCTCGGCTACCTCCAGTCGAGATGAGAAGCTCGAGTTTCCTCCTCAGACCCTGATACAGGCGATACCTGTTCAGGGACCTGAGGCTCGAGAGCTGGCGGAAGAACCCCGCAACCCGCTTCTAGAATATCTCCCACCACTCTGACTTACTACTACATAGGTCCAGTAAAGGTACCTGACTCTGAAGAAAATCCTCAAAGGACTGTCTTACCTCAGCTTCCTCCAGGAGGGACGAATTCAGCTTCCAATAACCTTTTCCCATCCTCTGAAACATTCAGGGAAAACAAAATCATACAGTGATCGGAGAACTCCACCTCAACCACAGACACTGCGGAAGAGACGGCTTCCTCCTTTAAATAAAACCTATCTATCCTAGACCTGCGACTACCTTGATGATAGGTGAAACCCGTGTGGCCTGAGGGGCTCCGGATGTGGGCGTCCTCTAGGCAAGCTTCTCTAGTTATGCTAATCAGTGCCACACTATCACAAGTCAGCGGACCACTGGAGCCTCTCCGATCTTGGGACCTCGTGACATTATTGAAGTCCCCTCCAAAGATCACTTGCCGACTTGTAAAAAGAAAGGGCCTAATCCTCATAAAGAGATATTTACGGCCCCACTTGGTTTGTGGGGTGTAGATGTTAATGAGTGGAAGCTCTTGTCCCTTCATGAAGACATCTAAGATCAGGCACCTCCCCATTTCTAATTCAATAACCCGTCGGCATTCAAGAGGAGCGGTAAAAAGGACCGCCACCCCACTATACGGCTCAGCCGCAAGAGACCAGTGGGAGGGACCGCGCCTCCACTCTCTTCTGGCTTTTACCAGGGAGGCTAGATCTGACAACCTGGTCTCCTGTAAAAAGAAAATGTCGGCTTCAACGCGGCCGAGAAAATCAAAGGCTGCGAATCTAGCCGTGTCTGACTTTATGCTGGCACAGTTAATAGATGCCAGCGTCAATGGGGTGAGTGCCGCCATACAGGGTGATTAAATTAGACGGCCACACTCTTTACTTTTTCTTTCCCTTCTTTTTAGCCCCCTCATCCCCCGAAGAAGATGAGAGGGCAGGACCACTCTTAGTTCTTTTTTTTTAATTCAGTTTTGTCCATTTGATCCCCATCTACGTCCGGCCCCGGTCTAGCCCTGCCCTCCAAGGAAGGAGCCTCAATAGGACAGGGCCCAGTTCCCCCCGGAGGCTCCTTCTTCCTAGGCACCCGGCCCTCACCTTCCCCCTCCAAGGAGGGGGAGGAGATGGTATCGAGGATGAGGTACCGATTTGACAGGTGAATCAGAGGGGGGGCAATCAGGCTTCCGTTTTGGACCTGGCCCGTAGTACAGGGAACAGAGGGCTCTGACCTCTTCTTTCACCCTTTCCATTTGCCCTTGTCCTTTTGACGGAAAACGTCCAGGCCCCGGACCAGATCCCGTGCTCATCAAAGTTTTTCTTGGGCATGTCCGTCACATCCCCATACCGTCCGAGCCAGGTCATGATGTCATAACAAGAAAGCGACTTGTTACGGGTCAAAACGGTCACTTTCTTGACAGAGTTCTGACGGGAAATCGCCTTTACAGCGAAATCCCGCCAGCCGGGCTCGTTCTTCGCCACTTCGTAGTTCGACCAGAAGAGTTCAAGACCCTCCGGCTAAACGAAACTGACGTCAAACTCAGACGAACCATAGGGGTGGATCAGGGCAAAGATGTCACTCGCCCTGAATTCCATCTGAAGGAGGAGCTCAACCACTTTTGCGCGAGGTGGGCACGCATCCTCGCCCCTCCAAATCAGATGGACCACATTCCTACGGTTATTGTCCTGCCCGGATGTCGGGAGGGACCAGACCACCTCCCCATTCCTCTCTCGGAAAGCCCCCAAACCGTGCCTCTCTATCCAGAAAGACAGGTCGACCTCACCCCTTCCCTCTACCTGGATCGACCTGTCACCCCTGCGTAGAGCCTCCAGGAGGCGCTGTTGCAAGAGGCCTCCAGAGCCGGACGGAGACGGGGACCCCCCTGAACCCCCGGCAGCGACATTGGCTCCTAGGAGCAGTCACTACCGGGGGGGCAGACGGACCAGACCCAGAACCAGACCCAGAACCACTAATAACACCATTCACACCACTACTCTCATCATCTTTCTTCCTATCCATACCACTACTACTCCCACTATCATACACTCCACTAACTCTCCCACATACACTCCTCTCATCCACGACACTCAGCATTCTCACATCCTGCACTCTTATCCTGACTAACATTTTCTGGGCTGGCTGGGACTTGTTGTGTTGCAGGTTTTATTACACTCTTTTTTTCTGGCTTAGCTGCCGGGGTTGATGCTGATAGTTCCTTCTCCATAGCTGAAGTCACTTCTGGAGTCTGGGGCTGCCCCTCCGGGCGCACCCCAGCTCCTCCCACAGTGCCAGCACCTACTTTTCCCGACCGCACGGGTTCTGTGGATGATGCCGGCGCCCGGACACTCCCCCCCCTCACAGAGGAGTGCCCCGCAGCGCCCAAAGAATACACATTACTCGGAGGACCGCCCCCCGAGCACACAGACCTACCACTCTCCTCCACCGGCACCCGGACACTCCCCCCCCCCTCACAGGGAAGTGCCCTGCAGTGCCGGTCATGCCCATAGCACTCGGGGAACCGCCCCCCGAGCACACGGCAGCATAGCTTGCCTCGCCACTGCCCACCATCAGCCCATCCTGCCCCTCCCTACCGGCAAGATGGGTGGGCTTCACATCTATTGCGCCCTCTGCCTTTTCTGACGCCATGCTGTACCCCCCATGCTGGCTCCGTTCCACCACAGAAACGGGGTCTGGCAGTCTGGGGGGCCCAGCAGCCTGAACCAGCTTTGGCTGGCCCAGACTGCTGGAAGGGAACAAACACATATTGTACTGTTTCCTGAATCTTTTGTTGCTTAGCTTTACGCTTCACCACCACATCCTCACACTGATCTTCTCCAAAGGTAAAATTCTGGAGGTGGGCTGGGGACTCCAGCATTATGATGGCCCTCAACAATCCCCCAGCCTCACTTTCCACATCCTCCTCACTATCGCTTGATGGTAGTGCCACCTGTGCTGGCTCAATGTAGCTGTCCTGTGTTTTGGTGTCATAGGGAGTAGCCACAGGAACAGCATCCATCTCCACAACTTGTGCACTTTCTTCCACCTTCTCCTCCTCCTTTACAGCTTCACCAACATCCTCACTATCTTCACCGCCACTACTCTCCCCAACATCCACCTCCACCTTACCTGGGGATTTTGTGGCGGCAAACCGGCTGTCGTTCTCAAGCTTTTCCTTAAAGAGACCGCTCCCCTCCAAGATCTCTGCTCTCCTCTCCTCCAGCTGCACAATCTCAGCTTTCAGTGCTGCGATCTTTTTCCTTAACTCTGGCCTGTTCTTTTTTGGTGCAGTGTTCACCAGATTCTGAGCGCCTCGCAGATCTTCTCTGGCCAACTTCAGATCCTTGCCGCACCGATCATACTCAGCAAACCTCGCGGCCAGGCGGGAGCAGTAGTTGGCACTGGACTCCTTGGGCCCTCGCTCTACCCACAACTCCACACTTCTCCTCCTCGCCTTTTGTCCACCAGATCTCTGGCTGGTACCCGTTGCCAGGGGAGCAGAGTCTGCATTGCTGCAGACTCTGCCAGATCTTCTACCCCGGGCCGGAATGGCTGTTGCTGTTTGCTCTCCACCCCCCACCAGCCTTGAAGAACGGGAGGTGGAGGCCAGGGACGCCATGCAGGGAGGCTCTCCCGAGGATGCTGCCACACTCCTGGGGAGGCTGATGAAACACCTGCTCTGGTCTGCTGGAAGTCTCTGGAGCACACAAAGAAACACACCCGAATGAGCTGCACACTAAACTGCTCTGGACTACAGGAAGTGCTCTCTGCTGACACTGCTGTCCGTGTCAGGAACTGTCCAGAGCAGCATAGTTCTGCAATGGGGATTTTCTCCTGCTCTGGACAGTTCCTGATACAGGCATCAGGTGTCAGCAGAGAGCACTGTGAACAAGACAAAAAAGAAATTAAAAAAGAAAAGAATTTCATCGGTAGCATACAGCTACTAATAAGTACTGGAAGGACAAATATTTTTTAATAGAAGTCATTTCCAAATCTGTTTAACTTTCTGGCACCAGTTGATTTAAAAAAAATGTTTTCCACCGGAGCACCCCTATAAACACAAAAAATATTTACTATAGATCTTAGATTTGGACCCTGATATGTTTGTGTTATGGCCTTAGATGCTTTTCCCCTCATTGGTATCTCAGGCCGTATTCACCTAGTGCTGTGTATTCTGTATCACAAAACAGAGGAAACAGGAAAATCTTTGGTCACGCAATTCGGGGGCCCCATATTTAATTCTGCCCACATCGGCCCTGCTTATGAGTCTAATCAATTCACCTGGGTGACCAGCACCGGCAGTCTAACTAGATGACCAGGTGGAGTGATCAGACTCCACCCCCATCTCTGCAAAGCCAGAGGATTCATGGGAAATGTAGGCAGCATTAGGAGATCATTTCAGGGATCGAATTGCAATCAGTATGGCTGAAAACCTCCGGGCCTGCCACATCAGCTAAAACAGATACGCACAAGGCATACACAAGAACCTCTACACTATTCTCTAATAATAGCCTATGCTGCGCTATAGAAGGAAGAATAAACATTTCTGGAGTGCTTCTTTAACAATTTTTATTTTTATTTTGAATCTATGGCTGCAGTACAGGGTCATATATTGCACCGTATACAATAGACCCGATTTACTAACATGATCCCGACTCTTTTTATCGGGTTATGCAACACAATTTGTGCCGCACGTCCTCTGCGACACTTTGTGTGACACATTTTACTGGTAAAAACCCGACGGTTTTTCCAATTACTCTGGGTATTTTTTTTAACCAGACTAAAGGGGCGGGGTTTGCATAATTAGGGGGGTGTTCCCGACATTTTCCTAAAAACTCGGCAGTTGGATTTAAAAACCCACCAGAAAAATTGTGAATTACGGAATTTGAACACCCGACTGCCTCGAGGTGCGGGGAATCTGTTAAAAAGCGTGTTTTTTTTTTTTTTTAAATCCTTTTACTTTGTCCCCTTAGTGGCTTTTTATATCACATTTTTCATTTTTTATTTTATTTGATTTTTTTGGGAATTTCTCTTTTTTTTATTTTTTATTTTTTTAAATCTTGTCTTTCATTTCCATTTTTTTTAAAACTTTTTTTTGTTTGTTAACCCATTAACGGCCATGAATGTAAAGTTACGTCCTGGTGCAGAGTTTATTATTATTGTTTTATTAATTTGTTTTACGCTTTATTTTTCCCGTGCGACAGAATTTTCCCGACGTGTGCAAAACATTTATAAATACGCGTGACAAAAAATAACGCTCTAAAAATGACCCGACACTCTTAGTAAATCAGGGCCAATGTTGTGGACTGCAGCGGGCACTCAGTTGTTGATTTATTCATTTAATTGTTGGAGGAATTGCGTAATACCAGTGTTTCCCAACCAGTGTGCCTCCAGCTGTTGCAAAACTACAACTGCCAGCATGCCCGGACAGCCGAGCAGTTATAGTTTTGCAACAGCTGGAAACACTGGTCTATACCTTTAAACAAGGCACCGTCTAGGGTGCGACACCACCTACGGGCAGCGTCATGGCATCAGTAGCGATTGTCACTCGGCATCTGTTTCCCATGGAGGAGGCCAGGATTACCCAGAAGCAGCTGAGTCGGATATTACAGGCGTCTTATATTCCCTTTCATATCTCAGGTTGTTGGATCTGGTTGTAGGGCGGCATCTGTCTCGCTCACGAAAGAATTCATCAAATTTCCTGTTACCGAAAAAAAAACTTCCAGAAGACTACCCCTCAGGACACATGGGCGGACATCGTCCCCAGATCAGGGCTCGCGTCTGACGGCTGAGATATGCCAAAATAAGGAGGAAAAACATGGTGGAAACATCAACTGGGCTGCTGAAGAAGACTTCGGGAAGATGGCGGCCAGCTACATCGGGATCCTCAGATGTTTTCTCGGTGCGGCTCCTCGTGTAAAGACTGTGGTTGTTATGATGTATCCATAGCAACCAGAGTGACAGACAGGGCTGATAACAGAGAACCCAAGCAGTAGATACCAGGTCATTCACTTGGTCTATCGTCTTCTCCATCTGACCCAGACGACCATGAGGATTTCTTGCAGGAATGATTTTTCTTGGGCATATATCTTTGGCTCCCCTCTACCTATCCCCCGCCTTGAACACAAACCTCCCATCTTGCCTCTCTTTTTAGAAATTGTCTTCCTGCTGCTTCCCCTGAGTGCCCTCATGATTATAGTTGACTCCCAAAAAACAGGGAGTGCCCCAGATGGTAATTGTACCCCACATAATAATTGTGGCCCGGATGGTAAAAGTACTCCACACAATGATTGTGCCTCTCTTTGTGCCCCAGATGGTAAAGGTACTTCACACAATAATTGTGCCCCATATAGTAATAGTGCTCCGGATAATAATTGTTCCCCAGATAGTAATAGTGCTCCACATAATAATTGTGCCCCAGATAGTAATAGTGATCCACATAATAATTGTGTCCCAGATAGTAATAGTGCTCCACATAATAATTGTGCCCCAGATAGTAAAAGTGCTCCACATAATAATTCTTCCCCAGATAGTAATATTGCTCCACATAATAATTCTTCCCCAGATAGTAATATTGCTCCACATAATAATTGTTCCCCAGATAGTAATATTGCTCCACATAATAATTGTTCCACAGATAGTAATATTGCTCCACATAATAATTGTGACCCAGATAGTGAAAGTGTTCAACATAATGATTGTGCCCCAGATAGTAATAGTGCTCCACATAATAATTGTTCCCCAGATAGTAATATTGCTCCACATAATAATTGTGCCCCAGATAGTAATATTGCTCCACATAATAATTGTGCCAAAGATAGTAATATTGCTCCACATAATAATTGTGCCCCAGATAGTAATATTGCTCCACATAATAATTGTGTCCCAGATAGTAATAGTGCTCCACATAATAATTGTGCTCCAGATAGTAATAGTGCTCCACATAATAATTGTGCCCCAGATGGTAATAGTGCTCCGCATAATAATTGTGTCCCCAATAGAAATAGTACTCCACACAATAGTTGTGCCTCTCATTGTGCCCCAGATGGTAATAGTACCCCACAAAATAATTGTGCCTTTCTTTGTTTCCCAGATGGTAATAGTACTCCACATAATAAGTGTACCTTTCTTTGTGCCCCAGATGGTAATAGTACTCCATACAATAAATGTGCTTCTCTTAGTGTCCCAGGTGGTAAAAGTACCCCACACAATAATTGTGTCTCTCTTAGTGTCCCAGATGGTAATAGTACTCCACACAATAATTGTGCCTCTTCTTGTGCTTCCAGATGGTAATAGTACCCCACATAATAAGTGTGCCCCTTTTTGTTCTCCCAGATGGTAATAGTACCCACCACAATAATTGTGCCTCTCATTGTGCCCCAGATGGTAATAGTACCCCACAAAATAATTGTGCCTTTCTTTGTTTCCCAGATGGCAATAGTACTCCACATAATAAGTGTACCTCTCTTTGTACCCCAGATGGTAATAGTACCCCAAACAATAATTGTGTTTCTCTTAGTGCCCCAGATCATAAAAGTACCCCACACAATAATTGTGCCTCTCTTTGTACCCCAGATGGTAATAGTACCCCACACAATAAGTGTGCCCGTTTGTGCCCCCAGATGGTAATAGTACCCCCACACAATAATTGTTTCCCTTTTTGTGCTACCAGATGGTAATAGTAATCCACACAATAATTGTGCCTCTCTTTGTGCCCTATATGGTAATAGTACTCCACACAATAATTGTGTCTCTCCTAGTGTCCCAGATGGTAATAGTACTCCACACAATAATTGTGTCTCTCCTAGTGTCCCAGATGGTAATAGTACTCCACACAATAATTGTGCCCCTTGTTGTGCTCCCAGATGTGAATAGTACCCCCCACAATAATTGTGCCTCTCTTTGTGCCCCAGATAGTAATAGTGTCCCATTAAACTGTTCTCACAGTTATAGTCTCACAGTAATAGTTATCCATTACTGTTCCTACACAGTAACTGTGCCCCTTAGTGCCATCCTACCACTAAAAATAAGCATCACCTTAGTTCCCTCCTCACAGACCATGTCACAGTAATAGTGCCCCTCTACTTTGCTTTTACTGTCAATTGTCTAAAATTGATAGAAATATTTATTAAACCAATAAAGTGCCCTATTACTAACTCCACACAGTTGTCATACCCCTTGGTGCCCTAATCATAATAATGGTGCCCCCTAGTGCCCCTACACATTGATACTGCCCCCTTAAGGGCTCCTACACATTATTGTTATGAACCCTACATATTATTCATTCTCCCTTTGTACACCTATATATTGATCATGCACCTTTAGTGCCCCTACACATTGATAGTGCTCTCTTAAGGCCTGTACACATTGATTGTTTCTCCTTTATGACCCTTACGGTTCCACACATTGATCATGCCTGCAAACTGTCCTTACACATTGATCTCACAATCATTATGGCCCATAAGTGCCCATACACAAGGATTATGTTCCCTTAGTGCCCCTACACATTAAAAGATCCACTTTAAAGGGGTACTCCATTGGCCAGCTTTCAGAAGTAAATGTTTCAAAAGCTGTTTTCACGGCCGTCATGTCAGGAGGGGCAAGACCGACTGCGGCAGTGTGAAAACTGCATTTGAAACATTTACATCCGAATGCTGGCCAGTGGAGTACCCCTTTAAGGCCCCTACACAATGATGATACCCTGTAAGCATCTACACATGATAGTGTCTCTTTTAGACTCCTACCACATTCATCATGTCTGCTGACTTCCCCTACAGAATGATTGTCCCCTTTGTGACCCTACACAATGATCAGGGCCGGCGTTAGGGTGGGGCAAACAGGGCAATTGCCCAGGGCCCCCATCCTCCAGAGGGCCCCCTGCAGCTTCCCTGATACACATGGGTTACGAGAGTGTGTCGGCATCAGCCTGCAGCATTTTGGAGAGCACCTTGCTGTAGTTAATTACTGCTAACAGCAGAGGCTCACTCCACAGGGCAGTGTGTGCTGTGGAGTGAACTCCTTTAAGAACCCCCCCATCCCTCACCGGGATGTCTTCCGTATTCCTGCTACTGCTGGTGTAATACAGCTGAGCAGTCGAGACGAAGAGGACAGGAGGTAGTAAATAGCGTCATGAAGCTCACAGCCCTGCCTCCACAGCTGCTAAATGATATGTAGTGTGGCCATGTATTGTGTATATGTGTGCAATGTGCAAATTGTGTATGAGTGGCCCGTATACTGTATCGTTAATAAACATGTACAGCTGCCAAGGTGACCGTCTGATGCATGGCGGTCATTTATCGTGCACACACTATTAAAATAGGACACATGACCAGTACTTTTCAGGTGTTAAACAGGTGCTGCAGCAGCTCTGCCACCTGGAACGCAGCAGCGCCACTCCATACCCAGTAAAGCGGCACTGCACAACCCTTTAAAGGAAAACGGTAATCCTGGGTTATACTGTGGGTGACCAGGAGACTGATGAGGGGTCACTGACTAAAATATGTACCTTAGGTCTAAGGTATGTCCCACCGAAGATCCGCTTCTATCTTCTCTGAATTGCGCGCTGGAGGCGGACCCGCCAGCTAAATTTGCATATTCATTGTGACTCTACATCCTAGTGACCTCAATTTGCTGGTCATGTGAGCACATGCGCCAACTGAGCGTTCACGCAGCCAGCAAAATGAATATGCAAACTGAGCCGTCGGGGCCCGCCTCAAGCACACAATCCAGTGAAGATAGAAGAGGATATTCGGAGGGACATATCCCGGACCCGAGGTATGTATTTTAGTCAATAACCCCTCATCAGACTCCTGTGTACCCACAGTATAACCTAATGTATTGGGTTTAGTGTGGGAGAACAGGATGACCGTTTTCTTTCAAGGCCCATTATCATTACGATGCACACATATGTTTGTATATGTAAATTTAAGAAAAGGATCAGCGATAAATCACACTACCATTTATGGCTGATCTTTTGTGAGTTTGCAATAAAAATCATCATCAAATGTAAATGCCATTCATGTTGACATTTCCATTTACACAACCTTGAGGAAACCTGGGGGAGCTGCACGCTGCGCTGCCAGCTCAGAATCTGCCGGGTGACAACCATGGGGCAGGAGTCATGACTCCGCCCCTGTGTGACGTCACGCCCCACCACTGCTATCCAAGTCTATGGGGGGGGGGGGGTGAGGATAGGGGATAAGATATCTGACCAAGGGGTCAGACAATTTTGCATTCAGCACCCACCTCGGGGAGCTGCACGCCACGCTGCCAGCTCAGAATCTGCCATGTGATGACCACGGGGCCAGAGTATGGTGACGTCACGACTCCGCCCTGTGTGACATCACACCCCGCCCCCGCTTTGAAAGTCTATGGGACAACCATCACGCCCCCTCCCATAGACTTGCATAGCGGGGGGGTGGGGCGTGATGTCACGCGGGGGCGGAGTCGTGACCTCACAATACTCCGGCCCCGTGGTCATCACACGCCAGATTCTGAGCTGGCAGCGTGGCGTGCAGCTCCCCGAGGTGGGTGCTGAATGCAAGATTATCTGACCCCCGCGGTCAGACATCTTATCCCCTATCCTTTGGATAGGGGATAAGATGTCTTAGGGCCGGAGTACCCCTTTAATACGGCTGTCAAAATATCCCACTCATGTCAATGGGATTTTTTGACCACCCTGCAGCACCAGTTATGTCCCGTTATGACTAATGGTCGTTATGTTTGATGTCACAAAAGACTGCGCATGCACAAATTTTTGTCCCGTCAAAAACAACAGTGGAATAACGGCCGTTAAAATTTTAAAGTTGAAGTTTATGGTGAACGGATGTTCACAATTGACTTCCGTTAGTGCCCGTTATTTTAACGTCCGCTATGATCTGTTATTTGTACTGCACATGATCAGAACATGGAAATAAAATGATTGACATAAAATAACGGACTATAACGGATGAAATAACGGGTGATAACAGATGGAACATGTCCGTTATTTTGACAGAGTGCCCCTTAAAATAACAGACATTGGTCATCAGTTATCATCCGTTATGTTCAGTTATTTTATCTATTTTTTCATGACCTCTCTCAGCAGAAAAACAGCTGTCAGAATGCAGGAACATGATGGTAGTGTGAAAGAAGCCTAATGCTGCTGGCACCTGCCAGTGATAGTGCACGTGTAGCTGCTATGACTGCACTGTTGGGCTAGGTTCACACTATGGAATTTCCAACTGGAATTCCACTTGCAGCAGAGTCCCATTGCCTGCAACTTAACACAATGTGAAGCTCTAGAGGGGACTCAACCCTGCTTTTGCAGCTCTGGCCATGCCTAGCCTATATTCAGCACTCCTCCACCTGCTCCCCGCACTACTAGATATGAGGGATGCCAGGACTGATCTGACCTCAAACGTATGTGATGTCATGCCCTGTTCCCCTGCATTTCTTAAAGGGGTACTCCGTCGCTTAGACATCTTATCCCTCATCCAAAGGATAAGGGATAAGATGCCTGATCGCGGGGGTCCCGCCACTGAGGATCCCCGTGATCTTGCATGCTGCACCCTGTGAAAATCAGTCGATCATGGGGCTGCAGCATTGTGACGTCACGGCTCCGCCCCGTGGGATGTCACGCTCCGCCCCCTCAATGCAAGCCTATGGGAGGGGCCTAAACAGAAAAAATGGCTAGTCCCTGGTGAGGATATACAGACACTGCGCTCCTCCATACATCCAGACACTGCGCTCCTCTATCCATCCAGACACTGCGCTCCTTCATCCATCCAGACACTGCGCTCCTCCATCCATCCAGACACTGCGCTCCTCCATCCATCCAGACACTGCGCTCCTCCATCCATCCAGACACTGCGCTCCTCCATCCATCCAGACACTGCACTCCTCCATCCATCCAGACACTGCGCTCCTCCATCCATC
Source organism: Hyla sarda (assembly GCF_029499605.1). Classification (NCBI taxonomy): domain Eukaryota; kingdom Metazoa; phylum Chordata; class Amphibia; order Anura; family Hylidae; genus Hyla; species Hyla sarda. The sequence continues at coordinate 175,960,201 of NC_079197.1, forward strand.
CAGAGACTGCGCTCCTCCATCCATCCAGACACTGCGCTCCTCCATCCATCCAGACACTGCGCTCCTCTATCCATCCAGACATTGCACTCCATCCATCCAGACACTGCACTCCTCCATATATCCAGACACTGCGCTCCACCATCCATCCAGACACTGTGCTCCTCCATCCATCCAGACACTGCGCTCCTCCATCCATCCAGACACTGCGCTCCTCCATCCATCCAGACACTGCGCTCCTCCATCCATCCAGACACTGTGCTCCTCCATCCACCCAGACACTGCGCTCCTCCATCCATCCATCCAGACACTGCGCTCCTCCATCCATCCAGACACTGCACTCCTCCATCCATCCAGACACTGCGCTCCTCCATCCATCCAGACACTGCACTCCTCCATCCCTCCAGACACTGCGCTCCTCCATCCATCCAGACACTGCGCTCCTCCATCCATCCATCCAGACACTGTGCTCCTCCATCCATCCATCCAGACACTGCACTCCTCCATCCATCCATCCATCCAGACACTGCACTCCGCCATCCATCCAGACACTGCACTCCTCCATCCATCCAGACACAGCGCTCCTCCATCCATCCAGACACTGTGCTCCTCCATCCACCCAGACACTGCGCTCCTCCATCCATCCATCCAGACACTGCGCTCCTCCATCCATCCAGACACTGCTCTCCTCCATCCCTCTAGACACTGCGCTCCTCCATCCCTCCAGACACTGCGCTCCTCCATCCATCCAGACACTGCACTCCTCCATCCATCCAGACACTGCGCTCCTCCATCCATCCAGACACTGCACTCCTCCATTCATCCAGACACTGCGCTCCTCCATCCATCCGGACACTGCGCTCCTCCATCCATCCAGACACTGCGCTCCTCCATCCATCCAGACAATGCGCTCCTCCATCCATCCAGACAATGCGCTCCTCCATCCATCCAGACACTGCGCTCCTCCATCCATCCAGACACTGCTCTCCGCCATCCATCCAGACACTGCGCTCCGCCATCCATCCAGACACTGCGCTCCTCCATCCATCCATACACTGCACTCCATCCATCCAGACACTGCGCTCCTCTATCTATCCATCCAGACACTGCGCTCCTCCATCCATCCAGACACTGCGCTCCTCCATCCATCCAGACACTGCGCTCCTCCATCCATCCATCCAGACACTGTGCTCCTCCATCCATCCAGACATTGTGCTCCTTCATCCATCCAGACACTGCACTCCTCAATCCATCCAGACACTGCGCTCCTCCATCCATCCAGACACTGCGCTCCTCCATCCATTCATCCAGACACTGCGCTCCTCCATCCATCCAGACACTGCGCTCCTCCATCCATCCAGACACTGCGCTCCTCCATCCATCCAGACACTGCGCTCCTCCATCCATCCAGACACTGCGCTCCTCCATCCATCCAGACACTGCGCTCCTCCATCCATCCAGACACTGCGCTCCTCCATCCATCCATCCAGACACTGCGCTCCTCCATCTATCCATCCAGACACTGCACTCCTCCATCCATCCAGACACTGCGCTCCTCCATCCATCCAGACACTGCACTCCTCCATCCATCCAGACACTGCGCTCCTCCGTCCATCCAAACACTGCGCTCCTCCATTCATCCATCCAGACACTGTGCTCCTCCATCCATCCAGACACTGCGCTCCTCCATCCATCCATCCAGACACTGCGCTCCTCCATCCATCCAGACACTGCGCTCCTCCATCCATCCAGACACTGCGCTCCTCCATCCATCCAGACACTGCGCTCCTCCATCCATCCAGACACTGCGCTCCTCCATCCATCCATCCAGACACTGCGCTCCTCCATCCATCCAGACACTGCACTCCTCCATCCAGATACTGCGCTCCTCCATCCATCCATCCATCCAGACACTGCGCTCCTCCATCCATCCATCCAGACACTGCGCTCCTCCATCCATCCAGATACTGCGCTCCTCCATCCATCCATCCATCCAGACACTGCGCTCCTCCATCCATCCATCCAGACACTGCGCTCCTCCATCCATCCAGACACTGCGCTCCTCCATCCATCCAGACACTGCGCTCCTCCATCCATCCAGACACTGCGCTCCTCCATCCATCCAGACACTGCGCTCCTCCATCCATCCGGACACTGCGCTCCTCCATCCATCCAGACAATGCGCTCCTCCATCCATCCAGACAATGCGCTCCTCCATCCATCCAGACACTGCGCTCCTCCATCCATCCAGACACTGCGCTCCTCCATCCATCCATCCAGACACTGTGCTCCTCCATCCATCCATCCAGACACTGTGCTCCTCCATCCATCCAGACACTGCGCTCCTCCATCCATCCAGACACTGCACTCCTCCATCCATCCAGACACTGCGCTCCTCCATCCATCCAAACACTGCGCTCCTCCATTCATCCATCCAGACACTGCGCTCCTCCATCCATCCAGACACTGCGCTCCTCCATCCATCCATCCAGACACTGCGCTTCTCCATCCATCCAGACACTGCGCTCCTCCATCCATCCAGACACTGCGCTCCTCCATCCATCCAGACACTGCGCTCCTCCATCCATCCAGACACTGCGCTCCTCCATCCATCCAGACACTGCGCTCCTCCATCCATCCAACACTGCGCTCCTCCATCCATCCAGATACTGCGCTCCTCCATCCATCCATCCAGACACTGCGCTCCTCCATCCATCCATCCAGACACTGCGCTCCTCCATCCATCCAGACACTGCGCTCCTCCATCCATCCAGACACTGCGCTCCTCCATCCATCCAGATACTGCGCTCCTCCATCCATCCATCCAGACACTGCACTCCTCCATCCATCCAGACACTGCGCTCCTCCATCCATCCAGACACTGCGCTCCTCCATCCATCCAGATACTGCGCTCCTCCATCCATCCATCCAGACACTGCGCTCCTCCATCCATCCATCCAGACACTGCGCTCCTCCATCCATCCAGACACTGCGCTCCTCCATCCATCCAGACACTGCGCTCCTCCATCCATCCAGACACTGCGCTCCTCCATCCATCCAGACACTGCGCTCCTCCATCCATCCAGACACTGCGCTCCTCCATCCATCCAGACACTGCGCTCCTCTATCCATCCAGACACTGCGCTCCTCCATCCATCCAGACACTGCGCTCCTCCATCCATCCAGACACTGCGCTCCTCCATCCATCCAGATACTGCGCTCCTCCATCCATCCATCCAGACACTGCGCTCCTCCATCCATCCATCCAGACACTGCGCTCCTCTATCCATCCAGACACTGCGCTCTTCCATCCATCCAGACACTGCGCTCCTCCATCCATCCAGACACTGCGCTCCTCCATCCATCCAGACACTGCACTCCATCCATCCAGACACTGCGCTCCTCCATCCATCCAGACACTGCGCTCCTCCATCCATCCATCCAGACACTGCGCTCCTCCATCCATCCAGACACTGCGCTCCTCCATCCTTTCAGACACTGCGCTCAATCCATCCAGACACTGCGCTCTATCCATCCAGACACTGCGCTCCTCCATCCACCCAGACACTGCGCTCCTCCATCCATCCAGACACTGCACTCCTCCATCCATCCAGACACTGCGCTCCTCCATCCATCCAGACACTGCGCTCCTCCATCCATCCTGATACTGCGCTCCTCCATCCATCCAGACACTGCACTCCTCCATCCATCCAGACACTGCGCTCCTCCATCCATCCAGACACTGCGCTCCTCCATCCATCCAGACACTGCGCTCCTCCATCCAGATACTGCGCTCCTCCATCCATCCATCCAGACACTGCGCTCCTCCATCCATCCATCCAGACACTGCGCTCCTCTATCCATCCAGACACTGCACTCCATCCATCCATCCAGACACTGCGCTCCTCCATCCATTCAGATACTGCGCTCCTCCATCCATCCAGATACTGCGCTCCTCCATCCATCCAGACACTGCGCTCCTCCATCCATCCAGACACTGCGCTCCTCCATCCATCCAGACACTGCGCTCAGACTCTGATGAACCTTATGGGAATAATGAAGGGGAATGTAAACATGGGATGCGGACATTTTGCAACATAGCTAAAAAATAAATGGCACCACAGGCAATGATACAAGTTTTACTGGATACATTAAAAAGGCATTAAATGCACAGCTGTTATAAGTGTCTTTAAGCTGATAAATGAAGTGTCTCATAAATTGTGTGATTTGTCAGCTAATAACGCCATTTTATCTGCTTTAACATATGCCTTGCTAGTTCATGAAGCATTATTGTAAGTGCCAGGAGGAGATAATGTGCGTTTTACAGTGTTATGTCTTAAGTGGGACGGATCATTGGCTGTGGAGAAGCGTCTTAATAAATCTCTTAGGCTTTGTTAATTGCACTCAATGAAGTGTCACTGTTAAAACACAAGATGTGATAGAGAAAGCTGAACATAATGTCTTTCAGTTTTACAATTAACAGTTCACTAGGCAAATCGACCAAAAAGACCGTCATTTGTTGCAGCCTTATTAACTCACTTCGCTTTTTTTCCCCCAGTCAAGGTCATAATTGGGAATTGTCCCAGAAATGTCCCGCAGGGTTCTAAACAAGGTGCACAGAAAAAGAAATAAAAAATATAATGTAAAAACAACTAATAATGAATAAGAATATACTGCTAATAATAGGACATAATACACAGCAAAATGATCAAATATAAATAAATATTAAAAAACATGAAAATCATAGGAATGATGTTAGAATTGTGAAAAAAAAAAATGTATATATATATCCAGAGGTGAAGGAGCAAATACAATTGAATAAAAAAATTCTGACTTGAAGACAGTAATGTACTCTGGAGGTGAAGCAGTGAGGAAAAAAAAAATCCTGCAGCTCTGGAGGTGAAGCAGTGGGGTGTATAAAATCCTGCAGCTCTGGAGGTGAAGCAGTGAGGTGTATAAAATCCTGCAGCTCTGGAGGTGAAGCAGCGAAGTCTATAAAATCCTGCAGCTCTGGAGGTGAAGCAGTGAGGTAAAAAAAATCCTGCAATTCTGGAGGTGAAGCAGTGAGGTGTATAAAATCCTGCAGTTCTGTAGGTGAAGCAGTGAGGTGTATAAAATCCTGCAGCTCTGGAGGTGAAGCAGTGAGGTGTATAAAATCCTGCAGTTCTGGAGGTGAAGCAGTGAGGTAAAAAAAAAATCCTGCAGCTCTGGAGGTGAAGCAGTGAGGTGGATAAAATTCTGCAGTTCTGGAGGTGAAGCAGTGAGGTGTATAAAATCCTACAGTTCTGGAGGTGAAGCAGTGAGGTAAAAAAAAATCCTGCAGCTCTGGAGTTGATGTAGCGAAGTCTATAAAATTCTGCAGCTCTGGAGGTGAAACAGTGAAGTCTATAAAATCCTGCAGTTCTGGAGGTGAAGCAGTGAGGTGTATAAAATCCTGCAGCTCTGGAGGTGAAGCAGTGAGGTGTATAAAATCCTGCAGCTCTGGAGGTGAAGCATTGAGGTGTGTAAAATTCTGAAGCTATGGAGGTGAAGCATTGAGGTGTGTAAAAGCCTGAAGCTATGGAGGTGAAGCAGTGAGGTCTATAAAATCCTGAAGCTATGGAGGTGAAGCATTGAGGTGTGTAAAATCCTGAAGCTATGGAGGTGAAGCAGTGAGGTGTATAAAATCCTGAAGCTATGGAGGTGAAGCAGTGAGGTGTGTAAAATCCTGCAGCTCTGGAGGTGAAGCAGTGAGGTGTGTAAAATCCTGAAGCTATGGAGGTAAAGCAGTGAGGTGTGTAAAATCCTGCAGCTCTGGAGGTGAAGCAGTGAGGTGTATAAAATCCTGAAGCTATGGAGGTGAAGCAGTGAGGTGTGTAAAATCCTGCAGTTCTGGAGGGGAAGCAGTGAAGTCTATAAAATCCTGTAGCTCTGGAGGTGAAGCAGTGAGGCATATAAAATCCTGAAGCTCTGGAGGTGAAGCAGTGAGGTGAATAAAATCCTGCAGCTCTGGAGGTGAAGCAGTGAGGTGTATAAAATCCTGCAGCTCTGGAGGTGAAACAGTGAGGTGTATAAAATCCTGCAGCTCTGAGGGTGAAGCAGTGAGGTGTATAAAATCCTGCAGTTATGGAGGTGAAGCAGTGAGGTGTATAAAATTCTGCAGCTCTGGAGGTGAAGCAGTGAGGTGTATAAAATCCTGCAGCTCTGGAGGTGAAGCAGTGAACTCTATAAAATCCTGCAGTTCTGGAGGTGAAGCAGTGAGGTGTATAAAATTCTGCAGTTCTGGAGGTGAAGCAGTGAGGTGTATAAAATCCTGCAGCTCTGGAGGTGAAGCAGTGAGGTGTATAAAATCCTGCAGCTCTGGAGATGGAACAGTGTAGTCTATAAAATCCTGCAGTTCTGGAGGTGAAGCCGTGAGGTGTATAAAATCCTGCAGTTCTTGAGGTGAAGCAGTGAGGTAAAAAAAAATCCTGCAGCTCTGGAGTTGATGTAGCGAAGTCTATAAAATCCTGCAGCTCTGGAGGTGAAGCAGTGAAGTCTATAAAATCCTGCAGTTCTGGAGGTGAAGCAGTGAGATGTATAAAATTCTGCAGTTCTGGAGGTGAAGCAGTGAGGTGTATAAAATCCTGCAGCTCTGGAGGTGAAGCAGTGAGGTGTATAAAATCCTGCAGTTCTGGAGGTGAAGCAGTGAGGTAAAAAAAAAATCCTGCAGCTCTGGAGGTGAAGCAGTGAGGTGTATAAAATCCTACAGTTCTGGAGGTGAAGCAGTGAGGTGGATAAAATTCTGCAGTTCTGGAGGTGAAGCAGTGAGGTGTATAAAATCCTACAGTTCTGGAGGTGAAGCAGTGAGGTAAAAAAAAATCCTGCAGCTCTGGAGTTGATGTAGCGAAGTCTATAAAATTCTGCAGCTCTGGAGGTGAAACAGTGAAGTCTATAAAATCCTGCAGTTCTGGAGGTGAAGCAGTGAGGTGTATAAAATCCTGCAGGTCTGGAGGTGAAGCAGTGAGGTGTATAAAATCCTGCAGCTCTGGAGGTGAAGCATTGAGGTGTGTAAAATCCTGAAGCTATGGAGGTGAAGCAGTGAGGTCTATAAAATCCTGAAGCTATGGAGGTGAAGCAGTGAGGTGTATAAAATCCTGAAGCTATGGAGGTGAAGCAGTGAGGTGTGTAAAATCCTGCAGCTCTGGAGGTGAAGCAGTGAGGTGTGTAAAATCCTGAAGCTATGGAGGTAAAGCAGTGAGGTGTGTAAAATCCTGCAGCTCTGGAGGTGAAGCAGTGAGGTGTATAAAATCCTGAAGCTATGGAGGTGAAGCAGTGAGGTGTGTAAAATCCTGCAGTTCTGGAGGGGAAGCAGTGAAGTCTATAAAATCCTGAAGCTCTGGAGGTGAAGCAGTGAGGTGAATAAAATCCTGCAGCTCTGGAGGTGAAGCAATGAGGTGTATAAAATCCTGCAGCTCTGGAGGTGAAACAGTGAGGTGTATAAAATCCTGCAGCTCTGAGGGTGAAGCAGTGAGGTGTATAGAATCCTGCAGTTATGGAGGTGAAGCAGTGAGGTCTATAAAATTCTGCAGCTCTGGAGGTGAAGCAGTGAGGTGTATAAAATCCTGCTGCTCTGGAGGTGAAGCAGTGAACTCTATAAAATCCTGCAGTTCTGGAGGTGAAGCAGTGAGGTGTATAAAATTCTGCAGTTCTGGAGGTGAAGCAGTGAGGTGTATAAAATCCTGCAGCTCTGGAGGTGAAGCAGTGAGGTGTATAAAATCCTGCAGCTCTGGAGATGGAACAGTGTAGTCTATAAAATCCTGCAGTTCTGGAGGTGAAGCCGTGAGGTGTATAAAATCCTGCAGTTCTTGAGGTGAAGCAGTGAGGTAAAAAAAAATCCTGCAGCTCTGGAGTTGATGTAGCGAAGTCTATAAAATCCTGCAGCTCTGGAGGTGAAGCAGTGAAGTCTATAAAATCCTGCAGTTCTGGAGGTGAAGCAGTGAGGTGTATAAAATTCTGCAGTTCTGGAGGTGAAGCAGTGAGGTGTATAAAATCCTGCAGCTCTGGAGGTGAAGCAGTGAGGTGTATAAAATTCTGCAGCTCTGGAGATGGAACAGTGTAGTCTATAAAATCCTGCAGTTCTGGAGATGAAGCAGTGAGGTGTATAAAATACTGCAGCTCTGGAGGTGAAGCATTGATGTGTATAAAATCCTGAAGCTATGGAGGTGAAGCAGTGAGGTGTGTAAAATCCTGCAGCTCTGGAGGTGAAGCAGTGAGGTGTATAAAATCCTGCAGCTCTGGAGATGGAACAGTGTAGTCTATAAAATCCTGCAGTTCTGGAGGTGAAGCCGTGAGGTGTATAAAATCCTGCAGTTCTTGAGGTGAAGCAGTGAGGTAAAAAAAAATCCTGCAGCTCTGGAGTTGATGTAGCGAAGTCTATAAAATCCTGCAGCTCTGGAGGTGAAGCAGTGAAGTCTATAAAATCCTGCAGTTCTGGAGGTGAAGCAGTGAGGTGTATAAAATTCTGCAGTTCTGGAGGTGAAGCAGTGAGGTGTATAAAATCCTGCAGCTCTGGAGGTGAAGCAGTGAGGTGTATAAAATTCTGCAGCTCTGGAGATGGAACAGTGTAGTCTATAAAATCCTGCAGTTCTGGAGATGAAGCAGTGAGGTGTATAAAATACTGCAGCTCTGGAGGTGAAGCATTGATGTGTATAAAATCCTGAAGCTATGGAGGTGAAGCAGTGAGGTGTGTAAAATCCTGCAGCTCTGGAGGTGAAGCAGTGAGGTGTATAAAATCCTGCAGTTATGGAGGTGAAGCAGTGAGGTCTATAAAATCCTGCAGCTCTGGAGGTGAAGCAGTGAGGTGTATAAAATCCTGCAGTTCTGGAGGTGAAGCAGTGAGGTAAAAAAAAATCCTGCAGCTCTGGAGGTGAAGCAGTGAGGTGTATAAAATTCTGCAGTTCTGGAGGTGAAGCAGTGAGGTGTATAAAATCCTACAGTTCTGGAGGTGAAGCAGTGAGGTAAAAAAAAATCCTGCAGCTCTGGAGTTGATGTAGCGAAGTCTATAAAATTCTGCAGCTCTGGAGGTGAAACAGTGAAGTCTATAAAATCCTGCAGTTCTGGAGGTGAAGCAGTGAGGTGTATAAAATCCTGCAGCTCTGGAGGTGAAGCAGTGAGGTGTATAAAATCCTGCAGGTCTGGAGGTGAAGCATTGAGGTGTGTAAAATCCTGAAGCTATGGAGGTGAAGCAGTGAGGTGTGTAAAATCCTGAAGCTATGGAGGTGAAGCAGTGAGGTGTATAAAATCCTGAAGCTATGGAGGTGAAGCAGTGAGGTGTGTAAAATCCTGAAGCTATGGAGGTAAAGCAGCGAGGTGTGTAAAATCCTGCAGCTCTGGAGGTGAAGCAGTGAGGTGTATAAAATCCTGAAGCTATGGAGGTGAAGCAGTGAGGTGTGTAAAATCCTGCAGTTCTGGAGGGGAAGCAGTGAAGTCTATAAAATCCTGCAGCTCTGGAGGTGAAGCAGTGAGGCATATAAAATCCTGAAGCTCTGGAGGTGAAGCAGTGAGGTGAATAAAATCCTGCAGCTCTGGAGGTGAAGCAGTGAGGTGTATAAAATCCTGCAGCTCTGGAGGTGAAACAGTGAGGTGTATAAAATCCTGCAGCTCTGAGGGTGAAGCAGTGAGGTGTATAAAATCCTGCAGTTATGGAGGTGAAGCAGTGAGGTGTATAAAATTCTGCAGCTCTGGAGGTGAAGCAGTGAGGTGTATAAAATCCTGCAGCTCTGAGGGTGAAGCAGTGAGGTGTATAAAATCCTGCAGTTATGGAGGTGAAGCAGTGAGGTCTATAAAATTCTGCAGCTCTGGAGGTGAAGCAGTGAGGTGTATAAAATCCTGCAGTTATGGAGGTGAAGCAGTGAGGTCTATAAAATCCTGCAGCTCTGGAGGTGAAACAGTGAGGTGTATAAAATCCTGCAGCTCTGAGGGTGAAGCAGTGAGGTGTATAAAATCCTGCAGTTATGGAGGTGAAGCAGTGAGGTCTATAAAATTCTGCAGCTCTGGAGGTGAAGCAGTGAGGTGTATAAAATCCTGCAGCTCTGGAGGTGAAGCAGTGAACTCTATAAAATCCTGCAGTTCTGGAGGTGAAGCAGTGAGGTGTATAAAATTCTGCAGTTCTGGAGGTGAAGCAGTGAGGTGTATAAAATTCTGCAGCTCTGGAGGTGAAGCAGTGAGGTGTATAAAATCCTGCAGCTCTGGAGATGGAACAGTGTAGTCTATAAAATCCTGCAGTTCTGGAGATGAAGCAGTGAGGTGTATAAAATACTGCAGCTCTGGAGGTGAAGCATTGAGGTGTATAAAATCCTGAAGCTATGGAGGTGAAGCAGTGAGGTGTGTAAAATCCTGCAGCTCTGGAGGTGAAGCAGTGAGGTGTATAAAATCCTGCAGTTATGGAGGTGAAGCAGTGAGGTCTATAAAATCCTGCAGCTCTGGAGGTGAAGCAGTGAGGTGTATAAAATCCTGCAGTTCTGGAGGTGAAGCAGTGAGGTAAAAAAAAATCCTGCAGCTCTGGAGGTGAAGCAGTGAGGTGTATAAAATTCTGCAGTTCTGGAGGTGAAGCAGTGAGGTGTATAAAATCCTACAGTTCTGGAGGTGAAGCAGTGAGGTAAAAAAAAATCCTGCAGCTCTGGAGTTGATGTAGCGAAGTCTATAAAATTCTGCAGCTCTGGAGGTGAAACAGTGAAGTCTATAAAATTGTCACGATGCCGGCTGGCAGGTAGTGGACCCTCTGTGCCAGAGAGGGATTGGCGTGGACCGTGCTAGTGGACCGGTTCTAAGCCACTACTGGTTTTCACCAGAGCCCGCCGCAAAGCGGGATGGTCTTGCTGCGGCGGTAGTGACCAGGTCGTATCCACTAGCAACGGCTCACCTCTCTGGCTGCTGAAGATAGGCGCGGTACAAGGGAGTAGGCAGAAGCAAGGTCGGACGTAGCAGAAGGTCGGGGCAGGCAGCAAGGATCGTAGTCAGGGGCAACGGCAGAAGGTCTGGAAACACAGGCAAGGAACACACAAGGAACGCTTTCACTGGCACTAAGGCAACAAGATCCGGCAAGGGAGTGCAAGGGAAGTGAGGTAATATAGGGAAGTGCACAGGTGAAAACCCTAATTGGAACCACTGCGCCAATCAGCGGCGCAGTGGCCCTTTAAATCGCAGAGACCCGGCGCGCGCGCGCCCTAGGGAGCGGGGCCGCGCGCGCCGGGACAGAACAGACGGGGAGCGAGTCAGGTAGGGGAGCCGGGGTGCGCATCGCGAGCGGGCGCTACCCGCATCGCGAATCGCATCCCGGCTGGCAGCGGGATCGCAGCGCCCCGGGTCAGAGGACGTGACCGGAGCGCTGCAGCGGAGGGAGTGAAGCGAGCGCTCCGGGGAGGAGCGGGGACCCGGAGCGCTCGGCGTAACAGTACCCCCCCCCTTGGGTCTCCCCCTCTTCTTGGAGCCTGAGAACCTGAGGAGCAGACTTTTGTCAAGGATGTTGTCCTCAGGTTCCCAGGATCTCTCTTCAGGACCACAACCCTCCCAGTCTACTAAAAAAAAATTTTTCCCTCTGACCTTTTTGGCAGCCAAAATTTCCTTGACCGAGAAGACGTCCGAGGAGCCGGAAACAGGAGTGGGAGGAACAGATTTGGGAGAAAAACGGTTGAGGATGAGTGGTTTGAGAAGAGAGACGTGAAAGGCATTAGGGATACGAAGAGAAGGAGGAAGAAGAAGTTTATAAGAGACAGGATTAATTTGACACAAAATTTTGAAAGGACCAAGATAGCGTGGTCCCAACTTGTAGCTAGGGACACGGAAGCGGACATATTTAGCGGAGAGCCATACCTTGTCTCCAGGGGAAAAAACGGGGGGAGCTCTTCTTTTCTTATCCGCGAACCTCTTCATGCGTGAAGAAGCCTGTAAGAGAGAATTTTGGGTCTCTCTCCATATAATGGAAAGGTCACGAGAAATTTCATCCACAGCGGGCAGACCAGAGGGCAAGGGGGTAGGGAGGGGGGGAAGAGGGTGACGGCCGTACACCACGAAAAATGGGGATTTGGAGGAAGATTCAGAGACCCTGAAGTTATACGAGAATTCGGCCCATGGAAGGAGATCTGCCCAGTCATCCTGGCGGGAGGAAACAAAATGTCGCAAATAATCACCCAGGATCTGGTTAATTCTTTCTACTTGTCCATTGGACTGGGGATGATATGCAGAGGAAAAATTTAATTTAATCTTGAGTTGTTTACAGAGAGCCCTCCAGAATTTAGACACGAATTGGACCCCTCTATCCGAGACAATCTGCGTAGGCAACCCGTGAAGACGAAAAATGTGTACAAAAAATTGTTTAGCCAACTGAGGCGCAGAAGGAAGACCAGGAAGAGGGATGAAATGTGCCATTTTGGAGAATCGATCAACGACCACCCAAATAACGGTGTTGCCACGGGAAGGGGGTAAATCAGTAATAAAATCCATACCAATCAGAGACCAAGGCTGTTCGGGGACAGGCAGAGGATGAAGAAAACCAGCGGGCTTCTGGCGAGGAGTCTTATCCCGGGCACAGATAGTGCAGGCTCGCACAAAGTCCCCAACATCCGTCTCCAGAGTCGGCCACCAATAGAAGCGGGAGATGAGTTGCACAGATTTCTTGATGCCCGCATGACCTGCGAGATGGGAGGAGTGACCCCATTTGAGGATTCCGAGGCGTTGGCGTGGAGAAACAAAGGTCTTTCCTGGAGGAGTCTGCCTGATGGAGGCAGGAGAAGTGGAGATCAGGCAGTCAGGTGGAATGATGTGTTGCGGAGGGAGATCAACTTCTGAGGCATCCGAGGAACGAGAGAGAGCATCGGCCCTAATGTTCTTATCGGCAGGACGAAAGTGAATCTCAAAATTAAATCGGGCAAAGAACAGAGACCACCGGGCCTGGCGAGGATTCAGCCGTTGGGCCGACTGGAGGTAGGAGAGGTTCTTGTGGTCGGTGTAGATAATAACAGCAAATCTTGATCCCTCCAGCAGATGCCTCCATTCCTCAAGTGCTAATTTAATGGCTAGAAGCTCTCGATCCCCGATGGAGTAGTTCCTCTCCGCTGGAGAGAAGGTCCTAGAGAAAAACCCACAAGTGGCAGCATGCCCGGAAGAATTTTTTTGTAGAAGAACAGCTCCAGCTCCCACTGAGGAGGCATCAACCTCCAATAGGAAGGGTTTGGAAGGGTCAGGTCTGGAGAGCACGGGAGCCGAAGAAAAGGCAGACTTGAGTCGTTTAAAGGAGTCTTCTGCTTGAGGAGGCCAGGACTTGGGATCAGCATTTTTTTTGGTTAAAGCCACGATAGGAGCCACAATGGTAGAAAAATGTGGAATAAATTGCCTGTAATAATTGGCGAACCCCAAAAAGCGTTGGATAGCACGGAGTCCGGAGGGGCGTGGCCAATCTAAGACGGCAGAGAGTTTGTCTGGATCCATCTGTAGTCCCTGGCCAGAGACCAAATATCCTAGAAAAGGAAGAGATTGGCATTCAAACAGACATTTCTCAATTTTGGCATAGAGTTGGTTGTCACGAAGTCTCTGAAGAACCATACGGACATGCTGGCGGTGTTCTTCTAGATTGGCAGAAAAAATTAGGATATCGTCCAGATATACAACAACACAGGAGTATAACAGATCACGAAAAATTTCATTGACAAAGTCTTGGAAGACGGCAGGGGCATTGCACAGTCCAAAGGGCATGACCAGATACTCAAAGTGTCCATCTCTGGTGTTAAATGCCGTTTTCCACTCGTCCCCCTCTCTGATGCGGATGAGGTTATAGGCGCCTCTTAAGTCCAATTTAGTGAAGATGTGGGCACCTTGGAGGCGATCAAAGAGTTCAGAGATGAGGGGTAAGGGGTAGCGGTTCTTAACCGTGATTTTATTAAGACCGCGGTAGTCAATGCAAGGACGTAGGGAGCCATCTTTTTTGGACACAAAGAAAAATCCGGCTCCGGCAGGAGAGGAGGATTTACGGATAAAGCCCTTTTTTAGATTCTCCTGGACGTATTCGGACATGGCAAGAGTCTCTGGGGCAGAGAGAGGATAAATTCTGCCCCGGGGTGGAGTAGTACCCGGGAGGAGGTCGATAGGGCAATCATAAGGCCTGTGAGGAGGTAGAGTCTCAGCTTGTTTTTTGCAGAAAACATCCGCGAAGTCCATATAGGCCTTAGGGAGACCGGTTACTGGAGGAACCACAGAGTTACGGCAAGGGTTACTGGGAACCGGTTTTAGACAGTTCTTGGAACAAGAGGACCCCCAACTCTTGATCTCCCCAGTGGACCAATCCAGGGTTGGGGAATGAAGTTGAAGCCAGGGAAGTCCAAGGAGAATCTCCGAGGTGCAATTGGGGAGGACCAAAAGTTCAATCCTCTCATGATGAGATCCGATGCTCATAAGAAGGGGCTCCGTGCGGAAACGTATGGTACAGTCCAATCTTTCATTATTTACACAATTGATGTAGAGGGGTCTGGCGAGACTGGTCACTGGGATGTTGAACCTGTTGACGAGAGAGGCCAAAATAAAATTTCCTGCAGATCCAGAGTCCAAGAAGGCCACTGTAGAGAAGGAGAAGGCAGAGGCAGACATCCGCACAGGCACAGTAAGACGTGGAGAAGCAGAGTAGACATCAAGGACTGTCTCACCTTTGTGCGGAGTCAGCGTACGTCTTTCCAGGCGGGGAGGACGGATAGGACAATCCCTCAGGAAGTGTTCGGTACTAGCACAGTACAGGCAGAGGTTCTCCATACGGCGTCGTGTCCTCTCTTGAGGTGTCAGGCGAGACCGGTCGACCTGCATAGCCTCCACGGCGGGAGGCACAGGAACAGATTGCAGGGGACCAGAGGAGAGAGGAGCCGAGGAGACGAAACGCCTCGTGCGAACAGAGTCCATATCTTGGCGGAGTTCCTGACGCCTTTCAGAAAAACGCATGTCAATGCGAGTGGCTAGGTGAATCAGTTCATGTAGATTAGCAGGAATTTCTCGTGCGGCCAGAACATCTTTAATGTTGCTGGATAGGCCTTTTTTGAAGGTCGCGCAGAGGGCCTCATTATTCCAGGACAATTCTGAAGCAAGTGTACGGAATTGTACGGCATACTCGCCAACGGAAGAATTACCCTGGACCAGGTTCAACAGGGCAGTCTCAGCAGAAGAGGCTCGGGCAGGTTCCTCAAAGACACTTCGGATTTCCGAGAAGAAGGAGTGTACAGAGGCAGTGACGGGGTCATTGCGGTCCCAGAGCGGTGTGGCCCATGACAGGGCTTTTCCGGACAGAAGACTGACTACGAAAGCCACCTTAGACCTTTCAGTGGGAAACAGGTCCGACATCATCTCCAGATGCAGGGAACATTGGGAAAGAAAGCCACGGCAAAACTTAGAGTCCCCATCAAATTTATCCGGCAAGGATAAGCGTATCCCAGGAGCGGCCACTCGCTGCGGAGGAGGTGCAGGAGCTGGCGGAGGAGATGACTGCTGAAGCTGTGGTAGCAACTGTTGTAGCATAACGGTCAGTTGAGACAGCTGTTGGCCTTGTTGCGCTATCTGTTGTGACTGCTGGGCGACCACCGTGGTGAGGTCAGCGACAACTGGCAGAGGAACTTCAGCGGGATCCATGGCCGGATCTACTGTCACGATGCCGGCTGGCAGGTAGTGGACCCTCTGTGCCAGAGAGGGATTGGCGTGGACCGTGCTAGTGGACCGGTTCTAAGCCACTACTGGTTTTCACCAGAGCCCGCCGCAAAGCGGGATGGTCTTGCTGCGGCGGTAGTGACCAGGTCGTATCCACTAGCAACGGCTCACCTCTCTGGCTGCTGAAGATAGGCGCGGTACAAGGGAGTAGGCAGAAGCAAGGTCGGACGTAGCAGAAGGTCGGGGCAGGCAGCAAGGATCGTAGTCAGGGGCAACGGCAGAAGGTCTGGAAACACAGGCAAGGAACACACAAGGAACGCTTTCACTGGCACTAAGGCAACAAGATCCGGCAAGGGAGTGCAAGGGAAGTGAGGTAATATAGGGAAGTGCACAGGTGAAAACCCTAATTGGAACCACTGCGCCAATCAGCGGCGCAGTGGCCCTTTAAATCGCAGAGACCCGGCGCGCGCGCGCCCTAGGGAGCGGGGCCGCGCGCGCCGGGACAGAACAGACGGGGAGCGAGTCAGGTAGGGGAGCCGGGGTGCGCATCGCGAGCGGGCGCTACCCGCATCGCGAATCGCATCCCGGCTGGCAGCGGGATCGCAGCGCCCCGGGTCAGAGGACGTGACCGGAGCGCTGCAGCGGAGGGAGTGAAGCGAGCGCTCCGGGGAGGAGCGGGGACCCGGAGCGCTCGGCGTAACAAAAATCCTGCAGTTCTGGAGGTGAAGCAGTGAGGTGTATAAAATCCTGCAGCTCTGGAGGTGAAGCAGTGAGGTGTATAAAATTCTGCAGCTCTGGAGGTGAAGCATTGAGGTGTGTAAAATCCTGAAGCTATGGAGGTGAAGCAGTGAGGTGTGTAAAATCCTGAAGCTATGGAGGTGAAGCAGTGAGGTGTATAAAATCCTGAAGCTATGGAGGTGAAGCAGTGAGGTGTGTAAAATCCTGAAGCTATGGAGGTAAATCAGTGAGGTGTGTAAAATCCTGCAGCTCTGGAGGTGAAGCAGTGAGGTGTATAAAATCCTGAAGCTATGGAGGTGAAGCAGTGAAGTGTGTAAAATCCTGCAGTTCTGGAGGGGAAGCAGTGAAGTCTATAAAATCCTGCAGCTCTGGAGGTGAAGCAGTGAGGCATATAAAATCCTGAAGCTCTGGAGGTGAAACAGTGAGGTGAATAAAATCCTGCAGCTCTGGAGGTGAAGCAGTGAGGTGTATAAAATCCTGCAGCTCTGGAGGTGAAACAGTGAGGTGTATAAAGTCCTGCAGCTCTCAGGGTGAAGCAGTGAGGTGTATAAAATCCTGCAGTTATGGAGGTGAAGCAGTGAGGTGTATAAAATTCTGCAGCTCTGGAGGTGAAGCAGTGAGGTGTATAAAATCCTGCAGCTCTGGAGGTGAAGCAGTGAACTCTATAAAATCCTGCAGTTCTGGAGGTGAAGCAGTGAGGTGTATAAAATTCTGCAGTTCTGGAGGTGAAGCAGTGAGGTGTATAAAATCCTGCAGCTCTGGAGGTGAAGCAGTGAGGTGTATAAAATCCTGCAGCTCTGGAGATGGAACAGTGTAGTCTATAAAATCCTGCAGTTCTGGAGGTGAAGCCGTGAGGTGTATAAAATCCTGCAGTTCTTGAGGTGAAGCAGTGAGGTAAAAAAAATCCTGCAGCTCTGGAGTTAATGTAGCGAAGTCTATAAAATCCTGCAGCTCTGGAGGTGAAGCAGTGAAGTCTATAAAATCCTGCAGTTCTGGAGGTGAAGCAGTGAGGTGTATAAAATTCTGCAGTTCTGGAGGTGAAGCAGTGAGGTGTATAAAATCCTGCAGCTCTGGAGGTGAAGCAGTGAGGTGTATAAAATCCTGCAGCTCTGGAGATGAAGCAGTGAGGTGTATAAAATACTGCAGCTCTGGAGGTGAAGCATTGAGGTGTATAAAATCCTGAAGCTATGGAGGTGAAGCAGTGAGGTGTGTAAAATCCTGCAGCTCTGGAGGTGAAGCAGTGAGGTGTATAAAATCCTGCAGTTATGGAGGTGAAGCAGTGAGGTCTATAAAATCCTGCAGCTCTGGAGGTGAAGCAGTGAGGTGTATAAAATCCTGCAGTTCTTGAGGTGAAGCAGTGAGGTAAAAAAAAATCCTGCAGCTCTGGAGTTGATGTAGCGAAGTCTATAAAATCCTGCAGCTCTGGAGGTGGAACAGTGAAGTCTATAAAATCCTGCAGCTCTGGAGGTGAAGCAGTGAGGTGTATAAAATCCTGCAGCTCTGGAGGTGAAGCAGTGAGGTGTATAAAATCCTGCAGTTCTGGAGGTGAAGCAGTGAGGTGTGTAAAATCCTGAAGCTATGGAGGTGAAGCAGTGAGGTGTATAAAATCCTGCAGTTCTGGAGGTGAAGCAGTGAGGTGTATAAAATCCTGAAGCTATGGAGGTGAAGCAGTGAGGTGCATAAAATGCTGCAGCTCTGGAGGTGAAGCAGTGAGGTGTATAAAATCCTGCAGTTCTGGAGGTGAAGTAGTGAGGTGTATAAAATCCTGCAGCTCTGGAGGTGAAGCAGTGAGGTGTATAAAATCCTGCAGCTCTGGAGGTGAAGCAGTGAGGTGTATACAATCCTGCAGCTCTGGAGGTGAAGCAGTGAGGAGTATAAAATCCTGCAGCTCTGGAGGTGAAGCAGTGAGGTGTATAAAATCCTGGAGCTCTGGAGGTGAAGCAGTGAAGTCTATAAAATCCTGCAGGCATGGAAGGTAAGGAGTGATGTTTATATATATATATATATATATATATATATATATATATATATATATATATACATACCGTGTTTCCCCGAAAATAAGACATGGACATAAAATAAGCCATGCCAGGAGGTCTACGTCTTTGATCAATTTAAGCCATACCCCCCGATATGTGTCCCTCCCCGTCAGTGACTTTTATGTGAGTATTTTGCATCTATAAAGAAGACCGAGAAGTAGCGGTGAGTTGCCGGCATCTTTTATTCTTTGCATCTTGTATCTACCAACTTGTCACGCCAGAGAACCTCCGCACCTCATCAAGTGAAACAGCACTCCCCTATACACTACCAATTACGTCCTCCATACACACACGTACTCCAGTCAGCAGTGCCGGTCCTACCTGTGTTTCTTTGAATCTAAAAAAACTTGAGTAAGAATTGGTGCCAACACCTTATTAAACCGGCGATAAAATTCAAAGGGGATACCATCCAGGCCTGGAGTAGAATTCATCGGTAGATTATTCTATCCTTTGAAATTTTTGGAAGTTTGAGATTGGAGAAGAAGGCCTCAATTTCGTCTCCCTCTGGCCTACACTCGGAGGTGTATAAATCTGAGAAAAATTGAACAAATTGTTGTCTAATCTGTCTGATGTCTTTAATATATTGCCCATCTGGGCCCATCATTTTTTCAATGTTTCTTTTCTGCCGATTATTCTTAAGTATGTGGGAGAGTAGCTTTGTGGGCTTTCCTCCCTCTACAAATTGTTTGTGTCCCTTGAAGAAGCTGGCATTCTGCGCCCCCTTTCAAAGACAACATCTGCCATCTCCTTCTGGGCTTTACTTAACTGGTCGCATGAAATACCTGGTGATCCAGCAGCAAACGCCTCTTCCATTCCAGCTACTTTAGCTCTCAATTCAATTTCTTAATCCCGATTTCCTTACACAATACTCCTCTAATATAGGCCTTCAAGGTGTCCCAGACCAACTGGGTCTTTGCAGATATAAATTTGTCCTTATCCACTATTGAGAACCAAAATGGATTAATCCTTGGAATTCCTCAACTCCGTTCATCCCCCCCCCCTTCAAATTGAAAAACAGTCCTTAGAGGGGTATGGTCTGAAACTGATCTGGCCTCATAGACCACTCTCTTACAAAGCTGTGTGGCAGACAGGTTCCCCCGGCACAGATCAATACGAGATGCCGTTTTATGGGTGGCATTGTATCGGGAGTAAACAATCCTACCCCCATATAGCATTCACCAGAAGTCCACCCACCCTATCTTCTCTGCAAAACAGGCCAACAAGGACCTCCCCTATAGGAGCCATATAAGAAGACATATTTTCCCCTCTTATCTGATTTAACTTTTACTACCGTAAATGGCATATTATGGTGGATGGAAACTGAAACACCGGTGGAATAAGAGGTATAAGTGGAGTGGTATATCTGGCTGGCCCAGGATTTCTTACAAATGTAATCATGTCTGGAGTTAATTGTGTCTCAAGCAAGCCAACTATGGGGTAAATGTCTATAAATTTGATCAAATACAGCCGCCTTCTTCGATCTCTCACCGAGACCTCTAACATTCCATGTTAACAGATTAAGCCGCTTTCAGGAGGAAAAAAAAAAGGAAAATTTCCCCTAGTGGCCCTTCCGAAAATTATCCTTTTTTGGGAGAAGTAACAGGATTGATGTCCCAAAATAGTGGATAATAATTAGGTTTTGTATGAAAAGCTGAAAAAAGTATCTCTTTTTTTTGGGATCATGGGTTGTGGGTTGTTAGGCCTAACTGGTAGAAGCGGTAGCGGCAATGGTGGTGGACTGGTGGGGATTGTAGTTGCCAGCGGGCAACAAGCTGTAGTGGACTGGTTGTAGTTGTAGTAGCCACCCAACAGCAGGCAGTGGTGGATTGGTGGGAGTTGTAGTAGGCAGCAGACAGGATAGCAGGCAGTGGTGGTCTAGTGGGAGTAGTAGTAGTCAGCAAACAGCATGCAGTGGTGGTGGACTGGTGGGGGTTGTAGTAGGCATCGGACAATAGGGATGGAGGTAGTACAGTCTAATCAGTGGCATCTGGCTCAGGAAGTTAAATTTCTCTCTGATCCATTCAAATCTTGTTCACGTAGGGGTGACGATGATGCCTGCCACGCTGAACACTCTCTCCGATGCTACACTGGAGGGTGGACAAGACAGAACACCAAGAGAAAACTGGGCAAGTTCTGGCCAATGTTCTAATCTGTTGACCCAGAAGTCCATGGGGTCTGGGCTCATGGTGTCTGTCAGAGAAAGGGCACTACTTGGATAGGCATCAACCTGGTTGTTCAGGTGGTGGTGTACCTTTGAGGATTATTCATGTCAGAGGGGAATACCGGATGTAAAAACTACATCATCATGTACTACAACATGAAGATACTGCTGATGCTCTGGCCTCTTGCAAGGGTAGTGCTGGCAGAGGGAGTGGAGCGTTGACTTAGCGGGGATCGGACACCAGACCCCCATTCATCAGGTGTTTAGAACTGGAAAGCCATGGCAAGCTGGCTGTGTAGCTACTCACTATAAAAATCCAATTTATCCTCCTTCTCGGAAGGTAAAATAATTTCCCTATTTTGGCCATTGGTCTATGAGTGTGGCTACCTAGTACTCATCTGCTTATTGTGCTTGTCACTGTGCAAGCAAGAAAGCATACAGCTTGCCATTATTGCCAGCTTTCCTGAGGCCCAGCTTGTTCCATCTTTGTGTCATTCTGCCAAGGTTGGTCATCATGGTCCTCGTTGTCATCATCATAATGACTGTCACCTTGTGTAGGGTCCTCGTCCCTTATGCCTTCGAGAGATTCCATCTCCAAATCCTCCTCAGATTCTACTTCCTCATCCTCCTCATCCAACTCCTCAAGAAGAACATCTATACTGCTGCCAGCCAGATGTGAAGTCTCCTCCATTCCTCCTTCTTCAATCATCACCGTTAGCATTTGCTCCAGAAGGAATATCAGCATCATTACATCACTAATTCCACTGTTGTCTTTGCTGGCAAATCTTGTTGCCTCTTTAAAGGGCCTGAGCAGGGGTCAGGTGTCCCTGATTAGTCGCAAATCCCTCAGCTGAAAGTCACACTGGCTCCAAAAACTGTCTGCTGCATAAGTAAGTCTGTCACTGCATTGGGCCGCTTGTACAGGCGGTCCAACATGTGTAATATTGAGTTCCACCATGTTGGAACATCGCAAATGAGGCGTGTTGAGGAAGACTATTTTTGCATTGTAGGTAAATGTAAGCATGTTTAAAAGCATAAGAACAGCTAAACCAAATAAGAAATTTCCTGCACTTAGCCAGAACATCCCCGAGACCACCACAATTGGGAGAATACTGTCTGACAGGATAGAGGAAGAGACGACACTGATGAGGACAAGACAGAAAATGTGCTGCCTGTGGATGAGGTCTGGCTGCTAGACAGCTGAGATGGGTCTGGGGGAGCAGCAGCGGGGGCATGGTTTTCCTCATGTTGTGGGACATCTCAACTGGTCCACGCAGCCTTGAGATTCTGCTTAATGTGTCTAGGTAGAGACGTAGTTCCTGCACTCGGACCCTGGCCACGGCCTACTTGATGTTTGCAGAGACGGCACAGTGCTACATTTTCTGCATCTGGTAATGTAGAAATGAAATTAAGTTTCACACGGGAGAATACGGGACAGGTACGCCATCACCTGACTGTGAAAATGGGCAGCGCCCACAGAGCTGCTACTGCCACCAACATACCAACTTACTGGCAGAGGACATGGACATTCCTCTTCCCCTTTCTTTGCCAAGCATTCCTTTAAAGGACATTTTTTTTTATTGGGGGAATTTGTCACTCACCTTCTAGTCAAATGATAGATAAACCACTGGTCAACTCCCACTCTCTTGCTTTTACTGCATATTTATGTTAAACCCAGGCTGAAATACTATATGTTCCATTTAACCCAGAAAAACACATAACTTGCGTACCCACGTTCCCATTGCTTTTAATGCATATTTATGTTGAAATACAGGTCAGCCCACTGCTATTGCTTGGTATTGTAATGTGATACCTTTTATGGGCTTGTTCTGCAGTGACACTGCTGGGATCTGTAGTGCACCAACTAGACACAGCACTTCGAGTGACAGGAGGTCACTGTCTGAGGTCAGCCCACTGTTCAGCTAGCTTTGAATTGGGCACAAAAAAGTAGAGGATGTCTGGCACTTCACTGCAGATAAATATAGTCCCTGTGGATTCAGGTGCAAAGGTCGATGTCAGTACGTGAATCCGAGCGTGGCGGTGCAGATCACATCAATAGTGCACATAACAATGGTCAAAGGAGGATTTAATGTAGAAGATCGCACTCACCACATCAGCTCGGAATTCTTTATTGTAACATGTGCGGCAGGTACAAGAGACTCAGACGTGGGGGCGCCTCCGTGCCGTTTTGTGCGGCAAGCGCACTTCGTCTAGCCAACGCTCAATGCTTTGTATTAGTTAAAGCCTTTCTGGGATCAGTAGTTCCTCTACACTGCCTGCTCTCTCTCAGCTCTCTCCAAGGTGGCGACTGCAATGCAGTGCATAGGATTGTATCAGTCTCTTAAACCCACCCCTATCTGTCTCCTGATTGCCTTAGGAGCTGCATGTCCCATAATGCAAGCAATGATTGGATAACCTAGTGTCATGTGATAGCTGCAAGGTATGCTGGGCTACCCTGACATCATCTTAGTGTTCCTAGTACTTCCTCGATTTATTCAGGCGCCAACACGCCATGTGTTCCTCATCCCTTATACTAATAATATTGTGATGTCCCAGTACGGGATATGCATCTCACAGTTCTATCAGCTTAAAGGAGAACTCCGGAATATAAAAATTGTCCCCCATACTGCCAGCAGTAAAAAAAACATAAAGATGTACATACCTTCCTCCGCTCCGGTAACCGGCTCCGGTCTCTGCCACGATCCTCTTCCTGGTTGCTGGTGGTCTGAGAGTCATACTGCACTCAGCCAATCACCAGCCGCAGTGAAGTCCCGACTCGGCCGGCGATAGGCTGAGCGGCAGTGTGACGTTTTCGGCCCCAGCAGCAGGTGCCCGTGTAGTGAAGAATTTTGTGTCCTGAAGCGTTCTCACACTGCCGCTCAGCCTATCCCAGACTTCACTGCGGCTGGTGATTGGCTGAGCGCAGTATGATTCTCCGACCACCGGCAACCAGGAAGAGGATCACGGCGGAGACCGGAGACGGTTACCGGAGGCCCCGGGGGAGCGTAGAAAGGTATGTACATTTTTATTTTTTTACTGCCAGCACTATGGGGGACAATTTTTATATTCCGGAGTTCTCCTTTAAGTCCCTGCATGTCCCCAGGGCTCACCTGCATTGCACCCCTGTAATCTGTATAATTGTATATTATGTGTAAAGGACCTTTGATTTGGTCACATGGTTACTAGTCACATGATAATAGTTGTCACATGTTAAAGTCACATGTTTTGTTACTCAGAGAGCACCAGGTGACCAGATGACCCGCAGCTAGCCTATGGGCTCCTTGCTCAGCCCCCTTTATAAGAGGGAGAGCCATTACAATCTCTCTCTTCCACCACACTTTCTGCTGAGGTCAAGTCCAGTCCAGACTTCTCAGAACCAGTGTCCAGCACATCTGGAGGCCTCAAGCCTAAATTACAGCCACAAGTCAGTAAGTCAGGTGATCTCTGTCTGCTGTCACTATCTTCAGTCCTGTCACGTCTATTATAGGTAGCGTGGCTGTCCTAAAGTCTGTCAAATTCACTGCAAGTCCCAGCAAGCTGCGAGGTCCCCTGTGTTACTGGTCACCTCTCTGGGATCCTGGCCGAGCTGTAAAGACTGTTACCATCTGTCTACCTCAGTAAAGCTACTGTTAACCCTACCCTGGCCTTGGACTCTTATTTGCCGTGCCTAACTAGGACTAGCGGTGCTACCGTTTGTGGGACTCTCTGTTAAAACCACGCACTGGCGTCACGAACACCACAAAAGCGCTGATCATACCTAATAATAAGTTAATATTTTTGTATTGCATGTATTTGTTGTTTACTATGTTATTTTGTGTTGTATTACTATAAAATGAAACAGCATATGATTCTCTTATTATACAGCTATACATTGTTTTATGATTGTTATTTGTTGTTATCATGCCGTGTTGTATTTCTACAGTGTTTCCCAACCAGTGTGCCTACTGCTGTTGCCCAACAGCTGTCCGGGCATGCTTGGAGATGTAGTTCTGCAACAGCTGGAGGCACATCGGTCTTCTGCTTCTGTAATGGGGCTTCTGCATGGGGGGGGGGGGCAGCGGGGGCCTGGGCCCCTTACTGGGCTATTAGCTGTACCCCCTGATTACGGCCCTGTGTACAAGGTAGGGCCAGCACATATACCTGGTTGTCCCCTATTGGGAGTGTTGTGTCCCCTATTGGGAGTGTTTTGTCCTCTATTGGGAGTGTTTTGTCCCCTATTGGGAGTGTTTTGTCCTCTATTGGGAGTGTTTTGTCCTCTATTGGGAGTGTTTTGTCCTCTATTGGGAGTGTTTTGTCCCCTATTGGGAGTGTTTTGTCCCCTATCGGGAGTGTTTTGTCCCCTCTATTGGGAGTGTTTTGTCCTCTATTGGGAGTGTTTTGTCCTCTATTGAGAGTGTTTTGTCCCCTATTGGGAGTGTTTTGTCCTCTATTGGGAGTGTTTTGTCCTCTATTGGGAGTGTTTTGTCCTCTATTGGGAGTGTTTTGTCCCCTCTATTGGGAGTGTTTTGTCCTCTATTGGGAGTGTTTTGTCTCCTATTGGGAGTGTTTTGTCCCCTATTGGGAGTGTTTTGTCCCCTATTGAGAGTGTTTTGTCCTCTATTGGGAGTGTTTTGTCCTCTATTGGGAGTGTTTTGTCCCCTATTGGGAGTGTTTTGTCCTCTATTGGGAGTGTTTTGTCCTCTATTGGGAGTGTTTTGTCCTCTATTGGGAGTGTTTTGTCCCCTATTGGGAGTGTTTTGTCCCCTATCGGGAGTGTTTTGTCCCCTCTATTGGGAGTGTTTTGTCCTCTATTGGGAGTGTTTTGTCCTCTATTGAGAGTGTTTTGTCCCCTATTGGGAGTGTTTTTTCCTCTATTGGGAGTGTTTTGTCCTCTATTGGGAGTGTTTTGTCCCCTATTGGGAGTGTTTTGTCCCCTATCGGGAGTGTTTTGTCCCCTCTATTGGGAGTGTTTTGTCCCCTATTGGGAGTGTTTTGTCCTCTATTGAGAGTGTTTTGTCCCCTATTGGGAGTGTTTTTTCCTCTATTGGGAGTGTTTTGTCCTCTATTGGGAGTGTTTTGTCCCCTATTGGGAGTGTTTTGTCCCCTATCGGGAGTGTTTTGTCCCCTCTATTGGGAGTGTTTTGTCCTCTATTGGGAGTGTTTTGTCCTCTATTGAGAGTGTTTTGTCCCCTATTGGGAGTGTTTTTTCCTCTATTGGGAGTGTTTTGTCCTCTATTGGGAGTGTTTTGTCCCCTATTGGGAGTGTTTTGTCCCCTATCGGGAGTGTTTTGTCCCCTATCGGGAGTGTTTTGTCCCCTCTATTGGG
The DNA here is from genome assembly GCF_029499605.1 of Hyla sarda. Classification (NCBI taxonomy): domain Eukaryota; kingdom Metazoa; phylum Chordata; class Amphibia; order Anura; family Hylidae; genus Hyla; species Hyla sarda. Next base: position 175,986,077 of record NC_079197.1, read on the forward strand.
AGTGTTTTGTCCTCTATTGGGAGTGTTTTGTCCTCTATTGGGAGTGTTTTGTCCTCTATTGGGAGTGTTTTGTCCCTCTATTGGGAGTGTTTTGTCCTCTATTGGGAGTGTTTTGTCCCCTATCGGGAGTGTTTTTTCCCCTATCGGGAGTGTTTTGTCCCCTATTGGGAGTGTTTTGTCACTCTATTGGGAGTGTTTTGTCCCCTATCGGAAGTGTTTTGTCCCCTATTGGGAGTGTTTTGTCCTCTATTGGGAGTGTTTTGTCACTCTATTGGGAGTGTTTTGTCCCCTATTGGGAGTGTTTTGTCCCCTATTGGGAGTGTTTTGTCCCCTATTGGGAGTGTTTTGTCCTCTATTGGGAGTGTTTTGTCCCCTATTGGGAGTGTTTTGTCCCCTATTGGGAGTGTTTTGTCCTCTATTGGGAGTGTTTTGTCCCCCTATTGGGAGTGTTTTGTCCTCTATTGGTAGTGTTTTGTCCCCTATTGGGAGTGTTTTGTCCCCTATTGGGAGTGTTTTGTCTCCTATTGGGAGTGTTTTGCCCCCTATTGGGAGTGTTTTGTCCTCTATTGGGAGTGTTTTGTCCTCTATTGGGAGTGTTTTGTCCCCTATTGGGAGTGTTTTGCCCTCTATTGGGAGTGTTTTGTCCCCTATTGGGAGTGTTTTGTCCTCTATTGGGAGTGTTTTGTCCCCTATTGGGAGTGTTTTGCCCTCTATTGGGAGTGTTTTGTCTCCATCGGGAGTGTTTTGTCCTCTATTGGGAGTGTTTTGTCCCCTATTGGGAGTGTTTTGTCCTCTATTGGGAGTGTTTTGTCCCCTATTGGGAGTGTTTTGTCCTCTATTGGGAGTGTTTTGTCCCCTATTGGGAGTGTTTTGTCCCCTATTGGGAGTGTTTTGTCCTCTATTGGGAGTGTTTTGTCCCCCTATTGGGAGTGTTTTGTCCCCTATTGGGAGTGTTTTGTCCCCTATTGGGAGTGTTTTGTCCCCTATTGGGAGTGTTTTGTCCCCTATTGGGAGTGTTTTGTCCCCTATTGGGAGTGTTTTGTCTCCTATTGGGAGTGTTTTGCCCCCTATTGGGAGTGTTTTGTCCTCTATTGGGAGTGTTTTGTCCTCTATTGGGAGTGTTTTGTCCTCTATTGGGAGTGTTTTGTCACTCTATTGGGAGTGTTTTGTCCTCTATTGGGAGTGTTTTGTCCTCTATTGGGAGTGTTTTGCCCTCTATTGGGAGTGTTTTGTCTCCATCGGGAGTGTTTTGTCCTCTATTGGGAGTGTTTTGTCCCCTATTGGGAGTGTTTTGTCCTCTATTGGGAGTGTTTTGTCCCCTATTGGGTGTGTTTTATCCCATATTGGGAGTGTTTTGTCCTCTATTGGGAGTGTTTTGTCCCCTATTGGGAGTGTTTTGTCCTCTATTGGGAGTGTTTTGTCTCCTATTGGGAGTGTTTTGTCCCCTATTGGGAGTGTTTTGTCCTCTATTGGGAGTGTTTTGTCCTCTATTGGGAGTGTTTTGTCCTCTATTGGGAGTGTTTTGTCTCCTATTGGGAGTGTTTTGTCTCCTATTGGGAGTGTTTTGTCCTCTATTGGGAGTGTTTTGTCCTCTATTGGGAGTGTTTTGTCCTCTATTGGGAGTGTTTTGTCCCCTATTGGGAGTGTTTTGTCCCCTTTTGGGAGTGTTTTGTCCCCTATTGGGAGTGTTTTGTCCCCTATTGGGAGTGTTTTGTCCCCTTTTGGGTGTGTCCCCATTCGGACGCTGCAATTACATTAAGTCTTTTGGGACTCTGCCGGGGAATTAAAACTGTCCGCTATTGGGAGGTGTCCGCTAAGGGAGATTCTGTTGTATTACTATATAATGGGATCCAGTATGTGATTGTCCTTCTGTATAACTACATATTGTTTTATGACCCTGTTATTTGCTATTATAGTATTATATTTCATGACTGTTGCTTTTAATTATTATATAGTAGTCTGCTGCTTTCTTTGAAACTATGTATCATTTTATGACTCTACGGTATTATTATTTAATTATTTTTGTGTTTTTTTTTCACTATATAGTGATCTATTATTATTTGTAATTATATTTTGATGTGTTTGTTTTTTGAGATAAAATGAACAATTATTTTCTTATATACCGTATCATTTTATAACTCTATTATTAGTTGTTTAATTATAATATTGTGCGTGTTTTTAATATATTGTGAACTTTTATTTTTTATTTTCTTATATACTGAATTATTTTTAAACTTTATGATTAGTTATTTAATTAAAATATATATATATGTATTTTTACAATATAGTGATCTATTATTTTCTTATGCACTGTATCATTTTATGATTCTTTTATGGTTATTTTGTAATTATAGTTTGATGTTTTTACTATATAATGATCACTTATTTTATTATATACTGTATTATTTAATAACTTGTATTAGTTATTTAATTGTAATATTATGTTTTTTTTCTACATAGTGATCTATTATTTTCTTATATACTGTATCATTTTATAACTCTATTATTAGTTATTAATTATGATGTGTTATTTGCTATATAGTGATTTATTTTTTCTTATATACTGTGTTATTTTATGACTCTATTATTAGTTATTAATTATGATGTTTTTGCTATATAGTGATTTTTTTCTTATATACTGTTATTTTATGACTCTATTATTAGTTATTAATTATGATGTGTTATTTGCTATATAGTGATTAATTTTTTCTTATATACTGTGTTATTTTATGACTCTATTATTAGTTATTAATTATGATATTTTTGCTATATAGTTATTTTTTTCTTATATACTGTATTATTTTATGACTCTATTATTAGTTATTAATTATGATGTGTTTTTTGCTATATAGTGATTTATTTTTTCTTATATACTGTGTTATTTTATAACTCTATTATTAGTTATTAATTATGATGTCTTTTTTGCTATATAGTGATTTATTTTTTCTTACATACTGTATCATTTTATAACTCTATTAGTTATTAATTATGATCTATACCAAAGTTTGGGCACCAATACCAGAATACAAAATATCAGGTACAAAACCTATAATTCACACTGACACAAAATACCAAAAAAATAGAAATAATCTTTATTGAGTCACATACATTGTATGGTGGTTAGGGGACTGCAATGGTGATGAGAGGTGTGTGTGTGTGTGTGGTGGTGGGGTGTTATGGAGGGTCATGAGAGATGCAGGGGTGTTATGGGGGTCATGAGAGATGCAGGGGGGTGTTATGGGGGTGATGAGAGGTGCAGGGGGGGTGTTATGGGGTCATGAGAGATGCAGGAGGGGTGTTATGGGGGCGATGAGAGATGCAGGGGGGTGTTATGGGGGTCATGAGAGATGCAGGGGGGGTGTTATGGGGGTGATGAGAGGTGCAGGGGGTTTTATGGGGGTGATGAGAGGTGCAGGGGGGGTGTTATGGGGGTCATGAGAGATGCAGGGGTGTTATGGGGGTCATGAGAGATGCAGGGGGTGTTATGGGGGTCATGAGAGATGCAGGGGGGTGTTATGGGGATCATGAGAGATGCAGGGGGGGTGTTATGGGGGTCATGAGAGATGCAGAGGGGGTGTTATGGGGTGATGGGGTGATGAGAGGTGCAGGGGGGTGTTATGGGGGGTGATGAGAGGTGCAGGGGGGTGTTATGGGGGTGATGAGAGGTGCAGGGGGGTGTTATGGGGGTGATGAGAGGTGCAGGGGTTTTTTATGGGGTGATGAGAGGTGCAGGGGGGTGTTATGGGGGTGATTAGAGGTGCAGGGGGGTGTTATGGGGTGATGAGATGTGCAGGGGGTGTTATGGGGGTGATGAGAGGTGCACGGGGGGTGTTATGGGGGTGATGAGAGGTGCAGGGGGTGTTATGGGGGTGATGAGAGGTGCAGGGGGGTGTTATGGGGGTGATGAGAGGTGCAGGGGGGGGTGTTATGGGGTGATGAGAGGTGCAGGGGGGGTGTTATGGGGGTGATGAGATGTGCAGGGGGGTGTTATGGGGTGATGAGAGGTGCAAGGGGGTGTTCTGGGGTGATGAGAGGTGCAGGGGGGTGTTATGGGGGTGATGAGAGGTGCCCCCCCCCATAAACCTCCCCCCTGGTTATAATAGTGATGAGGAGAGGTGGGAGGGGAGTTATAGTAATGATGAGGAGAGGTTTGGTGGGGGGGGGGTTATGGGGGTGATGAGGACACAGAGGATAAGAGGGGGTGTATATGTATATATGATGTGTATGCATATGTGGCAGTATTGTATTCAGTGGATACAGTGTGGAGCAGCAATATATTCAGGGTACAGTGTGTGGCAGAATTATATTTAGTGGGTACAGTGTGTGGCAGTATTATATTCAGGGTACAGTGTGGGGCAGTATTATATTTAGTGGGTACAGTGTACAGCAGTATTTTATTCAGGGTACAGTGTATAGCAGTATTATATTCAGGGTACAGTGTGGGGCAGTATTTTATTTAGGGTACAGTGTGGGGCAGTATTTTATTTAGGGTACAGTGTGGGGCAGTATTTTATTTAGGGTACAGTGTGGGGCAGTATTTTATTTAGGGTACAGTGTGGGGCAGTATTATATTTAGTGGGTACAGTGAATAGCAGGATTATATTTAGTGGGTACAGTGTATGGCAGTATTATATTCAGGGTACAGTGTGGTGAAGTATTTTATTTTGGGTACAGTGTATAGCAATATTTTATTCAGGGTACAGTGTATAGCAGTATTATATTCAGGGTACAGTGTGGGGCAGTATTTTATTTAGGGTACAGTGTGGGCAGTATTTTATTTAGGGTACAATGTGGGGCAGTATTATATTTAGTGGGTACAGTGAATAGCAGGATTATATTTAGTGGGTACAGTGTGTGGTAGTATTATATTCAGTGGGTGCTGTGTATAGCAGTATTATATTTAGTGGGTACAGTGTATAGCAGTATTATATTCAGGGTACAGTGTATAGCAGTATTATATTCAGGGCACAGTGTGTGGCAGTATTATATTTAGTGGGTACAGTGTGGGGCAGTATTTTATTTAGGGTACAGTGTGGGGCAGTATTATATTTAGGGTACAGTGTATGGCAGTATTATATTCAGGGTACAGTGTATAGCAGTATTATATTCAGGGTACAGTGTATAGCAGTATTATATTCAGGGCACAGTGTGTGGCAGTATTATATTTAGTGGGTACAGTGTGGGGCAGTATTTTATTTAGAGTACAGTGTCTGTCAGTATTATATTCAGGGTACAGTGTGTGGCAGTATTATATTTAGTGGGTACAGTGTGGGGCAGTATTTTATTTAGGGTACAGTGTGGGGCAGGATTATATTCAGGGTACAGTGTGGGGCAGTATTTTATTTAGGGTACAGTGTGGGGCAGTATTTTATTTAGTGGGTACAGTGTGGGCAGTATTATATTCAGGGTACAGTGTATAGCAGTATTATATTCAGGGTACAGTGTGGGGCAGTATATTATTTATGGTACAGTGTATAGCAGTATTATATTCAGGGTACAGTGTGTGGCAGTATTATATTTAGTGGGTATAGTGTGTGGCAATATTATATTTAGTGGGTATAGTGTGTGGCAGTATTATATTCAGGGTGCAGTGTGGGGCAGTATTATATTCAGGGTACAGTGTGTGGCAGTATTATATTCAGGGTACAGTGTGTGGCAGTATTATATTCAGGGCACAGTGTGGGGCATTATTATACTCAGGGTACAGTGTGGGGCAGGATTATATTCAGGGTACAGTGTGGGGCAGTATTATATTTAGGGTACACTTTCTGACAAGGTTATAATGATTACTGTCTTCATGCAGAGGATGAGGATCTGCTGACAGTGAGGAGCCAATGATGTCTGGATGTCAGACTCTGCAAAGAAGATGGAGCTGGAGGAAGACCTGGTCTCTGGACCCGATGAAGAAGAAAAGATTACAGAGAAGATATCACTTAAGTCAGAAGACGTCACTCAGGTCACTGATATCATTGTGTGTTCTCCTGACTGTCCCATCAGAGCAGTAGTCACTTGTAAGTTCTGCAGTGATGATGGGTAAAACTGTGTCCAATCTGTGTCTCTCCAGCTGTTACAAAACTACAACTCCCATTGCCAGAGGCTCCAGACATGATGGGAGTTTTAGCTTTCCAACAGCTGGAGAACCACTTCAACCAAGGTGATCAGTGGGGGTCTCAGCAGTCAAACCCCCACAAAAAAAAATGGCCCTGGGGGGGGGGGGGGGTCTGCTGCACCTAATGTGGGGGGAACACTGCTGCACCTAATGTGGGGGGAACACTGCCTACCTAATGTGGGGGGAACACTGCCTACCTAATGTGGGGGGAACTCTGCTGCACCTAATGTGGGGGGAACACTGCTGCACCTAATGTGGGGGGAACACTGCCTACCTAATGTGGGGGGAACACTGCTGCACCTAATGTGGGGGGAACACTGCTGCACCTAATGTGGGGGGAACACTGCCTACCTAATGTGGGGGGAACACTGCCTACCTAATGTGGGGGGAACACTGCTGCACCTAATGTGGGGGGAACACTGCTGCACCTAATGTGGGGGGAACACTGCTGCACCTAATGTGGGGGGAACACTGCCTACCTAATGTGGGGGGAACACTGCCTACCTAATGTGGGGGGAACTCTGCTGCACCTAATGTGGGGGGAACACTGCTGCACCTAATGTGGGGGGAACACTGCCTACCTAATGTGGGGGGAACACTGCTGCACCTAATGTGGGGGGAACACTGCTGCACCTAATGTGCGTCGTATTGACGTTCGCTCACGTTGCGCTCCTAGAATTCAAGGGTCGGCGTTACTATGTCCTGACGCCGGCCCTAGAGCGTGACGTGTGTGAACATCAAAGGGGGGGGGCCTCCATGTCCATTTGGTTGGGGCCCCCAAATTCCTTCAAACGGCCCTGACAACACTATTAAATATATAATGCACTACAATGATGATAGACATAAATATAGAAATGCTGAGTGGTACAAACATCAGTAGAGATGAACTAATTGGTCATACTGTATACTCATGTATAACGGCATCATGATCCACGGACATACAGCCTATACTTAGGTGACATATGTCCTGGACCCCCAGGGGATAAACTGATGCTCACCATACACAAAGAGACACTGACCAACAATCCAATCTGCACATACCCACACAAGCTGACAGAACCCCAACGACGTTTCACCTTGCAGCTCCCTCAGTTATTGTGTTATTTGCTACATAGTGATTTATTTTTTCTTATATACTAAATCATTTTATGACTCTATTATTATTTATTAATTATGATGTGTTATTTGCTATATAGTGATAAATTTTTTCTTATATACTGAATCATTTTATGACTCTATTATTATTTATTAATTATGATGTGTTATTTGCTACATAGTGATTTATTTTTTCTTATATACTGAATCATTTTATGACTCTATTATTATTTATTAATTATGATGTGTTATTTGCTATATAGTGATCAATTTTTTCTTATATACTGAATCATTTTATGACTCTATTATTAGTTATTAATTCTGATGTGTTTTTGCTATATAGTGATCTATTTTTCCTTATATACTGTATTATTTTATAACACTAAAAATCATGATTGTTTTTTGCTATATAGTAATTTTATTATAAGATGATGTATAATTTAATGACTCTTTAGTGATCTGTTATTTCTGTATTATACAACTATGTATCATTTTAGGACTCTATTTGTTATATTACTCCATAAAGATCTATTATTACCCCATGATGCTACAGATGATTTGCGCAGTATTGGTATTCCCCCATTTCGTCCACAATCTCTATGCATCTTCCATTCTTTTGCAACCATGAACATTTTTGTAATTCTTGTTCCCCCCCCCCCCTTCCCCAATTGTGGTAGTTGAGTCCCACATGTTATATCTGGCTGCGGCTAAATCCTCTGACCGTTCTCTTCTCTATTAGAACAGAAAGGTTAAAACAACACTTTTTTTGGAAAGGTAAAAAAAAAAAAAAAAAAAATCATATGAGGCGGGGGTGTTCTCAGCGGTCGTCTCCTATATATAGAGCGCTCATTTCCCCTTTGAAGCCTAGTGGGATTGGCTTATTCCTCTGCTTTGATATGTAAATAGGCAGATTGCTTTCCTGCAGGGGACATGGGAATCTGTCCAAAGAACACAGACTATCTGCCCTGTACGGTGAGAGACGCAAAACTGCCTCCAGTCAGCCCAGAATCGCTGTCACGAGCCAAAATATCTGCAATTTTTTTTTTTTTACCATTTTAAAACAAAATGTCTTTATTAATACTTCCTCCTTCCAGCGAGACATTTATGTTTTCTCTGTTAGTCATCCTGCTTTGTCGCCATTCGCTGTTCCCTGTGGCCTGTTGCGTTGAGCGCGGTTTGACCGGACTTCAATGCGAGGCATCAGTTTTCTACATAACATTGAGATGAAGAATAACTGATATGTTTTAGGGGGGAAAAAAATAAAAAAAATAAAGATATAAAATAAATAGGCGTCTGCCCACTTAACTTTGCCCGGCCTCAGTCAGCGGCTTGGGGGGTGCCAGGATTTGGGGTACAGGGACGTGTTATGTTTGGGTGAGGCCGATGTTGATCTATTTCCTTAAGTGCTAAAAACTCTCCTGAAAGAAATGGCTGAGACAACATGAACTCTTCATCATAAATCCCTCACGCTGGAGTCAGACCAGGCCCAGGGAACGGCCCCCATATCGCTGAAAGACGCCGAGTGTGGGGTCTATGTCTCTGGATGATGGTTGGATGAGGGAACGGGGGGCTCATAAAGGTATTAATAAAACCAACAAATTCACTAAGTAAAGTCTATTTCCATCTAAAGATATGAGAGCAATTCCCCAATTGGTTATATATATATATGTTTTTTTTCCAATGTACAAGAATATAACTACAATAATACTGCCCCCTATATACAAGAATATAACAACTATAATACTGCTCCTATATACAAGAATATAACTACTATAATACTGCTCCTATATACAAGAATATATCTACTATAATACTGCTCCTATATACAAGAATATAACTACTATAATACTGCTCCTATATACAAGAATATAACTACTATAATACTGCTCCTATATACAAGAATATAACTACTATAATACTGTCCCCTATATACAAGAATATAACTACTATAATACTGCTCCTATATACAAGAATATAACTACTATAATACTGCTCCTATATACAAGAATATAACTACTATAATACTGCTCCTATATACAAGAATATAACTACTATAATACTGTCCCCTATATACAAGAATATAACTACTATAATACTGCTCCTATAATACTGCTCCTATATACAAGAATATAACTACTATAATACTGCTCCTATATACAAGAATATAACTACTATAATACTGCCTCCTATATACAAGAATATAACTACTATAATACTGCTCCTATATACAAGAATATAACTACTATAATACTGCTCTTGTATACAAGAATATAACTACTATAATACTGCCTCCTATATACAAGAATATAACTACTATAATACTGCCCCCTATATACAAGAATATAACTACTATCATACTGCCCCCTATATACAAGAATATAACTACTATAATACTATTCCTATATACAAGAATATAACTACTATAATACTATTCCTATATACAAGAATATAACTACTATAATACTGCCTCCTATATACAAGAATATAACTACTATAATACTGCTCCTATACACAAGAATATAACTACTATAATACTTCTCCTATATACAAGAATATAACTAATATAATACTGCTCCTATATACAAGAATATAACTACTATAATACTGCTCCTATATACAAGAATATAGCTACTATAATACTGCTCTTGTATACAAGAATATAACTACTATAATACTATCCCCTATATACAAGAATATAACTACTATAATACTGCCTCCTATATACAAGAATATAACTACTATAATACTGTTCCTATATACAAGAATATAACTACTATAATACTGCTCCTATATACAAGAATATAACTACTATAATACTGCCTCCTATATACAAGAATATAACTACTATAATACTGCTCCTATATACAAGAATATAACTACTATAATACTGTTCCTATATACAAGAATATAACTACTATAATACTGCCTCCTATATACAAGAATATAACTACTATAATACTGCTCCTATATACAAGAATATAACTACTATAATACTGTCTCCTATATACAAGAATATAACTACTATAATACTGCTCCTATATACAAGAATATAACTACTATAATACTGTTCCTATATACAAGAATATAACTACTATAATACTGCTCCTATATACAAGAATATAACTACTATAATACTGCCTACTATATACAAGAATATAACTACTATAATACTGCTCCTATATACAAGAATATAACTACTATAATACTGCTCCTATATATAAGAATATAACTACTATAATACTGCTCCTATATACAAGAATATAACTACTATAATACTGCTTTCTATATACAAGAATATAACTACTATAATACTGCTCCTATATACAAGAATATAACTACTATAATACTGCTCCTATATACAAGAATATAACTACTATAATACTGCCCCCTATATACAAGAATATAACTACTATAATACTGCTCCTATATACAAGAATATAACTACTATAATACTGCTCCTATATACAAGAATATAACTACTATAATACTGTCTCCTATATACAAGAATATAACTACTATAATACTGCCTCCTATATATAAGAATATAACTACTATAATACTGCCTCCTATATACAAGAATATAACTACTATAATACTGCTTCTATATACAAGAATATAACTACTATAATACTGCTCCTATATACAAGAATATAACTACTATAATACTGCTCCTATATACAAGAATATAACTACTATAATACTGTCTCCTATATACAAGAATATAACTACTATAATACTGTCTCCTATATACAAGAATATAACTACTATAATACTGCCTCCTATATATAAGAATATAACTACTATAATACTGCTCCTATATACAAGAATATAACTACTATAATACTGCTCCTATATACAAGAATATAACTACTAGAATACTGTTCCTATATACAAGAATATAACTACTATAATACTGTCTCCTATATACAAGAATATAACTACTATAATACTGCCTCCTATATACAAGAATATAACTACTATAATACTGCCTCCTATATACAAGAATATAACTACTATAATACTGTCTCCTATATACAAGAATATAACTACTATAATACTGCCTCCTATATACAAGAATATAACTACTATAATACTGCTCCTATATACAAGAATATAACTACTATAATACTGCTCCTATATACAAGAATATAACTACTATAATACTGCTCCTATATACAAGAATATAACTACTATAATACTGCTCCTATATATTTCATGTCACATTTTTTTTTCTGTTGATCCTTGTGTCCCAATCATTCTGGCCTCCATCCCCCATGGTGACAAAGTGATCACAGAAGGTTAGAAATGTTTACTAATATGTTGAAAAGGAAAAACGAAAATCTTACAATGACATAAGTATTCATACCCTAGGATTTAGGTGAACCCCGTCTGGCAGTGATTCCAGCCTCTTCTAGGTTTACACACCTTTCTCCCATTCTTCTCTGTAGATCCCCTCAGCTCGGTCAGGTTGGATGGGGACGGTCGGTAGAAGCCATTATCAGGTCTCCAGAGATGTTCCATTGGGTTCGGGCTCTAGCTGGGGCCCCTCAAAGACATTCACAGAGTTGTCCCTAAGCCGATCCTGTGTTGTCTCGGCCGTGTGCTTAGGGTCATTGGGGGAGATTTATCAATAATGGTGTTGCAATGTGTGATTTTACGTATGTTTTTTTTTTGTGTCAAATGGAGCATAGTTGCCCCAAAATTATCAATTGTCGCACGCAAGTTTGTAATTTTGGCACAAATGCAGCCCTACAAATGGCGCAGACTCCTGCCCCAGAATTCCAGGCAAAAATTTCTGGCTGTCTGGCAGCAGCTGAAGGGGTACTCAGGTGGAAAACTTTTTTGTTTTTATTTTTTTTAATCAACTGGTGCCAGAAAGTTAAACAGATTTGTAAATTACTTCTATTAACCCCTTAAGGACCAAGTACGTACTGGCACGTCCTTGGTCCTGCTCCCCTGATATAACGCAGGGTTGCACGGTAACCCCGCATCATATCACGGCGGGCCCTGCGTCATAGTGAAGCCGGGACCCGCCGCTAATAGCGCACAGCGCCGATCGCGGTGCCGCGTGCTATTAACCCTTTAGCCGCGCGCTCAGAGCTGAGCCGCGCGGCTAAAACCGAAAGTGAAAGCTGCCGGTTAACTCAGTGGGCTGTTCGGGATAGCCGCGGCGAAATCGCGGCATCCCAAACAGCTTACAGGACAGCGGGAGGGCCCCTACCTGCCTCCTCGCTGTCCGATCGCCGAATGACTGCTCAGTGCCTGAGATCCAGACATGAGCAGTCAAGCGGCAGAATCATCGATCACTGGTTTCCTATGAGAAACCAGTGATCAACATAGAAGATCAGTGTGTGCAGTGTTATAGGTCCCTATAGGATAACAATGATCAGTATAAGAGATCAGTGTGTGCAGTGTTATAGGTCCCTATAGGATAACAATGATCAGTATAAGAGATCAGTGTGTGCAGTGTTATAGGTCCCTATGGGAGCTATAACACTGCAAAAAAAAAGTGAAAAAAAAAGTGAATGAATATCATTTAACCCCTCCCCTATTAAAAGTTTGGGGAATGGCGTGCGCGCAAAAAAATTCCAAAGTCCAAAATAGTGAATTTTTGGTCACTTTTTATATCATTAAGTCCTATCAATGCAAAAATGGTACCGTTAAAAACTTCAGATCACGGCGCAAAAAATGAGCCCTCATACCGCCCCGTACACGGAAAAATAAAGAATTTATAGGGGTCAGAAGATGACAATTTTAAACGTATTCATTTTCCTGCATGTAGTTATGATTTTTTCCAGAAGTGTGACAAAATCAAACCTATATAAGTAGGGGATCATTTTAATCGTATGGACCTACAGAATAATGATAAGGTGTCATTTTTACCGAAAAATGTACTACATAGAAACGGAAGCCCTCAAAAACTGCGGGTTTTTTTTCCAATTTTGTCGCACAATGATTTTTTTTCCGTTTCACCATACATTTTTGGCCAAAATGACTGACGTCATTACAAAGTAGAATTGGTGGCGCAAAAAATAAGCCATCATATGGATTTTTAGGTGCAAAATTGAAAGAGTTATGATTTTTTAAAGGCAAGGAGCAAAAAACGAATATGCAAAAACGGAAAAACCCCGGGTCCTTAACCCCTTAACGACGCAGGACGTATATTTACGTCCTGCGCCGGCTCCCGCGATATGAAGCGGGATCGCGCCGCGATCCCGCATCATATCGCGTCGGTCCCGGCGCTCATCAACGGCCGGGACCCGCGGCTAATACCACACATCGCCGATCGCGGCGATGTGCGGTATTAACCCTTTAGAAGCTGCGGTCAAAGCTGACCGCCGCTTCTAAAGTGAAAGTGAAAGTGACCCGGCTGCTCAGTCGGGCTGTTCGGGACCGCCGCGGTGAAATCACGGCGTCTCGAACAGCTTGCAGGACGCCGGGAGGGCCCTTACCTGCCTCCTCGGTGTCCGATCGACGAATGACTGCTCCGTGCCTGAGATCCAGGCAGGAGCAGTCAAGCGCCGATAACACTGATCACAGGCGTGTTAATACACGCCAGTGATCAGCATTAGAGATCAGTGTGTGCAGTGTTATAGGTCCCTATGGGATAACAGTGATCAGTATAAGAGATCAGTGTGTGCAGTGTTATAGGTCCCTATGGGATAAGAATGATCAGTATAAGAGATCAGTGTGTGCAGTGTTATAGGTCCCTATGGGATAACAATGATCAGTATAAGAGATCAGTGTGTGCAGTGTTATAGGTCCCTATGGGATAACAATGATCAGTATAAGAGATCAGTCCCTATGGGACCTATAACACTGCAAAAAAAAAGTAAAAAAAAAGTGTTAATAAAGGTCATTTAACCCCTTCCCTAATAAAAGTTTGAATCACCCCCCTTTTCCCATAAAAAAAAAAATAAAACAGTGTAAAAAAATAAATAAATAAACATATGTGGTATCGCCGCGTGCGTAAATGTCCGAACTATAAAAATATATCATTAATTAAGCCGTACGGTCAATGGCGTACGCGCAAAAAAATTCCAAAGTCCAAAAAAGCGTATTTTGGTCACTTTTTATACCATTAAAAAATGAATAAAAAGTGATCAAAAAGTCAGATCAAAACAAAAATCATACCGATAAAAACTTCAGATCACAGCGCAAAAAATGAGCCCTAATACCGCCCTGTACGTGGAAAAATAAAAAAGTTATAGGGGTCAGAAGATGACATTTTTAAACGTATAAATTTTCCTGCATGTAGTTATGATTTTTTTCTGAAGTGCGACAAAATCAAACCTATATAAGTAGGGGATCATTTTAATCGTATGGACCTACAGAATAATGATAAGGTGTAATTTTTACTGAAATATGCACTGCGTAGAAACGGAAGCCCCCAAAATTTACAAAATGACGTTTTTTCTTCGATTTTGTCACACAATGATTTTTTTTTCCGTTTCGCCGTGCATTTTTGGGTAAAATGACTAATGGCACTGCAAAGTAGAATTGGCGACGCAAAAAATAAGCCATAAAATGGATTTTGAGGTGGAAAATTGAAAGGGTTATGATTTTTAAAAGGTAAGGAGGAAAAAACGAAAGTGCAAAAACGGAAAAACCCTGAGTCCTTAAGGGGTTAAAAAAAACTTAATCCTTCCAGTACTTTTTAGGGGCTGTATACCACAGAGGAAATGCTTATCTTTTAAGATTTCTCTGATGTCATGACCACAGTGCTCTCTGCTGACCTCTGCTGTCCATTTTAGGAACTGTCCAGAGCAGCAGAAAATCCCCATAGCAAACATTTGCTGCTCTAGACAGTTCCAAAAATGGACAGCAGAGGTCAGCAGAGAGCACTGTGGTCATGACATCAGAGAAATCTAAAAAGATACGCATTTCCTCTGTAGTATACAGCCCCTAAAAAGTACTGGAAGGATTAAGATTTTTTAATAGAAGTCATTTACAAATCTGTTTAACTTTCTGGCACCAGTTGATTTAAAAAAAAAAAAAAAAAGTTTTCCACGGGAGTACCCCTTTAAATCTGACCTTTGAATTTTGCCAGGTTCACAAAGATAAATCTTACACAGCTAGGTCCTTTTTGTATGTTTAAAATAAAAAAAATAAAAAAATATTAATCACATATATAAAAAGAAAAAAAAATTATTGTGTAAAATATTTTATTAAAAAATTTTGTCCTTGTGTAACTGCTACATTATTGTTTGTTGGAGGAAACACAAAATATTTTAATGTAAACAAACATTTGTAAGGCTGGGTTCACATTACGGGACCATTTACGGCTGGGGGGAGACGACTGGAGTGAAACACTGACTCCTGTCGGCTCGTTTTTGCCCTGTATGCGGTTTTCCCACCGGACCTAAAACCGTGGAACACAAAATGAGCCAATCGGAGTCAGCGTTTTACTCCGGTCGGCTCATTGAAATGCATTACATGGGCCGGATACGGCTGGGATATGGGAGCGCCCGTTTTTTGCTCCTCCAGCCGTAGACGGTCCCGTATTGCTGAAAGGGGTACTCCGCTGATCAGCATTCGGAACAAAGTGTTCCGAACGCTGGAGCCGGTGCCGGGAGCTTGTAACATCATAGCCCCGCCCCCTCATGACATCATGTCCTGCCCGTTCAATGCAAGTCTATGGGAGGGGGGCGTGACGGCTGTCACACCCCCTCCCATAGACTTGCATTGAGGGGGTTGGGCGTGACGTCATAAGGGGCGGGGCTATGATGTCACGAGCTCCTGAGGCGATAGTTTGGTGACCACAGTGTAAGATAATCAGAATGTTTTCTTCAAATATTCGTACAGAGATGGCTCAGGCCCAGACGGCACTTAATGTTCTTCAATAAGTATAGCAGAGCTGCGTGCGCGCGACCAGCCGCCGATTCCCCAGCGAGCGCTCTGTAAGTAATTAGAATAGACCAGTGAATGTCACTATCTGCTTGTTTATTGTCATTATTTTATCATTTTAAACCCCCTCTAGGTGATGAGACGTGCCGGATAAAACATAATTACCGCTATTAGCATGCTAATTGGACGCCGAAATAGGCCAAGTACAAGGTAGCCAGCTGAATAATTTCACATTAATCAAACCCCATCATCAATGAGCCCATTGTTACATTGACAGCTCCGCAATCCCTCATATACACGCTTAAAATTTTAGAATCCTCCGGGTCACACCCCGCACCCCTACCCCTGAGTGATACCGTACAGTCACATTCACATCAAGACAAGTTATAGTCTTGTATATAGGAGGCAGTATTATAGTAGTTATATTCTTGTATATATAGGAGCAGTATTATAGTAGTTATATTCTTGTATATATAGGAGCAGTATTATAGTAGTTATATTCTTGTATATAGGAGCAGTATTATAGTAGTTATATTCTTGTATATAGGAGCAGTATTATAGTAGTTATATTCTTGTATATAGGGAGCAGTATTATAGTAGTTATATTCTTGTATATAGGAGGCAGTATTATAGTAGTTATATTCTTGTATATATAGGAGCAGTATTATAGTAGTTATATTCTTGTATATAGGAGCAGTATTATAGTAGTTACATTCTTGTATATAGGAGCAGTATTATAGTAGTTATATTCTTGTATATATAGGAGCAGTATTATAGTAGTTATATTCTTGTATATAGGAGCAGTATTATAGTAGTTATATTCTTGTATATAGGAGCAGTATTATAGTAGTTATATTCTTGTATATAGGAGCAGTATTATAGTAGTTATATTCTTGTATATAGGAGCAGTATTATAGTAGCTATATTCTTGTATATAGGAGGCAGCATTATAGTAGTTATATTCTTGTATATAGGAGGCAGTATTATAGTAGTTATATTCTTATATATAGGAGCAGTATTATAGTAGTTATATTCTTGTATATAGGAGCAGTATTATAGTAGTTATATTCTTGTATATATAGGAGCAGTATTATAGTAGTTATATTCTTGTATATAGGAGCAGTATTATAGTAGTTATATTCTTGTATATAGGAGCAGTATTATAGTAGTTATATTCTTGTATATAGGAGCAGTATTATAGTAGTTATATTCTTGTATATAGGAGCAGTATTATAGTAGTTATATTCTTGTATATAGGAGGCAGCATTATAGTAGTTATATTCTTGTATATAGGAGGCAGTATTATAGTAGTTATATTCTTATATATAGGAGCAGTATTATAGTAGTTATATTCTTGTATATAGGAGCAGTATTATAGTAGTTATATTCTTGTATATATAGGAGCAGTATTATAGTAGTTATATTCTTGTATATAGGGAGCAGTATTATAGTAGTTATATTCTTGTATATAGGAGGCAGTATTATAGTAGTTATATTCTTGTATATATAGGAGCAGTATTATAGTAGTTATATTCTTGTATATAGGAGCAGTATTATAGTAGTTATATTCTTGTATATAGGAGCAATATTATAGTAGTTATATTCTTGTATATAGGAGCAGTATTATAGTAGTTATATTCCTGTATATAGGAGCAGTATTATAGTAGTTATATTCTTGTATATAGGAGCAGTATTATAGTAGTTATATTCTTGTATATAGGAGCAGTATTATAGTAGTTATATTCTTGTATATAGGAGCAGTGTTATAGTAGTTATATTCTTGTATATAGGAGCAGTATTATAGTAGTTATATTCTTGTATATAGGAGCAGTATTATAGTAGTTATATTCTTGTATATAGGAGCGGTATTATAGTAGTTATATTCTTGTATATAGGAGCAGTATTATAGTAGTTATATTCTTGTATATAGGAGCAGTATTATAGTAGTTATATTCTTGTATATAGGAGCAGTATTATAGTAGTTATATTCTTTATTAAGGAGCAGTATTATAGTAGTTATATTCTTGTATATAGGAGCGGTATTATAGTAGTTATATTCTTGTATATAGGAGCAGTATTATAGTAGTTATATTCTTGTATATAGGAGCAGTATTATAGTAGTTATATTCTTGTATATAGGAGCAGTATTATAGTAGTTATATTCTTGTATATAGGAGCAGTATTATAGTAGTTATATTCTTGTATATAGGAGCAGTATTATAGTAGTTATATTCTTGTATATAGGAGCAGTATTATAGTAGTTATATTCTTGTATATAGGAGCAGTATTATAGTAGTTATATTCTTGTATATAGGAGCAGTATTATAGTAGTTATATTCTTGTATATAGGAGCAGTATTATAGTAGTTATATTCTTGTATATAGGAGCAGTGTTATAGCAGTGTTACATTCTTTACATGGGGATATACGAATCTTGTAATATACGTATTTATTAGTACAATATATAGATACACACTTGCTGTACAATTTCCTTATAATTTATTGGGGGATCTGTTGCCCCTTGATGTTTTTATGTCTTTGGATTTGTTCTTTATTGCCTATTAGATCTTCTTGCCTTCCCTCCCTATATTCCCCTGTATATCCTGGTATTGTTAGAATATCCTATAGCTCATTAGGATTTCGGCTGCGTCCATGGCTCAGGCCTCTGCTGGAATATTCTGCATCTTCTGCCTCGCGAGCGGCTTGTGGTGGGAAACACTTGCAGAATTTTAATACGTTTCAGTAAACCCCATCGTGCCAGACCAAAAGGTCATTTCTGGCCTGCAATAAGGTCGGCATGACTGAGCGCAGCCAGAAGGTAGACATCAAATGCGGAGCTGAATTCCTGCGTGGTAACTCCTGGCAGCTGCTCAGTAAATGCCACAAATATTTAATGTGTTTTAAAAGCCACAGTGTCACTCTGGACACGCCGCATGCAGATTCGCATTGGGCTCCTGGCAGGTCCCAGAGACACAAAGCAAAGAGATTGTAAATCCTTTCATAAGGTTACGCACCGCGCTCTGCAGCGAAGGTGGGCGCTCCGGGGCCGGGGGCGGCGTGCGAAGGTGTCTACTTAGTATGCATTTATTTGGCATGAAAATCATTGGGGTTTGATACAAGAGATTGGAAATGATAAGCGGCTCAAATGCAAATGGCGACTCCCCTCCTAATGCGGACCCCCATACAATGACTGCAGGGTGCCCACTACAAACCTAAAAGGGGTACACAGCCCTTAGACATCTTATCCTCCATCCAAAGGCAGCTGTGGCACCCCAGACATCCGGTGCACAGAGCGAACTTGGCTCAGTGCCGGATGACTGGCAATGCGGGGCGGAGTCTCGAGACGTCATGGTCACGCCCCGCTCGTGACGCCACGGGCATGCTCCTTCAATGCAAGTCTATGAGAGGGGGCATGACGGCCGTCACGCCCCCTCCAATAGACTTGCATTGAAGGGGATAGGTCATGACATCACGAGTAGGCGTGGCCGTGATGTAACGAGCATCCAGCACTACACCCGGCACTCTAAACGAACGCCAGGTGCAGCAGGGAGATTGCGGGGGTCCCCAGCGGCAGGACCCATGCGATCAGACATCTTATCCCCTATCCTTTGTATAGAGGATAAGATGTCTAGGGGTGGAGTACCCCTT
Organism: Hyla sarda; assembly: GCF_029499605.1. Taxonomy (NCBI): domain Eukaryota; kingdom Metazoa; phylum Chordata; class Amphibia; order Anura; family Hylidae; genus Hyla; species Hyla sarda. Next base: position 176,005,775 of record NC_079197.1, read on the forward strand.
TGACACATACAGTCATGGCCGTAAATGTTGGCACCCCTGAAATTTTTTAAGAAAATGAAGTATTTCTCACAGGAAAGGATTGCAGTAACACATGTTTTGCTATACACATGTTTATTCCCTTTGTGTGTATTGGAACTAAACCAAAAGGGAGGGAGGAAAAAAATCTAAATTGGACATAATGTCACCAAACTCCAAAAATGGTCTGGACAAAATTATTGGCAACCTTTCAAAATTGTGGAAAAATAAGATTGTCTTGTGGTAGGCCTCTGAGGAGTGGTAGTGTAGTCAGGGTTTTGCTTTAGTATATCAGGGGTTAAGGTTAACCCTATTGTTCGTGACGCCAGGCTGAGGGCTAGTATGCTCAGGTAATTCTTCGGCCTATCGCCACTCTTCCCAGTAACGATAGGTGCATGTGAATAATGACTGAAGGTCCACAAGGTAGTTGATCTTGAACTTGGATAAACTTTACTTAAAAGGCTTTCGGTACATCCAATGAACAACAACAGTCTCATTCAAACAGTCTCTATACACTTCAGTGACTAACAGTTGTTGCAGACCTTGACTTTGGATATAAGTCTCTGAATTTAGGGTTAATTGCGAAGATCTGTCCGGATTTAGGGGATAGATAAGGTCCGGTGATCTTGCAGAGTGCTTAGGGATTGATACACTCACGGTTTTGTAATAATCAGCCGTCGCCGCAAGGCTCAAGCCTAACTCACTGATGACAGCAGCGCAGATCCTTCCCTGTCAACAGCCCAGGAACAAGAGCTGTTGCTTGCTTGGCTGCACAGGAACAAGAGAGTGAGCAATGGCCGCCGCTCCCTTATATGGGTTGGGACGGGGCCGTTCTGACTGGTCCGAATAACTGTCACTCACCGCCACAAGGAATGACGGGTGCAATACGTCATAGAGACCTCCAAAGGTCCTTAAGCAAAAACCATAGAGTTTACCTGATCACGTGACCTGCAGGTCCTGCTACGCTCCGTACAGGTAATTAACCAATTATATACATTTGTACAATTATATTTATATAAATCCTGAATAAACTTGTTAAATTACTAATACCTAGATGAGAGGGGACAAGGGGCGGACTAGATAAGAAGGACCCTGACGTCCTAGGGACTCTGGCTATGGGGACCTATATACAGGTACCGTATAGGATGCGGTACCGGGACACCACAGTTTCAAGCATGTGATGCTCCTTTAACTCACCTGGGGCAAGTAACAGGTGTGGGCAATATAAAAATTACACCTGAAAGCAGATGAAAAGGAGAGAAGTTCACTTAGTCTTTGCATTGTGTGTCTGTGTGTGCCACACTAAGCATGGACAACAGAAAGAGGAGAAGAGAAAAGTTTGAGGACTTGAGAACCAAAATTGTGGAAAAATATCAACAATCTCAAGGTTACAAGTCCATCTCCAGAGATCTAGATTTGCCTTTGACCACAGTGCGCAACATTATCAAGAAGTTTGCAACCCATGGCACTGTAGCTAATCTCCCTGGGCATGGACAGAAGAGAAAAATTGATGAAAGGTGTCAACGCAGGAAAGTCCAGATGGTGGATAAGCAGCCCCAAACAAGTTCCAAAGATATTCAAGCTGTTCTGCAGGCTCAGGGAGCATCAGTGTCAGCGCGAACTATCCGTCAACATTTAAATGAAATTAAACGCTATGGAGGAGACCCAGGAGGACCCCACTATGGAGGAGACCCAGGAGGACCCCACTATGGAGGAGACCCAGGAGGACCCCACTATGGAGGAGACCCAGGAGGACCCCACTATGGAGAAGACCCAGGAGGACCCCACTATGGAGGAGACCCAGGAGGACCCCACTGCTGACACAGAGACATAAAAAAACAAGACTACATTTTACCAAAATGAACTTGAGTAACCAAAATCCTTCTGGGAAAACGTCTTGTGGACAGATGAGACCAAGATAGAGCTTTTTGGTAAAGCCCATCATTCTACTGTTTACCGAAAACGGAATGAGGCCTACAAAGAAAAGAACACAGTACCTACAGTGACATATGGGGGAGGTCAATGATGTTTTGGGTTGTTTTGCTGCCTCTGGCACTGGGGGCCTTGAATGTGTACAAGACATCATGAAATCTGAGGATTACCAATGGATTTTGGGTCGCACTGTACAGCCCAGTGTCAGAAAGCTGGGTTTGTGTCCGAGATCTTGGGTCTTTCAGCAGAACAATGACCCCAAACATACGTCAAAAATCCCCCAGAAATGGATGACAACAAAGCGCTGGAGAGTTCTGAAGTGTCAGCAATAAGTCCAGATCTAAATCCCATTGATCACCTGTGGAGAGATCTTATAATTACTGTTGGGAAAAGGCGCCTTCCAATAAGAGACCGGGAGCAGTTTGTAAAGGAAGAGTGGTCCAACATTCCGACTGAGAGGTGTAAGAAGCTTATTGATGGTTATAGGAAAATACTTATTTCAGTTATTTTATCCAAAGGGTGTGCAACCAAATATTAAGTTAAGGGGCCAATAATTTTGTCCAGACCATTTTTGGAGTTTGGTGACATTATGTCCAATTTGCTTTTTTTCCTCCTTTTTTGGTTTAGTTCCAATACACACAAAGGGAATAAACATGTGTATAGCAAAACATGTGTTACTGCAATCCTTTCCTGTGAGAAATACTTCATTTTCTTGAAAAATTTCAGGGGTGCAAACATTTACGGCCATGACTGTAGGGAGGGATATTTCAACCGGTGACTGCACAAACGAGTGCACAGTTTTTTTGCGCACTGAATTATCCTCATTTGCGCTATTCTACTATTGTTCAGCTTCGCAATTGTTCTTATCGAGCGCTTCATGGTTGGTAGACGAGCCGCTTGATGCGCTTAACCCCTTAAGGACTCAGGGTTTTTCCGTTTTTGCACTTTCGTTTTTTCCTCCTTACCTTTTAAAAATCATAACCCTTTAAATTTTCCACCTAAAAATCCAAATTATGGCTTATTTTTTGCGTCACCAATTCTACTTTGCAGTGACATTAGTCATTTTACCCAAAAATGCACGGCGAAACGGAAAAAAAAATCATTGTGCGACAAAATCGAAAAAAAAAACGCCATTTTGTAACTTTTAGGGACTTCCGTTTCTACGCAGTGCATATTTCGGTAAAAATTACACCTTATCATTATTCTGTAGGTCCATACGGTTAAAATGATCCCCTACTTATATAGGTTTGATTTTGTTGCACTTCTGGAAAAAATCATAACTGCATGCAGGAAAATTTATACGTTTAAAAATGTCATCTTCTGACCCCTATAACTTTTTTATTTTTCCACGTACAGGGCGGAATGAGGACTCATTTTTTGCGCCGTGATCTGAAGTTTTTATCGGTATGATTTTTGTTTTGATCAGACTTTTTGATCACTTTTTATTCATTTTTTAATGGTATAAAAAGTGACCAAAATACGCTTTTTTGGACTTTGGAATTTTTTTGCGCGTACGCCATTAAAACTTTTATTAGGGAAGGGGTTAAATGACCTTTATTAACACTTTTTTTTTACATTTTTTTGCAGTGTTATAGGTCCCACTGCACACACTGATCTCCTATGCTGATCACTGGCGTGTATTAACACGCCTGTGATCAGCATTATCGGCGCTTGACTGCTCCTGCCTGGATCTCAGGCACAGAGCAGTCATTCGTCGATCGGACACCGAGGAGGCAGGTAAGGGCCCTCCCGGTGTCCGGTCAGCTGTTCGGGACACCGCGATTTCACCGCGGCGGTCCTGAACAGCCCGACTGAGCAGCCGGGTCACTTTCACTTTAGAAGCGGCGGTTCTAAAGGGTTAATACCGCACATTGCCGAGATCGGCGATGTGTGGTACTAGCCGCGGGTCCCGGCCGTTGATGAGCGCCGTGACCGACGCGATATGATGGGGGATCGCGGGGCGATCCCGCTTCATATCGCGGGAGCCGGCGCAGGACGTAAATATACGTCCTGCGTAGTTAAGGGGTTAAATGCCCCCCAAATTTTTTTTTTCAAAAAATAAAACCTTTAGTATCCAGCTGGTGCAGGGATGTCAGGATTCGGCAGGCTGGAGGTGGATCCTCTGTGTAAGAGAGGGATTGGCGTGGACCGTGCTGGTGGACCGGTTCTAAGTCATTACTGGTATTCACCAGAGCCCGCCGCAAAGCGGGATGGTCTTGCAGCGGCGGTAGCAACCAGGTCGTATCCACTAGCAACGGCTCAACCTCTCTGACTGCTGAAGATAGGCGCGGTACAAGGGAGTAGACAAGAGCAAGGTCGGACGTAGCAGAAGGTCAGGGCAGGCAGCAAGGATCGTAGTCAGGGGCAACGGCAGGAGGTCTGGAACACAGGCTAGGAACACACAAGGAAACGCTTTCACTGGCACAATGGCAACAAGATCCGGCGAGGGAGTGCAGGGGAAGTGAGGTAATATAGGGAAGTGCACAGGTGAAGACACTAATTAAAACCCATGCGCCAATCAGTGGCGCACCGGCCCTTTAAATCGCAAAGACCCGGCGCGCACGCGCCCTAGGGAGCGGGGCCGCGCACGCCGGGGCAGCACAGACGGGGAGCGAGTCTCGTAAGCGGTTCGGGATGCGCATCGTGAGCGGGCGCTTCTCGCATCCTGGCTAGGGACATTATCGCAGCGCACCCGGTCAGCGGGTCTGACCGGGGCGCTGCGAACAGGAGAACGCTGTGAGCACTCCGGGGAGGAGCGGGGACCCAGAGCGCTCGGCGTAACAAGGGATGTGTGTGAGGCCTTTTCCCCCCTTTTCTGCACTATCCATGGTCTTCTTGTCATTGCGCATATTAATTTCAACATCATTTCTGAAATGACATAGGCAACATTGAACAAGAATCTGGGCTGATGATAAATTCCTCCCCCAAAATCGGAAGTGTATCAGCAGGTGTCCACCTTCAAAATTGCGTGCTCAGCGCGTTTTAATTTTGTGGATTGACGCAGGCCAAAATTATTATCAAATTTTAAGCAGTTTTTATGTCATTTTTCTTGCTTTGCGCTTTCAGGGGGCGTGGTTAGCAGATGTGCTGGTTGATGCGCAAATTTTATATGTGAGCAAATATTAGCACCAGTGATCAGCTGGTGTAGGAACGTGTGGGAGCTTTTTACCCCTTTATGTATCATTCAGGGGCTTCTTGTAATTTGCGCAAATTTATGAAGTGACGTGCGCTGAATTAATTGTTTTCGCAAATGTTTGTGCAATTGTACACTAGTGACGCGCTTGAGTAGAAACTTTTGTGAGCTTTTCTCCTTTTCTTGCACCATCCAGGGGCTTCCTGTAATTTGCGCACATTTATGAAATGAGGAGCGCCACGTGTTGCGCATCAGGTTTTACATTTCCCAAAAATCTGCACTAATTATACATTCTACCCCCAATTTTCACCCTAGCAGATTTCTGTCATTGGCGCTAATGAATGAAATGGCATGTGCCACATTATACATTTTGTGCAGCAGACTAATTTAAGAAAAAGTACAAGGTGCACATCTTCCTGAAAGAACCCCGTAAAAGCATGCCATGAAAATTGTGCAAGTACAATGAAAAATCCCCCCCCCCCCCCCATAATACTTAAAGGGGTACTCCGATGGAAAACTTTTTTTTTTTTTTTAAATCAACTGGTGCCAGAAAGTACAACAGATTTGTAAATGACTTCTATTTAAAAATCTCAATCCTTCCAGTACTTATCAGCTGCTGTATGCTTTTTCTTTTTGAATTTCCTTTTTGTCTGACCACAGTGCTCTCTGCTGCCACCTCTGTCCATTTTAGGAACTGTTTGGAGTAGAATAGGTTTGCTATGGGAATTTGCTCCTGCTGGACAGTTCCTAAAATGGACAGCTGTGTCAGCAGAGAGCACTGTGGTCAGACAGAAAGGAAATTCAAAAAGAAAAAGAACTTCGTGTGGAGCATACAGCAGCTGATATTCCCTTGGTCCTGGCCAGGTTAAAGGGGTACTCTGGTGGAATTTTTATTTATTTTTTTCCCATTTTTTTTTAGATCAACTTGTGCCAGAAAGTTATACAGATTTGTAAATTACTTCTATCTTAATCGTTCCAGTACTTATCAGCTGCAGTATGCTCCAGAGGAAGTTGTGTACTTCTTTCCAGTCTGACCACCGTGTTCTCTGCTGACACCTCTGTCCATGTCAGAAACCGTCCAAAGTAGAAGCAACTCCCCAAAGTAAACCTCTCCCGCTCTGGACAGTTCCAGACACGGACAGAGGTGGCAGCAGAGAGCACTGTGGTCAGATGGGAAAGAACTATACAAATTCCTCTGGAGCATACAGCAGCTGATAAGTACTGGAAGGATTGAGATTTTTAAATAGAAGTCATTTTCAAATCTGTTGTACTTTCTGGCACCAGCTGATTTAAAACAAATGTTTTTCAGGGGAGTACCCCTTTAACATTTGGAGGGTCCATTTGTCAGTCCATCATCTATTTGCCGCCCTCGCCACCGCTGATCTTCGAGCCTCCTCCACGCTGCATTAGGTCACTTTGCGTTCAGTACATTCTGGGTCATTTCTTACACCCACCGGTAAGACCCGGCGCAGTTCAGGGAAATACAATTATTTTCATCTATTGTGTATTGAATGTTTGCGGGATGATTGAATTTAACCGCGGTCATTACGAAGCTCTCAGACTAAAACATTGATCCAAGTGACATTTCAAAATCAAATCTCAATGGAAACATCACCCGGGACGTGGACACCAGACGGAAAATTCTACATTTTTCCCCAGCAATGATATTTATGGATTATAGGATGAGAAAACTGATGTTTGTCGCTGCGTTTCTGGAAAAAAAGGCAAATTTTTTTTTTTTTTTTTTTTTTTTTTTTAACATTCGCTTGGCATCCGGAAAACGTAATGAAATTCTAATGATAGTTCTGTAATTCGCAGCTCACATCAGATATCAGGTCATAGAAAGATTGGTATTGGGGCTTCGCATTACATAAAAGAAAGATAACATGGACGACTCTGGGGGCAGAGATATGTCATATATACGGGAGATAAGGGTACGGCCGCACATGGCAGAATGTTCTGGATTTACCGAAAAATGTCTGCACTATATAATTCACTCTACGCCAAATCCTGCAGATTTTAATGCACATTTGTTACATTATGTGATGCCAGGAGCCCCGTGGTACAATATCAGACCAGACATAACGTAAATGGTATTTAATAAAGATGAATTCACATGTGGATATAACAGTATGAGCGTATATCTTTATGTGTGCCCATCCCCTAGAAGAAGCATATGCGAAACACACGTTTGGGCTCAGTAGGTGCCGCACCTACCTGTGAGATATTGTGTCACTTCTGCTTCCTTTCACTCCTCCATTTTCTTACCCACTTTTTGATACAATAAAATTCCTCCTTTACTTTTGTCCCTTTCTGTTTCTACTTTATAATATTTATACTCTCTATATACTACAGTAATATTTACACTCTTTAATAGAGAAATAATTATACACTACTTTAATATTTAGACTCTATACCAGTGGTTTCCAACCTGCAGACCTCCAGATGTTTCCAAACTACAACTCCCAGCATGCCCGGACAGCCGTTGGCTGTCCGGGCATACTGGGAGTTGTAGTTTTGCAACATCTGGAGGTCCGCAGGTTGGAGACCACTTCTCTATACAATACAATAATACTTAAACTATATACAATAAACTAGTATTTATACTCTATATACAATACATTAATACTTATACTCTATATACAATACAATAATACTTATACTCTATACAATACACTAGTATTTATACTCTATATACAATACAATAATACTTACACTCTATATACAATACAATAATACTTACACTCTATATACAATACAATAATACTTATACTCTATACAATACAATAATACTTATACTCTATACAATAATACTTATACTCTATACAATATACTAGTATTTATACTCTATATACAATACAATACTTATACTCTATATACAACACAATAATACTTATACTCTATACAATACAATAATACTTATACTCTATACAATACAATAATACGTATACTCTATACAATACAATAATACTTATACTCTATACAAAATACAATACTTATACTCTATATACAATACAATACTTATACTCTATACAATACAATAATACTTATACTCTATACAATACAATAATACTTATACTCTATACAATACAATAATACTTATACTCTATACAATACAATAATACTTATACTCTATACAATACAATAATACTTATACTCTATACAATACAATAATACTTATACTCTATACAATAATACTTATACTCTATACAATAATACTTATACTCTATACAATACAATAATACTTATACTCTATACAATACAATAATACTTATACTCTATACAATAATACTTATACTCTATACAATATACTAGTATTGATACTCTATATACAATACAATAATACTTATACTCTATACAATACAATAATACTTATACTCTATACAATAATACTTATACTCTATACAATACAATAATACTTATACTCTATACAATACAATAATACTTATACTCTATACAATAATACTTATACTCTATACAATATACTAGTATTTATACTCTATATACAATACAATAATACTTACACTCTATATACAATACAATAATACTTACACTCTATATACAATACAATAATACTTATACTCTATACAATAATACTTATACTCTATACAATATACTATTATTTATACTCTATATACAATACAATACGTATACTCTATATACAACACAATAATACTTATACTCTATACAATACAATAATACTTATACTCTATACAATACAATAATACTTATACTCTATACAAAATACAATACTTATACTCTATATACAATACAATACTTATACTCTATACAATACAATAATACTTATACTCTATACAATACAATAATACTTATACTCTGTACAATACAATAATACTTATACTCTATACAATACAATAATACTTATACTCTATACAATACAATAATACTTATACTCTATACAATACAATAATACTTATACTCTATACAATACAATAATACTTATACTCTATACAATACAATAATACTTATACTCTATACAATATACTAGTATTTATACTCTATATACAATACAATAATACTTATACTCTATACAATACAATAATACTTATACTCTATACAATACAATAATACTTATACTCTATACAATAATACTTATACTCTATACAATACAATAATACTTATACTCTATACAATACAATAATACTTATACTCTATACAATAATACTTATACTCTATACAATATACTAGTATTTATACTCTATATACAATACAATAATACTTATACGGTACTCTATACAATACAATAATACTTATACTCTATACAATATACTAGTATTTATACTCTATATACAATACAATACTTATACTCTATATACAATACAATAATACTTATACTCTATACAATACAATAATACTTATACTCTATATACAATACAATAATACTTATACTCTATATACAATACAATAATACTTATACTCTATATACAATACAATAATACTTATACTCTATACAATACAATAATACTTATAGTCTATACAATAATACTTATACTCTATACAATATACTAGTATTTATACTCTATATACAATACATTACTTATACTCTATACACAATACAATAATACTTATACTCTATATACAATACAATAATACTTATACTCTATACAATACAATAATACTTATACTCTATATACAATACAATAATACTTATCTATATATATGAATAACACTAAACGTGTGTATGTATGTATATATCTATGTATGTGTGTGAATATGTATGTATGTGTGTATGTATGTATGTATGTATGTATGTATATATGAGTGTATGTATATATGTATGTATGTGTGTATATATGTATGTATGTGTGTGTATGTATGTGTGTGTGTATGTATGTGTGTATATATGCATGTATGTGTGTGTATGTATGTGTGTGTATGTATGTGTGTATATATGTTTGTATGTATGTATGTTCCAGCATCACGTCCAAACGGCTAAAGATATTAACATGAAACTTGGCCACATGTTACTTATATGTCACCAACAAACATAGGATAGGTGATTTAACCCTTACTCACCCCCATTTGTTAGGGTCGGGGTTTATGTTTAAAGTCCCATACAAGTCTATGGGAAATATATGTTACTGCATAACTTCCAAACGGCTGGAGATATTTCCATAATACTTGGTCACATGTTACTTATATGTCCACTTAAAATATTCAGTAAAGGTGAAGAAACGATTCTGTTGCGGCGCTCACCCGTGTAGCAGGAATGGATGTCAAAAGCCGAAACTGACCCCAGTGGGATTGAGAGCTCTCAAATCTCTCCCCCAGAGATTCTGCATGGATCCGCCTGGACCAGGTGCACAACGTAATGAAGAAGGATAAAGATGATCCAGCAGAATCTTGCAAATTCAGTTTATTGATATAAAATCAATACATCAACAACGGTGGGTAATACTGGACGCATTTCAGACAGAGATCTGTCCATTGTCCTGTTGTGACAAAGGACAGATCTCTGTCCGAAATGCGTCCAGTATTACACGGGTGAGCGCTGCAACAGGATCGTTTCTTCACCTTTACTGAATGTTCCATGTAGACCGTCCTGCAAGACGGGAGGATCCAGGCAGCACACCGTGACCATTGACCCACACCAGTTGGGCTCCCGAAGCAGCTGTAGATGTTATGCTCTAAGCATAACATCACCAGGTGAGTACATTCTATTTTGTGAGCACCCTACCCCCCTGTTGGTTGGGAGTAACGACACAGATACGGGCGCATTGTCCCCTTTTTGTTTTTCATATTCCACTGTCCACTTAAAATATAGGATAGTTAATTTAACCCTTAACTACCCCCATTTGTGAGGGTCGGGGTTTTTGTTTAAAGTCCCATGCAAATCAATGGGAAATGTATGTTCCCACATAACTTCTGTACGGCTGGAGATATTTCAATAACTGGTACACATATTACAGGTTGGGATAGGAGGTCGGGATAGGAGGTTGGGATAGGAGGTCGGGATAGGAGGACGGGATAGGAGGACGGGATAGGAGGTCGAGATAGGAGGACGGGATAGGAGGACGGGATAGGAGGACCAGGATAGGAGGACAGGATAGGAGTTTGGGATAGGAGGTCAAGATAGGAGGACAGGATACAAGGACGCGATAGGAGGACGGGATAGGAGGTCGGGATAGATGGACTGGATAGGAGGACGGGATAGGAGGTCAAGATAGAAGGACGGGATATGAGGACGGAATATGAGGATGGGATAGGAGGTCGGGATAGGAGGTCGGGATAGGAGGTCGTGATAGGAGGAGGGGATAGGAGGTCGAGATAGGAGGACGGGATGTGAGGACGGGATAGGAGGTCGGGATAGGAGGTCGTGAAAGGAGGTCGAGATAGGAGGTCGAGATAGGAGGTTGGGTTAGATGGACTGGATAGGAGGACGGGATAGGAGGACGGGATAGGAGGTCGAGATAGGAGGTCGGGATAGGAGGTCGAGATAGGAGAACGAGATAGGAGGTCAGGATAGGAGGTCAGGATAGGAGCTCGGGATAGGAGGTCGAGATAGGAGGATGGGATAGGAGGTCGGGATATGAGGACGAGATGTGAGGACGGGATATGAGGTTGAGATATGATGACGGGATAGGAGGTCGGGATATGGGGTTGGGATATGACAACAATATATGAGGACGGGATATGAAGTCAAAAGCTTCCTCCTTTGTTTATTTTCCTCCCCAACAAGGATTAGGAAGGAAAAACCAGGCAACGCCGGGTACTCAGCTAGTACTCTATACAATACAATAATATTTATACTCTATACAATACAATAATACTTATACTCTATACAATACAATAATACTTATACTCTATACAATACAATAATACTTATACTCTATACAATACACGAGTATTTATACTCTATATACAATACATTAATACTTATACTCTATATACAATACATTAATACTTATACTCTATATACAATACAATAATACTTATACTCTATACAATACAATAATACTTATACTCTATACAATACACGAGTATTTATACTCTATATACAATACATTAATACTTATACTCTATATACAATACAATAATTCTTATACTCTATATACAATACATTAATACTTATACTCTATATACAATACATTAATACTTATACTCTATATACAATACAATAATACTTAAACTATATACAATACACTAGTATTTAAACTCTATATCCAATACAATAATACTTAAACTATATACAATATACAAGTATATATACTCTATATTCAATACAATAATACTTAAACTATATACAATACACTAGTATTTATACCCTATATCCCGGGCCGCCGGGAAGGCAGGGACGTCACTGACGCCGTGAGTGCGCCCATAGCAACGGAGCGCGGAGGAGCGGAGCAGCGATGAGGACGTGCACTGGCCAGCTTGGTAAGTGTTACCAACGGCACGTCAGCTTCGATGCTCCGACCACCGCTCCTGCGGTCCCGGGACTTATTGTTATGTCCGGACCGGAGGAGCGGTGGTCGGAGCACTGAAGTGGAGCAGAACACAGGCATACAGCCACCAGCCATACACTGTATATGGCTGGAGGCTGTATGTCTGTGGGGGAACATACTGCACCTAATGTGGGAGAACTATACTGCACCTAATGTGGGGGAACATACTGCACCTAATGTGGGAGAACTATACTGCACCTAATGTGGGAAGCTATACTGCACCTAATTTGGGGGAACTATACTGCACTTAATGTGGGGAGCTATACGGCACCTAATGTGGGGGAACTATACTGCACCTAATGTGGGGGAACATTATACTGCACCTAATGTGGGGGAACTATACTGCACCTAATATGGGGGAACTCTACTGCACCTAATGTGGGGGAACATGCTGCACCTAATGTGTGGGAACTATACTGCACCTAATGTGGGGGAACTATACTGCACCTAATGTGGGGGAACTATACTGCACCTAATGTGGGGGAACTATACTGCACCTAATGTGTGGGAACTGTACTGCAACTAATGTGGGGGAACTGTACTGCACCTAATGTGGGGGAATTGTACTGCACCTAATGTGGGGGAACTGTACTGCACCTAATGTAGGGGAATTGTACTGCACCTAATGTGGGGGAATTGTACTGCACCTAATGTGGGGGAACTATACTGCACCTAATGTGGGGGAACTGTACTGCAACTAATGTGGGGGAACTGTACTGCACCTAATGTGGGGGAATTGTACTGCACCTAATGTGGGGGAACTGTACTGCACCTAATGTAGGGGAATTGTACTGCACCTAATGTGGGGGAATTGTACTGCACCTAATGTAGGGGAATTGTACTGCACCTAATGTGGGGGGAACTATACTGCACCTAATGTGTGGGAACTACAACCTAATGTGGGGGATCTATATGTGCCAACGTAATGTGGGGGGAACTGTGCTGCGTACTTAAAGTGGTAGTCCACTAATAAGATATATAAGTGTGCATAGGAATTTGTTCATGTTTTGTTATCTATATTCCGGCCCTCCAACGGTCTGAAGGACTGTGAACTGGCCCCCCGTTTAAAAAGTTTGAGGACCCCTGCTCCATACAATACACACGATCGGGCTCAGTAGGTGCCGCACCTACCTGTGAGATAATATTGTGTTACTATAGGGGTGTGGTGTCCCGGTACAGGACATGGTCCTGTTCCTGCCTTGGGTCCCCTCAGGAAGAGTCCCTGCACTCCATAGGGCTCTCCTGCAGGGCTTCACCCCTTGCTCATCAGTTACTGTCCGTGTAAATGCATTTTAAGTGTATTGTACAGTATGTATAAAAAGGTTGTACAAATGTATAAAATGTATAGGACCTTCCTGGGTCATGTGATCTACTGTCATGTGATGTACCCAGAGTTCCCTGGGTACAGGACCTCCAGGCTTTGCAACCAATGAGCCTTGGTCCAGGCCCCCTAGTATATAAGGGGCTATAGTCTCTAAATTCACTCTCTTCTCTTCCTGCTGGACACTATAGAAGCACAATGTCAGCATATACCAAATTCATCTCATCTCAAGAACCTGCAGCCACTTCAAAACGTGAGTTATCAAGTGTTATGTATAATTCTAGTGACTACTACTCAACTCAAGTATACAATTAGTAGCACAGTGGCCTGCATAAATCATCTCAATACTACAAGTCCCAGCAAGCCTGTGAGGTATCTTGCATCCCGATTGCCTCTAAAGAAACTGCATAACTGGAAAGACTGTTCCATAAGAAGTTTAAGTAAAAGTTCCAGTTATTTTCCCAATTCCTGCTGTGGACATTACTTTATTGCCTGCCATTTCTGGGTTGGTTGTCGGCAGAGCCTTATACAGAAAACAACAACATCCTGGCGTCACGACAAATCAGGGGTTAATAACACCTTGCCCCACAGGGTTAATACCACCAGATTCTGCTACACTGTTGCAACACCCCAGGTCACCACAGGGGGAACCTAGGGCAGAGGTGTTATAGGGGGGAACCTAGGACAGGGGTGTTATAGGGAGAACCTATTGTGGTGTCCCGGTACCGTATTGCATACCGTACCTAGTGTAGAGGTCCCCAAAATTAGAGTAACTACGCTCAGGTAGGGTCCCCCAGGTGGGACAGCCCCTAGTCGCCTCTTCTCTACTCTAATTCTATAATGTTAATACATGTATATATTTAGTAATAATATATATTTAATATAATGTATAGTACTTACCTTGTTAAGCGTCGAAGGACCTTCGGTCATGTGACCATGTTGATATCCTCTATGGTATGTTGGAGGACCTTTGGAGGTCCTTGGGTCACATGTTACCCATAATCCTTTGTAATGTGATTGACACAAGTATTGGACCAATTAGCACTAGTCCAGCCCCTGCCCATATAAGGGAGCTGTAGCCAATTATCGCTCTCTTGGGTTGCTGCTCTCGTAGATGCCAGACTAGCAAGGACGGATCTGCGCAACTTTCAAAGACACGCTAGGCCTGAAAAACCTACCGGCCTCAGCGGAACTAAAACCGTGAGTTCTAAACTACCCCGATAAAGCTAGCGTGACTATTGGACCGCAACTAAATCCCCTAAATCCAGTGGAACAGCGCATATTATCCTAAAGACTCTAAATTGTTAAAGTCCCAACCTTTGTCAATCTCCAAAGAAAGCTTGCATGTATAGCAACTGTTCAGGTTATGAAGCTTGCATAAAATCTTCAGTAAAAGTTACAACTGTTTCAGCAAACTCTCCGGTTGTGGACATTCCATTATTATCTATCTCCCTATCGCTCTTGGGAAGGGTTGCGGTGGGACAAGCATTACTGAGGAGCCCTCACCCTGGCGTCAAGAATAGCAAGGGTTAACAAGCACCCTTTAGTCACCGCACAGCTACACTCCCCATACCCTACTCCCCCAGGCAATCACATAGTTTTTTGGCGTCCTACGAACAGGATTCGGGTGTGTGCCTCCAGCTGTTGCCACCAAGTAAAGTGTACTCCCCCTATGTAAAAGACTGTGTTAATGTGTTACGAAGCACCATCCAAGAGTACGGAATTGTGTGTATGGTGCTGCATGCAGAGAGCACACGTGAAAAGTAAGGGGGGAGGCGAAAATGTATTTGCTTCGACAATGTGTAAAGTGAAAAGTGAATGTATGCTACGATCCTCTAGTCCGGTCAGCGATGCAAGAGTTAACTCGCTGCCGGAAAAGCACGTGAAGAAAGCCCGCGCTGCGCCACGACCCGCCCCTGGGCGTGGCTACCAAGTAAATGTGTCACGACCGAAAGGAACTTAAATTCACTGCTGTTGTTTCTGGGGGGACCGGAAGTCAGGGCTGCACCGATGACGTCCTTCCGGCCGGCAGCCATTTTGAAGAAGCCCATTATAAAAGGAGCCCTGCACAGCGACCTCTTCAGTCTTCACAAAGGAGAGCCGGAAGATACAGACATGGCGGAGAGCAATGTTACACGTGGCGTGTGCACCAAGATGGCACCAGAACAAAAGAAAGTTACGGCGGTCGCAGCCCAACTGTTCCACGATCTTGCCGAGCGGTTATCATTGGATGAAGAGGGGGCCTGCAATCTTCCCCCACTGCCCGATGATGACGACAACTGTCCAGATACCCCTCCAGGGGAAGTCGCTGGGACATCTGGAGCACCCTCACCAGTGAGACTGTCCCCTCACCACCGGACATGGGGTTTGTGGGCTGAGATCCTGACAGAGGAATCCTCTGTAAGTACACCTTCTCTTCCTCCACCAGCCCTGAGCCAGAAATACCCCTGTCTGCTTTGCAGAGTGCATGACCGTGTTCACCAAAATTGTCCCAATGGGTCTTTGGGGATGAACCTGATTTGATCCAGTACATTCATGTTGTTCTTCAACCCCTGCCTGGGAAGCCCCTTCCACCGGTCCCTAAAGCACAGAGGGAAAGGGCCCGTCAGGAGGCCGAAATAGCCGACTTGATGGAAAGATTAAAGGCCCGACACAGAGAACTTTATGCTCGTAAGCACATTCATCTGCCTCATGAGGAAAGGATTCGCTATCAAGAAAACACCAAAGAGCTGGAGGCACTCTTCATCCGCATGTGGGATCATCCCTGAGAAGGGGAGAAGCCCTTGGAACGTCGTAGAGTAACTGTTACGCCTAGCGCTCCGGGCCCCCGCTCCTCCCCGGAGCGCTCACGGCGTCTTTCTCCCTGCAGCTCCCCGGTCGGTCCCGCTGACCGGGAGCGCTGCTCTGTCATGGCCGTTGGGGATGCGATTCGCACAGCGGGACGCGCCCGCTCGCGAATCGCATCCCAGGTCACTTACCCGTTCCCGTCCCCTGCTGTCATGTGCTGGCGCGCGCGGCTCCGCTCTCTAGGGCGCGCGCGCGCCAGCTCCCTGAGACTTAAAGGGCCAGTGCACCAATGATTGGTGCCTGGCCCAATTAGCTTAATTGGCTCCCACCTGCTCCCTGGCTATATCTAACCTCCTCCCATGCACTCCCTTGCCGGATCTTGTTGCCCTTGTGCCTAGTGAAAGCGTTTTGTGTGTTTAAAGCCTGTGTACCAGAACTTCTGCTATCTCCCCTGACTACGAACCTTGCCGCCTGCCCCCGACCTTCTGCTACGTCCGACTTTGCTTCTGCCTACTCCCTTGTACCTCGCCTATCTTCAGCAGTCAGAGAGGTGACCCGTTGCTAGTGGATATGACCTGGTCACTACCGCCGCAGCAAGACCATCCCGCTTTGCGGCGGGCTCTGGTGAAAACCTGTAGTGGCTTAGAACCGGTCCACTAGCGCGGTCCTCGCCATCCCTCTCTGGCACAGAGGATCCACTACCTGCCAGCCGGCATCGTGACAGTAGATCCGGCCATGGATCCCGCTGAAGTTCCTCTGCCAGTTGTCGCTGACCTCCCTATGCTGGTCGCCCAGCAAGCTCGTCAGATCGCCCAACAAGATCACCAGCTGTCGTACTTGACCACCATGACACAGCAACTCCAGTCACAACTACAGCAAGTACAGTCACAGCTACAGCAGCAACAACCATCTCCTCCGCCAGCTCCTGCACCCCTTCCGCAGCGAGTGGCCACTCCTAGCCTCCGCCTGTCCTTGCCGGACAAATTTAATGGGGACTCTAAGTTTTGCCGTGGCTTTCTTTCGCAATGTTCCCTGCACTTGGAGATGATGTCGGACCAGTTTCCTACTGAAAGGTCTAAGGTGGCTTTCGTAGTCAGCCTTCTGTCTGGAAAAGCCCTGTCATGGGCCACACCGCTCTGGGACCGCAATGACCCCGTCACTGCCTCTGTACACTCCTTCTTCTCGGAAATTCGAAGTGTCTTTGAGGAACCTGCCCGAGCCTCTTCTGCTGAGACTGCCCTGCTGAACCTGGTCCAGGGTAATTCCTCCGTTGGCGAGTACGCCATACAATTCCGTACTCTTGCTTCTGAACTATCCTGGAATAATGAGGCTCTCTGCGCGACCTTTAAAAAAGGCCTATCCAGCAACATTAAAGATGTTCTGGCCGCACGAGAGACTCCTGCTAACCTGCATGAACTCATTCATCTAGCCACTCGCATTGACATGCGTTTTTCTGAGAGGCATCAAGAGCTCCGCCAGGAAAAAGACTTAGATCTCTGGACACCTCTCCCACAGTCTCCACTGCAATCTGCGCCTAGGCCTCCCGCCGAGGAGGCCATGCAAGTGGATCGGTCTCGCCTGACCCTGGAAGAGAGGAATCGCCGTAAGGAAGAGAATCTTTGTCTGTACTGTGCCAGTACTGAACATTTTTTGGTGGATTGCCCAATCCGTCCTCCACGTCTGGGAAACGCACGCTCGCACCCAGCTCTCGTGGGTGTGGCGTCTCTTGATGCTAAGTCGGCTTCTCCACGTCTCACGGTGCCTGTTCGGATTTCTACTTCAGCCAGCTCTCCCCTCTCAGCCGTGGCCTGCCTGGACTCTGGAGCTTCTGGGAATTTTTTTCGGGAGTCCTTAGTGAATAAATTCCGCATTCCGGTGACCCGTCTTGCCAAGCCACTCCACATTTCCGCGGTCAACGGAGCCAGGTTGGATTGCACCGTGCGTTACCGCACGGAGCCCCTCCTAATGTGCATCGGACCTCATCACGAGGAAATTGTATTTTTTGTCCTTCCTAATTGCACTTCTGAAGTTCTCCTTGGACTACCCTGGCTTCAACACCATTCCCCAACCCTGGATTGGTCCACTGGGGAGATCAAGAGTTGGGGTCCCTCTTGTTCCAAGGACTGCCTTCAACCGGTTCCCAGTACTCCCTGCCGTGACCCTGTGGTTCCTCCTGTATCCGGTCCCCCTACGGTCATTAAGGACTCTGCCTGCCACAGGAAATGCCTCTCCCCCCCTCCCAGTCCCATCAGGCAAGCCTCTGTGTCCCCTCATGGCCCTCGTCCTGGTGTCACACTGCCCCGTGCCAGGTCTCGCCCTCTGCCCTCTCTCCCCATTCCTACTCCTGCTGTTCTGCCTGCCGTTGAGGAATCCCTCCATCCTTTCCCGGTGTCCTCATCCCAGGGGAGGCAGTTACCGGACAAAGAGAAGGGGAGACCTAAGGGGGGGGGGGGTACTGTTACGCCTAGCGCTCCGGGCCCCCGCTCCTCCCCGGAGCGCTCACGGCGTCTTTCTCCCTGCAGCTCCCCGGTCGGTCCCGCTGACCGGGAGCGCTGCTCTGTCATGGCCGTTGGGGATGCGATCAGCACAGCGGGACGCGCCCGCTCGCGAATCGCATCCCAGGTCACTTACCCGTTCCCGTCCCCTGCTGTCATGTGCTGGCGCGCGCGGCTCCGCTCTCTAGGGCGCGCGCGCGCCAGCTCCCTGAGACTTAAAGGGCCAGTGCACCAATGATTGGTGCCTGGCCCAATTAGCTTAATTGGCTCCCACCTGCTCCCTGGCTATATCTAACCTCCTCCCATGCACTCCCTTGCCGGATCTTGTTGCCCTTGTGCCTAGTGAAAGCGTTTTGTGTGTTTAAAGCCTGTGTACCAGAACTTCTGCTATCTCCCCTGACTACGAACCTTGCCGCCTGCCCCCGACCTTCTGCTACGTCCGACTTTGCTTCTGCCTACTCCCTTGTACCTCGCCTATCTTCAGCAGCCAGAGAGGTGAGCCGTTGCTAGTGGATACGACCTGGTCACTACCGCCGCAGCAAGACCATCCCGCTTTGCGGCGGGCTCTGGTGAAAACCTGTAGTGGCTTAGAACCGGTCCACTAGCGCGGTCCTCGCCATCCCTCTCTGGCACAGAGGATCCACTACCTGCCAGCCGGCATCGTGACAGTAACAGTGGCAAAGTTTGACAAGGTCAGAGGTTACGTACCCTCATTGATTGCCACACCGTCTATACTATCCTCTTAACCGGCGAGCTGTACAGAGGTCATGTCTTCACAAAAAGTTCCATTCCCTGGAGGTGGGTGAGATAGTGGAGTACACCCCCTCCAGGGCCTGCGAGTAGAGTGGGCTGCCGCAGTCACCAGACCAGCCGCTCCAACCCAGCTTCCTTTCAAGTACTTTCCTTCTGATGATTGGGAGGCGGACCCCTTCATGCTGAGGCCGAAATGGCCTGCTACTGATACCTCCACCTACGAACTCAAGGAGGAATTAATACAGCAGCAGCCACTTCCTTCTACCTTCAGCAAAGTACCCAGGCCTACTCCTATTAAGGAGGTTTGGCCTACCCAGCGGGTACCAACCAATGTACCTAGGTCTACTGGCGACGCGGAGGTTTGGCCTACCCACCAGGTACCAACGAAAGTGCTGCGGCCCACTCCCGATGAGGAGGTGGGGCCGAATCAACCAGCACCAACTGTTAACCTCAATCCTACAGTGTCACACTCTACCCTTACTAATGTGGTGTGGGAGAGACACATTAACTCTTTGCCTGCTCGTGATCCTGAGAGGGGTAGAGGCTCTAGGCGAGGAGCAGGACGTCATCACCAGAGTTTCGTCTGAACTGTGAAGTGGGGGGTGAAGTGGCACCAGAGGGGACTAAGTAGAGGAATTAAATGGCACAGGGGTGAAAAAGGGAAAAATGGGGGATACAATGGCACAGGGGGTGATGATGGGGGGATCAAATGGCAAAGGGGGGGAACAGGGGGACTTGGTGATAGAAGCGTGGCTGCATGGTTGGGCCTTGGGTCTCCTCAGGACACCAGACACTCTCAGGTCTTGACTGTTCCTCAGCATGTCCTCAAGAAGCTCAAGAGACTGAACTAGCTCCTCCCTTGGTTTATATGGGAGCACTTTGGAGGGGTCCTATAGGTCACCACACAAGTCACCTGGTCACTGACACCTTCCCTGGTTACATGACTTGGTAACAGGGGAGTAAAAGGTCACAGGGGTTTCAGAAGGGGAGATAAAATGGCACAGGGGTGTGGTGATGGCGGGACCACGGGGTGTAGCGGTGTAGGTGGATGGGGCAAGATGGTATTAACTCCAGGGGCAAGATGTTATTTACCCCTAATTTTCGTGACGACAGAGTGGTTTTTGGATACCGGAACCACACAAACGGTATCTCCACTATGCCAATGGTTAGGCAGTGAAAGGAGAGTCCACAACCAGGTTACGGTTTAACGGAGGCTTTACTGAGGTCAGATTGGTGTTATTATCTTCACAGCTCGGCAAGAATCCCAGAGAGGTGGCCAGGAACACAGAAGGACCTCGCAGCTTTCTGGGACTAGTAGTACTTGTGATAGACTTTAGAATCTTGACTTTAGGCTGGACTTGACCATAGGTATTAGTGACTGCAGACATAGACTTGACTTACTGCGATGACTGTAGATTTGAGGCCTTCCAGGTAGATGGACACCAGTACTGAGACATCTGGTGTTTGCTCCTCAGCAGAGGTCTGGTGTAAGAAAAGAGAATTGTAATGGCCGCCCCCTTATATAGAGGGGGGCTGAGCCAAAGCTCATTGGTCAAGCTGCGGGTCAAGTGTTAAGCTGGTGCCCTCTGGGTAACATCATGTGATAACATGTGACATCTCACAGGTCCTTTAAACATTTACTGGAGTCCTCCAAAGGTCCTTTATACTGACTATACATTAATATACTGACTATAATCCTATTACATTAAATAACACTATAATAACAGCAGGGGAGACCCCAGGTCACCGAGGGACTCAACCTGACAGGGCCTGAGGGTGCATGCACGCCACGTTTTCACTGTACGGGTGCCGGATCCGGCTGGGGTACAGGAGCGCACGGTTTTCCCCTCCCCCAGCCGGATCCGGACCGACCCCCTAATCCATTGACTTTAATGAGTCGACCGGAGTCACCGTTGTATACTACGTTTTGTGGTCCGGTCAGAAAACTGGATGCAGGTCAAAAATGAGCCGACCGGAGTAAAACGGTGACTCCGGTCAGCTCATTAAAGGGGTACTCCGCTGCCCTGCTTCGGGAAGTTTATTGTTCCGAACAGCTGTGTGCGGGCTTTCACGTTCAGGGCCGCCTAAGTCAATGGATTAGGGCGTCGGTCCGGCTGGGGTATGCGAACGCACGGTTTTCCCCTCCCCCAGCCGCATCCGGCACCCGTACAGTGAAAACGTGGTGTGCATGCACCCTAAGTGTAGTGCAGGACCATGTCCTGTACTGGGACGTCACAGGGGGGTTGAAAGGTCACTGGGGGATCAAAAGGGGGCATGAAATGGCACAGGGGGGTGAAAGGTCACAGGGGGATCAAAAGGGGGTTGAAATGGCACAGGGGGTGAAAGGTCACAGGGGGATCAAAAGGGGGGAAAATGGCACAGGGGGGTAGCAGCCACGTTTATAATGCTCATACTGGATACTGATATCACATTGTGTGTCCTTGAATAAGAAGGGTACAGCGAGGGGTGTGACACCAAATTATACAGGTCAAAAACGGGGGTCACCAACATGAAAAGTTTGTAGATCTCTGCTTTCGTGGATGTCCCCAAGTGTATGTTTTACAGCAGTGGTCTCCAAACTGCGGACCTCCAGCTGTTGCAAAACTACAACTCCCAGCATGCCCGGACAGCCAACGGCTATCCGGGCATGCTGGGAGTAGTAGTTTTTCAACAGCAGGAGGTCCGCAGTTTGGAGACCACTGCATTATTGCAAACATTTTTCTTAAATCGCCTCAAATTGCGTAATTGCACAAATTACAGTAAAATAGCTTTTTTCTGTATGTGTTCACATGGCGCATTTTTTTATGTGTTTTTTTTTTGGGGGGGGGGGGGGGTTGAATTAGCAACAAAAATTGTGCTATTTTCTGGAAATTGTGCAAATTCCGGTAAAATAGCAGGGTTTTTATTTATTTTATTTTTTTGCAGAGGCTTTAGCGAAACCGCAATAACATTTTTAAAATGTGCTGGGAGTTGTGGTTTTGCAACAGCTGGAGGTCCACAGTTTTGCAGATTTTCGGGCCTCACTGCAGGATCTGTATCCGTTTCGTCCTCTCTCTTTCGCTCACGAACGGTCTCAGTTTTGTTGTCGCTGATACGAGATTCATTCGCGCATCGCTGACACCGAGGACATGTTTGTTTACACAATCCAGGCAGCGCCATTTGTTCAGGGGTCTTCTCCCCGCAGCAGGAGGTCGCGTCAATTGTCAGTGACAATCCTAGTCCTACAGCCGGCGGCCACTAGGGGGAGCGGCGCATCTCAGGACGTCTATAACACGACAATGGGGGAAGCGGAACGTGAGCGACTTAGGGGGGGCGAGGAGCCTGGTGGTGACCCTTAAGACCTCTCCATGTCTCAGCAGGGAAATAAGAGATTATAAGCGAGTATTCGGACGTGGCGAATCATAATCCCACCAGAATCGTATCCACCTGCAGATGGGGTGCAATTTTTTTTTCTTAAATTGACATTTTTCAGTCGCGCCATTTCAAATACAGTTAACGGCAATAAAAAGAAGAACAACTCAAATACACACAATTTAATGACAAGACTGACGTCGGCGGCTTCCCATGCTGTCCGGAATCGGGGTTTAATTTGGCGCAGAGTACACAGTGGGAATTAACCCCTGCCATTTAAAGTCCCAATAACATATCACAGGTTTTTTTTTTTTTTATAATTTTTGCTCTTATTAAATCGCAACAAAAATTTAGATAAAGTTGCGCAACTTTTTCTTTGTGGGATTTCACAAGAATCACAGCAAAATATCAAGAAGAATGCGTCAAAAACGCAAAACAAAAATAAAATAAAATATACCGTGTAAACAATGTCCTGAAGCATTCCATTGTCCGCTGTTATCAGCCATGGGGCCGGTTAGGCTGTGTTCCCACTGCGGGTTTCCTTTCTAGTGCGCCTTTTCTGGGTGGAATTACTATTTTACAGCAGTTTGTGCTAATAGAAGTAAAATGGCGCCATTTTTTGAAGCCTTTTTTTGCCAAAATCCCAGCAAATGTGCAGGGAAAAATGCCACAAAAACTAGTAAGAATGTATGTCCAAATTATGTCCAGAGGAAAAGTTGCCCATAGCAACCAATCAGATCGCTTCTTTCATTTCGTAAAGGCCTTGTTAAAAATGAAAGAAGTGATCTGATTGGTTGCTATGGGCAACCGAGCAGGTTTTGATAAATCTCCCCCATCTATGTTCGCACAGTGTCCCAGATTTATCAGACTGTGTGAGAGAAAAAGTGGAGAGATTTTCCCACAGCAGCCAATCACAGCTCAGCTAACGAGCTGAGGTAAAGTGAAAGCTGAGCTGTGATTGGTTGTTGTGGGAAAATCTCTCCACTTTTTCCCTCACACAGTTTGATGAATCTGGGCCAGTGTGTAAAAGTGTGTGTGTTTTACATACAACAGTCTGCGCAATTGGCAATAAAATAGCTGAATTTTTGCTGCAATTTCAGAAAAAACTCAGGGAAAACGCATCAAAAACGGGGAAAAAAAAGCAACGTGTGAACACCATCCGCACAGTCAGCCCCTCTTCAGTCTTGATTGGCTGATAACGGGACAATAGATTTGATTTAGGATGTGTTTTTTCCCCCCATTTTTTATTTGTTTGTCCCACAATTTAGCTGAGATTTTTGTGCAAACTGCAAAAAAAAGGGGCAATTTTACCACAGTTTGCGCAGTTACAGTAAAATTGCACAATTTTTGCAGTGTTTTTCACTGTGAAAAACATCAAAAACGAGAAAAACTGCGCTGTGTGAACACAACCTAACCGGCCCCTTACCAGTTGGAAATGGCTGATACCAGGGAGTAATAGATTGTATTGAGGCTGTGTTCACATGATGCATTTTTTCCCACGTTTTGGATGCAGTTTTCCTGCGATTTTGCTGTGATTTTTGTGAAATCTCAGAAAAAGGCGCAATTTTAGTGAAAGTGTATCAAAACCTGAGAAAAAGCTGCACTGTGTGAACACAGCCTTAATACCACCTATTGTCCAAAAACTTGCAAAATGGCAAGGAAAACGCATCAAAAACTGGAAATAAAATGTGCTGTCTGAACACACACGCAAAAAAAGGTGCCATTTTACCATCATTTTACCCAAATTTTTGTTGCGATTTTAAAAACTCCCAAGCAAAACTGCAGGAGAATGCAGAAACTAGGGGGGGAAAAAAAGCGCCATGTGAACGAACGCACATTGGCAGCAAAATAGTGTCATTCGTGTTTTGGGTTCACAAAAAGCTCAGCAAAAAAGGCGCTATTTCACCGTCATTCATGCAATTGCAGCAAAATAGCGCCATTTTTGTGGCGATTCCATGGAAAAACCCTAGCGAAATCTCAAGGAAATGTATCTAAATGCGGTCTAAAATGCAGTATGTGAACGCACGCAAAAAAAAGGGAACATTTTACCGTAATTTGCGCAATGGCAGTAAAATAATTTGTTGTGGTTTCGCAAAAGCCCCTGCAAAAACAACAAGGTATTTTACTGGAATTTGCCTGATTTCCAGTAAAATAGCGCCATTTTTGTTGCCAATTCAAAAATACCCCCCCCCCCCCCACAGCAAAAACGCATCAAAAACTAGAATAAAAACGCGCCATGTAAACGCATACAAAAAAGGTGAAATTTTACCTTAATTACACCGTGTGAAATAACACAATTTTTGCTGCGTTTTCACAAAAACTTCAGGAAAAATAAACATGCTATTTTCCCGTGATTTGCACAATTGCAGTAAAAAAGCGCCATGTTTCTTGTGATTTCTAAAACACAACACCAAATCGCCGAAAAACCCATCAAAATGTAGAATAAAAATGCGCCATGTAAACACTTAAAAAAAAGGTGTTATTTTACCGTATCGTGCACAATTGCAGTAAAATAACACATTTTTTTAGCGGCTTCACAAAAACATAAGCAAAAAAAAACACGTGCTATTTCAATGTAAATTGCGTAAATTTCCTGTAAAATAGCACCAATTCTGTTCCAATTCCAGAACCCCCCCCCCCCCCGGCAATATCTCAGGAAAACGCATCAAAAACTTGAATAAAAAAAATGCCATGTGAACGCATGCAAAAAAAAAAGAGACTATTTCACTGTAATTCACTGTAATGTTTCACAAAAGCCTCTGCAAAAAAAAAAAGTGCTATTTTAATGGAATGCGTGCAATTTCCGGTAAAATAGCGACATTTCTGTTGCCAATTCAAAAACACACCAGCATAAATGCATCAAAAACTAGAATAAAAATGCTCCATGGGAATGCATGCATGCAAAAAAAAGTGCAATTTTACCTTAATTTGTGCAAGGGCAGTAAAATAAAACCATTTTTGTCGCGGTTTCGAAAAAACCTCAGCAAAAAAAAACATGTTATTTTAACATAACTCATGCAATTTCCGATAAAATTGCTCCATTTCTGTTGCGGTTTCACAAAAACTTCAGCAACATTTTTTTTATTACTGTGATTTGCGCAATTGCAGTTAAACAGCGCCATTTTTCTTGCGATTTCTAAAACACAACACCAAAATCGTAGGAAAACCGATCAAAATTTAGAATACAAATGCGCCATGTAAACATCGTACAGGCGCTATTTTACTGTATAGTGCACAATTGCAGTAAAATAGCACCATTTCTGTGTCCAAATTCAAAAACATCCCAGCTAAATCGCAGGAAAACGCATCAAAAACCTGAATAAAAAAAGCGCCATGTAAACGCACGCCAAAATAGGGACTATTTCACCAAAACTTGCGCAATGACAGTAAAAAATTTCCTTGCAGTTTTGCTAAAGCCTTTGCAAAAAAAAACAAAAAACATGCGATTTTACCGGAATTTGCGCAAATTCCAGTAAAATAGCGCCATTTTTGTTGCCAATTCAACCCCCCCCCCAAGAAAAACCCATTAAAAACGAGAATAAAAAATGCACCATGTGAACACATGCAAAAAAAAGCTATTTTACCGTAATATGCGCAATTGCGCAATTCGAGGCGATTTTAGAAAAACTTTTGCAATAATGCAGTGGTCTCCAAACCGTGGACCTCCAGCTGTTGCAAAACTACAACTCCCAGCATGCCCGGACAGCCGTTGGCTGTCCGGGCATGCTGGGAGTTGTAGTTTTGCACCATCTGCTCTTATAGATGGTAGATACGTTTTTTTTTTTTCTTCTGATTTATCCCAATGTGATGATTCGGGAGGCGACTGCGCTCCCGATGAATATTCATGGGGCCTGGGAATTTTTCGGGGGCTCTATGGAGGGGCCCCGCAGCTGCCGCTCCCAGGGGTCACCGCTTGTGATGAGGCCATCGCTTCCCATTCACTTAAAGACACAGAGAGTCATAATGGGCCGGGGGCAGAGGACGGGGGCAGCAGAATAGGCGGCTTTGTCCCCGATGGGTGTCAGGGGGATCGGGGAGGTGGGGGTCCGCAGCGGGGTCACGGCTCCGCCATCAGCCCACACATCGCCGCCTGAAATTGGATTGAAGCCGAGTGCGCCGGCCGGGGGAATACAATATAATTGTGGCTTAGAGAAGAGGAATTGCATCAAATCCCAGAGCAGCGGGGTTAATGGCGAGCGCAAAGAAGCGGCGACAAACTCCTCCGCTGCTGCCACAACATTTACATTCCACGCTGCAGAGGGGGGGGTTCACAAACTTATGGGAAGGGGGGGCACTATAGGCTGGGATTACATATATATATAGATATATCTTTCCTTACTATACAGGGAGTGACTGATAACAGAGAGCAATAGATTGTGACTTTTATTTATGTCATATAAAAATACGAAACACGAAGCAAAATAACAACAAAAACAATCAGAATCAAATAGAAAATACATATAAAATATAAACTTAATAATGTATAGCAAAAGTGTAACATCATATACCAGTTTATACAAACACATATAGATTATATATACACACATGCAACCAATAATACACTCACCTATAGATTATATATATATCTATATATATGCAACCAATAATACACTCACCTATAGATTATATATATATCTATATATACACAACCAATAATACACTCACCTATAGATTATATATATATATATATATATATATATATGCAACCAATAATACACGCACCTATAGATTATATATATCTATATATACGCAACCAATAATACACTCACCTATAGATTATATATATATATATATATGCAACCAATAATACACTCACCTATAGATTATATATATATATATATACACAACCAATAATACACTCACCTATAGATTATATATATATATATATATATATATATATATATATGCAACCAATAATACACGCACCTATAGATTATATATATATCTATATATATGCAACCAATAATACACTCACCTATAGATTATATATATATATATATATATATATGCAACCAATAATACACTTACCTATAGATTATATATATATACAAACAATAATACACTCACCTATAGATTATATATATATATATATATATATATATATATATATATATATATATATGCAACCAATAATACACTCACCTATAGATTATATATATATATATATATATATATATATACATATATACAACCAATAATACACTCACCTATAGATTATACAACCAATAATACACTCACCTATAGATTATATATATATATATATAAAACCAATAATACACTCACCTATAGATTATATATATATATATATATATATATATATATATGTATATGTATATACAACCAATAATACACTCACCTATAGACTACATATATATATATATATATATATATATATATATGCAACCAATAATACACTCACCTATAGATTATATATATATATATATGTGCAATCAATAATACACCCACCTATAGATTATATATATATATATGCAACCAATAATATACTCACCTATAGATATTGTATATACATATATGCAACCAATGACACACTCACCTATAGATTATATATATATATATATGTATACACACACACATATACACAACCAATAATAAACTCACCTATAGATTATATATACATATACACAAGTAATAGTACACTTACCTATAGATTATATGACCAAAAATACACTGACCTATAGATTATATAACCAATAATACACACACCTATAGATTATATAACCAATAATACACACACACCTATAGATTATACAACCAATAATACACTCACCTATAGATTATATAACCAATAATACACTCACCTATATATTATACAACCAATAATACGCTAACCTATAGATTATATAACCAATAATACACTCACCTATAGATTATATACACAAACACATACAACCAATAATACACTCACCTATAGATGTTATATATACATATACACAACCAATAATACACTCACCTATAGATTATACAACCAATAATACACTCACCTATAGATTATACAACCAATAATACACT
Source organism: Hyla sarda (assembly GCF_029499605.1). Taxonomy (NCBI): domain Eukaryota; kingdom Metazoa; phylum Chordata; class Amphibia; order Anura; family Hylidae; genus Hyla; species Hyla sarda. Next base: position 176,035,058 of record NC_079197.1, read on the forward strand.
CACCCATAGATTATACAACCAATAATACACTCACTCATAGATTATACAACCAATAATACTCACCCATAGATTATACAACCAATAATACACTCACCTTTAGATTATACAACCAATAATACACTCACCTTTAGATTATACAACCAATAATACACTCACCTATAGATTATATAACCAATAATACACTCACCTATAGATTATATAACCAATAATACACTTACCTATAGATTATACAACCAATAATACACTCACCTATAGATTATACAACCAATAATACACTCACCCATAGATTATACAACCAATAATACACTCACCCATAGATTATACAACCAATAATACACTCACCCATAGATTATACAACCAATAATACACTCACCTATAGATTATACAACCAATAATACACTCACCTATAGATTATACAACCAATAATACACTCACCCATAGATTATACAACCAATAATACACTCACCCATAGATTATACAACCAATAATACACTCACCCATAGATTATACAACCAATAATACACTCACCTATAGATTATACAACCAATAATACACTCACCTATAGATTATACAACCAATAATACACTCACCTATAGATTATACAACCAATAATACACTCACCTATAGATTATATATATATATATATATATATATATATATATATATATATGCAACCAATAATACACTCACCTATAGATTATATATATATATATATATATACACAACCAATAATACACTCACCTATAGATTATATATATATATATATATATATATATATATATATATATATGCAACCAATAATACACGCACCTATAGATTATATATATCTATATATACGCAACCAATAATACACTCACCTATAGATTATATATATATATATGCAACCAATAATACACTTACCTATAGATTATATATATATATATATATATATATATATACAACCAATAATACACTCACCTATAGATTATATATATATATATATATATATATATATCTATATATATAAAACCAATAATACACTCACCTATAGATTATATATATATATATATATATGTATATGTATATACAACCAATAATACACTCACCTATAGACTACATATATATATATATATATATATATATATATATATATATATATGCAACCAATAATACACTCACCTATAGATTATATATATATATATATATATATATATATATGCAATCAATAATACACCCACCTATAGATTATATATATATATATATATATGCAACCAATAATATACTCACCTATAGATATTGTATATACATATACGCAACCAATGACACACTCACCTATAGATTATATATATATGTATACACACACACATATACACAACCAATAATAAACTCACCTATAGATTATATATACATATACACAAGTAATAGTACACTTACCTATAGATTATATGACCAAAAATACACTGACCTATAGATTATATAACCAATAATACACACACCTATAGATTATATAACCAATAATACACACACACCTATAGATTATACAACCAATAATACACTCACCTATAGATTATATAACCAATAATACACTCACCTATATATTATACAACCAATAATACGCTCACCTATAGATTATATAACCAATAGTACACTCACCTATAGATTATATACACAAACACATACAACCAATAATACACTCACCTATAGATGTTATATATACATATACACAACCAATAATACACTCACCTATAGATTATACAACCAATAATACACTCACCTATAGATTATACAACCAATAATACACTCACCCATAGATTATACAACCAATAATACACTCACTCATAGATTATACAACCAATAATACTCACCCATAGATTATACAACCAATAATACACTCACCTTTAGATTATACAACCAATAATACACTCACCTTTAGATTATACAACCAATAATACACTCACCTATAGATTATATAACCAATAATACACTCACCTATAGATTATATAACCAATAATACACTTACCTATAGATTATACAACCAATAATACACTCACCTATAGATTATACAACCAATAATACACTCACCCATAGATTATACAACCAATAATACACTCACCCATAGATTATACAACCAATAATACACTCACCCATAGATTATACAACCAATAATACACTCACCTATAGATTATACAACCAATAATACACTCACCTATAGATTATACAACCAATAATACACTCACCCATAGATTATACAACCAATAATACACTCACCCATAGATTATACAACCAATAATACACTCACCCATAGATTATACAACCAATAATACACTCACCCATAGATTATACAACCAATAATACACTCACCTATAGATTATACAACCAATAATACACTCACCTATAGATTATACAACCAATAATACACTCACCTATAGATTGTATAACCAATAATACACTCACCCATAGATTATACAACCAATAACACACTCACCCATAGATTATACAACCAATAATACACTCACCCATAGATTATACAACCAATAATACACTCACCCATAGATTATACAACCAATAATAAACTCACCTATAGATTATACAACCAATAATACACACACCTATAGATTATACAACCAATAATACACTCACCTATAGATTATACAACCAATAATACACTCACCTATAGATTATACAACCAATAATACACTCACCTATAGATTATACAACCAATAATACACTCACCTATAGATTATACAACCAATAATACACTCACACATAGATTATACAACCAATAATACACTCACCTATAGATTATACAACCAATAATACACTCACCTATAGATTATACAACCAATAATACACTCACACATAGATTATACAACCAATAATACACTCACCTATAGATTATACAACCAATAATACACTCACCCATAGATTATACAACCAATAATACACTCACCCATAGATTATACAACCAATAATACACTTACCTATAGATTATACAACCAATAATACACTCACCCATAGATTATACAACCAATAATACACTCACCTATAGATTATACAACCAATAATACACTCACCTATAGATTATACAACCAATAATACACTCACCTATAGATTATATAACAAATAATACACTCACCCATAGATTATACAACCAATAATACGCTCACCTATAGATTATACAACCAATAATACACCCACCTATAGATTATACAACCAATAATACACTCACCTATAGATTATACAACCAATAATACACTCACCCATAGATTATACAACCAATAATACACTTACCCATAGATTATACAACCAATAATACACTCACCCATAGATTATACAACCAATAATACACTTACCTATAGATTATACAACCAATAATACACTCACCCATAGATTATACAACCAATAATACACTCACCTATAGATTATACAACCAATAATACACTCACCTATAGATTATACAGCCAATAATACACTCACCTATAGATTATACAGCCAATAATACTCACCTATAGATTATACAAACAATAATACACTCACCCATAGATTATACAACCAATAATACACTCACCCATAGATTATACAACCAATAATACACTTACCTATAGATTATACAACCAATAATACACTCACCTATAGATTATACAACCAAGAATACACTCACCTATAGATTATATAACCAAGAATGCACTCACCGATTATACAACCAATAATACACTCACCGATTATACAACCAATAATACACTCACCGATTATACAACCAATAATACACTCACCTATAGATTATACAACCAATAATATACTCACCCATAGATTATACAACCAATAATACACTCACCTATAGATTATACAACCAATAATACACTCACCCATAGATTATACAACCAATAATACACTCACCTATAGATTATACAACCAATAATACACTCACCCATAGATTATACAACCAATAATACACTCACCCATAGATTATACAACCAATAATACACTCACCTATAGATTATACAACCAATAATACACTCACCCATAGATTATACAACCAATAATACACTTACCTATAGATTATACAACCAATAATACACTCACCTATAGATTATACAACCAATAATACACACCTATAGATTATATAATCAATAATACACCCACCTATAGATTATACAACCAATAATACACTCACCTATAGATTATATAACCAATAATACACTCACCTATAGATTATACAACCAATAATACACTCACCCATAGATTATACAAACAATAATACACTCACCCATAGATTATACAACCAATAATACACTCACACATAGATTATACAACCAATAATACACTCACCTATAGATTATACAACCAATAATACACTCATCTATAGATTATACAACCAATAATACACTCACCTATAGATTATACAACCAATAATACACACCTATAGATTATACAACCAATAATACACTCACCTGTAGAATATATATATCATAGGCGTGTGCACAGGTACACCTTTTCTCAATACTAAACCCCAGCCCCACCGGACATCCCCGACATCACCCGCCCGACATCACCTGATAGTATAAGGGTATGCTGGGCATTACAGTTAGTATTAACTGCAACTCCCAGCATGCCCTAATACAATCTCGGTCTGCTCTGCAGCTGTCCCAAAATTAGTTTTGGGTCAGCGGCAAAACCATAGGCTGCATCAGCCTGATACAGTCTATGCTTTTGCAGCTGACCCAAAACTACAACTCCCATTATGTTGCACAATACTCCTGAGTCCTGGGGAAGCAATGCATTAATTTTGGGACAGCTGCAGAGCAGACCTAGATTGTATCAGGGCATGCTGGGAGTTGCAGTTACTATCTGTAATGCCCAGCATGCCCTGATACAGCTTATGGTTTGCAGCTGACCCAAAACTACAACTCCCATTATGTTGCACTATACTATAATATAGGTTATATGGTGCTACATGCTGGGGGGAGCTGTAGTTTTGGGTCAGCTGCAGAGATATAGGCTGGAATCTGGATCAAGGAAATTTCAGATTCCAGCCTATATCTCTGCAGCTGATCCAAAACTACAGCTCCCCCCAGCATGTAGCCCCATATAACCTATACTATAGTATAGTGCAACATAATGGGAGTTGTAGTTTTGGTCACCATATATTGTATCAGGGCATGCTGGGAATTGTAGTTGGTAACTGAAAATCCCAGCATTGCATTCCTTGAAGGAATGCAATGCTGGGAGGTGCAGTTACCAACTACAATTCCCAGCATGCCCTGATACAATCTATGATGACCAAAACTACAACTCCACACATCTTGCACCATATAGGAGTACAATTTAGATTATGGTGCAACATGCTGGGAGTCCTAGTTTTGGGTCAGCTGCAGACCCAAAACTACAACGTGCACACTGCTCCAAGCTTGCTGGGTGCCGCATCACTTTTTCAACCAATCTGGTGCAAAAAAAAAATCAATTTGAACATTCCCCCCTCTGTGCCCCCATCTTATAGTAAAAGCGTTCTTCTGTTTGCCAAGTAAAGAAAAACATGAGTTTTACCATTCAACTTACAATTATTTTTCATATCCACATCAAATGCCTCCCTATAAACACCAGCAAACATACACACAAGTGGGAGGTCTAGTCAGGGCTGGTGCATGGATTTCTGACACTCTAGGCAAAACCTAATTTTGACAACCCTTTGGCTCCGCCCATTGAACCCCTTGGCAAATATAAGATCAGGGGTAGAATTAATCCCGTAAGCCTCATGGTAAATTCTAGACTTGTCGTCCTCCCTACAATTATAACTATACTGCACCTAATGTGGGGGAACTATATTGCACCTAATGTGGGGGAACTGTACTGCACCTAATGTGGGGGAACTATACTGCACCTAATGTGGGGGAACTGTACTGCACCTAATGTGGGGGAACTATATTGCACCTAATGTGGGGGAACTGTACTGCACCTAATGTGGGGAACTATACTGCACCTAATGTGGGGGAACTGTACTGCACCTAATGTGGGGAACTATACTGCACCTAATGTGGGGGAACTGTACTGCACCTAATGTGGGGGAACTATATTGCACCTAATGTGGGGGAACTGTACTGCACCTAATGTGGGGAACTATACTGCACCTAATGTGGGGGAACTATACTGCACCTAATGTGGGGGAACTGTACTGCACCTAATGTGGGGGAACTGTACTGCACCTAATGTGGGGGAACTATACTGCACCTAATGTGGGGGAACTGTACTGCACCTAATGTGGGGGAACTGTACTGCACCTAATGTGGGGGAACTATATTGCACCTAATGTGGGGGAACTGTACTGCACCTAATGTGGGGGAACTGTACTGCACCTAATGTGGGGGAACTGTACTGCACCTAATGTGGGGGAACTATACTGCACCTATTTTGGGGGAACTATACTGCCAACCTAATGTAAGGAACTATACTGCACCTAATGTGGGGGAACTATACTGCCAACCTAATGTGGGGGAACTATGCTGCACCTAATGTGGGCAAACTATACTGCCAACCTAATGTGGGGGAACTATACTGCCAACCTAATGTGGGGGAACTATACTGCCAACCTAATGTGGGGGAACTATACTGCCAGCCTAATGTGAATACAAAAATATAAAATTGTACTATTCTGATGCCTATAGCACTTTTATTTTTCTGTATATGGGGATGCATGAGGTAATTTTTAGCGCTGTGATTTGTAGTTTTTATCAGTACCATTTTTTATTTTTTTTTGCTTTTTAGATATTTTTTATGGTATTTGAAGTGACCAAAAATGTGCTAATCTGATTAGTGCACAATTACAACTTTTGGGACCCCACTTCTGATTTTGCCCAGGGCCACGCTAAGCCTAAAACCGGCCCTGGATCCAATCCTCCTACACTATGCAAGCAAGTGTGTGTGTGTGTGTGTATATATGTATGTGTATATACATATATGTATATATATATATATATATATATATATATGTATATATATATACACATAAACATACACACGCGTGCGCAGAGTGAGTTTGTGCTTTAGGGTGCACACCCTAATGCAATAGGCTGCGCACGCCTATGATATATATACATATATATATATATATATATATATATATATATACACACACACACATATCACACATATACACAACCAAAAATACACTCACCTATAGATTGTGTGTGTATATACACATACATATATTCAACCAATAATACGGTCACCTATAGATTAAATATATATATACAGTCACGGCCGTAAATGTTGGCACCCCTGAAATTTTTCTAGAAAATGAAGTATTTCTCACAGGAAAGGATTGCAGTAACACGTTTTGCTATACACATGTTTATTCCCTTTGTGTGTATTGGAACTAAACCAAAAAAGGGAGGAAAAAAAGCAAATTGGACATAATGTCACCAAACTCCAAAAATGGGCTGGACAAAATTATTGGCACCCTTTCAAAATTGTGGAAAAATAAGATTGTTTCAAGCATATGATGCTCCTTTACACTCACCTGGGGCAAGTAACAGGTGTGGGCAATATAAAAATCACACCTGAAAACAGATAAAAAGGAGAGAAGTTCACTTAGTCTTTGCATTGTGTGTCTGTGTGTGTCACACTAAGTATGGACAACAGAAAGAGGAGAAGAGAACTGTCTGAGGACTTGAGAACCAAAATTGTGGAAAAATATCAACAATCTGAAGGTTACAAGTCCATCTCCAGAGATCTAGATTTGCCTTTGTCCACAGTGCGCAACATTATCAAGAAGTTTACAACCCATGGCACTGTAGCTAATCTCCCTGGGCGTGCACGGATCCGGACTATCAATGCAGGATAGTCCAGATGGTGGATAAGCAGCCCCAAACAAGTTCCAAAGATATTCAAGCTGTCCCGCAGGCTCAGGGATGTCACGATGCCGGCTGGCAGGTAGTGGACCCTCTGTGCCAGAGAGGGATTGGCGTGGACCGTGCTAGTGGACCGGTTCTAAGCCACTACTGGTATTCACCAGAGCCCGCCGCAAAGCGGGATGGTCTTGCTGCGGCGGTAGTGACCAGGTCGTATCCACTAGCAACGGCTCACCTCTCTGGCTGCTGAAGATAGGCGCGGTACAAGGGAGTAGGCAGAAGCAAGGTCGGACGTAGCAGAAGGTCGGGGCAGGCAGCAAGGATCATAGTCAGGGGCAACGGCAGAAGGTCTGGAAACACAGGCAAGGAACACACAAGGAACGCTTTCACTGGCACTAAGGCAACAAGATCCGGCAAGGGAGTGCAAGGGAAGTGAGGTAATATAGGGAAGTGCACAGGTGAAAACCCTAATTGGAACCACTGCGCCAATCAGCGGCGCAGTGGCCCTTTAAATCGCAGAGACCCGGCGCGCGCGCGCCCTAGGGAGCGGGGCCGCGCGCGCCGGGACAGAACAGACGGGGAGCGAGTCAGGTAGGGGAGCCGGGGTGCGCATCGCGAGCGGGCGCTACCCGCATCGCGAATCGCATCCCGGCTGGCAGCGGGATCGCAGCGCCCCGGGTCAGAGGACGTGACCGGAGCGCTGCAGCGGAGGGAGTGAAGCGAGCGCTCCGGGGAGGAGCGGGGACCCGGAGCGCTCGGCGTAACAGTACCCCCCCCCTTGGGTCTCCCCCTCTTCTTGGAGCCTGAGAACCTGAGGAGCAGACTTTTGTCAAGGATGTTGTCCTCAGGTTCCCAGGATCTCTCTTCAGGACCACAACCCTCCCAGGGAGCCGGAAACAGGAGTGGGAGGAACAGATTTGGGAGAAAAACGGTTGAGGATGAGTGGTTTGAGAAGAGAGACGTGAAAGGCATTAGGGATACGAAGAGAAGGAGGAAGAAGAAGTTTATAAGAGACAGGATTAATTTGACACAAAATTTTGAAAGGACCAAGATAGCGTGGTCCCAACTTGTAGCTAGGGACACGGAAGCGGACATATTTAGCGGAGAGCCATACCTTGTCTCCAGGGGAAAAAACGGGGGGAGCTCTTCTTTTCTTATCCGCGAACCTCTTCATGCGTGAAGAAGCCTGTAAGAGAGAATTTTGGGTCTCTCTCCATATAATGGAAAGGTCACGAGAAATTTCATCCACAGCGGGCAGACCAGAGGGCAAGGGGGTAGGGAGGGGGGGAAGAGGGTGACGGCCGTACACCACGAAAAATGGGGATTTGGAGGAAGATTCAGAGACCCTGAAGTTATACGAGAATTCGGCCCATGGAAGGAGATCTGCCCAGTCATCCTGGCGGGAGGAAACAAAATGTCGCAAATAATCACCCAGGATCTGGTTAATTCTTTCTACTTGTCCATTGGACTGGGGATGATATGCAGAGGAAAAATTTAATTTAATCTTGAGTTGTTTACAGAGAGCCCTCCAGAATTTAGACACGAATTGGACCCCTCTATCCGAGACAATCTGCGTAGGCAACCCGTGAAGACGAAAAATGTGTACAAAAAATTGTTTAGCCAACTGAGGCGCAGAAGGAAGACCAGGAAGAGGGATGAAATGTGCCATTTTGGAGAATCGATCAACGACCACCCAAATAACGGTGTTGCCACGGGAAGGGGGTAAATCAGTAATAAAATCCATACCAATCAGAGACCAAGGCTGTTCGGGGACAGGCAGAGGATGAAGAAAACCAGCGGGCTTCTGGCGAGGAGTCTTATCCCGGGCACAGATAGTGCAGGCTCGCACAAAGTCCCCAACATCCGTCTCCAGAGTCGGCCACCAATAGAAGCGGGAGATGAGTTGCACAGATTTCTTGATGCCCGCATGACCTGCGAGATGGGAGGAGTGACCCCATTTGAGGATTCCGAGGCGTTGGCGTGGAGAAACAAAGGTCTTTCCTGGAGGAGTCTGCCTGATGGAGGCAGGAGAAGTGGAGATCAGGCAGTCAGGTGGAATGATGTGTTGCGGAGGGAGATCAACTTCTGAGGCATCCGAGGAACGAGAGAGAGCATCGGCCCTAATGTTCTTATCGGCAGGACGAAAGTGAATCTCAAAATTAAATCGGGCAAAGAACAGAGACCACCGGGCCTGGCGAGGATTCAGCCGTTGGGCCGACTGGAGGTAGGAGAGGTTCTTGTGGTCGGTGTAGATAATAACAGGAAATCTTGATCCCTCCAGCAGATGCCTCCATTCCTCAAGTGCTAATTTAATGGCTAGAAGCTCTCGATCCCCGATGGAGTAGTTCCTCTCCGCTGGAGAGAAGGTCCTAGAGAAAAAACCACAAGTGACAGCATGCCCGGAAGAATTTTTTTGTAGAAGAACAGCTCCAGCTCCCACTGAGGAGGCATCAACCTCCAATAGGAAGGGTTTGGAAGGGTCAGGTCTGGAGAGCACGGGAGCCGAAGAAAAGGCGGACTTGAGTCGTTTAAAGGAGTCTTCTGCTTGAGGAGGCCAGGACTTGGGATCAGCATTTTTTTTGGTTAAAGCCACGATAGGAGCCACAATGGTAGAAAAATGTGGAATAAATTGCCTGTAATAATTGGCGAACCCCAAAAAGCGTTGGATAGCACGGAGTCCGGAGGGGCGTGGCCAATCTAAGACGGCAGAGAGTTTGTCTGGATCCATCTGTAGTCCCTGGCCAGAGACCAAATATCCTAGAAAAGGAAGAGATTGGCATTCAAACAGACATTTCTCAATTTTGGCATAGAGTTGGTTGTCACGAAGTCTCTGAAGAACCATACGGACATGCTGGCGGTGTTCTTCTAGATTGGCAGAAAAAATTAGGATATCGTCCAGATATACAACAACACAGGAGTATAACAGATCACGAAAAATTTCATTGACAAAGTCTTGGAAGACGGCAGGGGCATTGCACAGTCCAAAGGGCATGACCAGATACTCAAAGTGTCCATCTCTGGTGTTAAATGCCGTTTTCCACTCGTCCCCCTCTCTGATGCGGATGAGGTTATAGGCGCCTCTTAAGTCCAATTTAGTGAAGATGTGGGCACCTTGGAGGCGATCAAAGAGTTCAGAGATGAGGGGTAAGGGGTAGCGGTTCTTAACCGTGATTTTATTAAGACCGCGGTAGTCAATGCAAGGACGTAGGGAGCCATCTTTTTTGGACACAAAGAAAAATCCGGCTCCGGCAGGAGAGGAGGATTTACGGATAAAGCCCTTTTTTAGATTCTCCTGGACGTATTCGGACATGGCAAGAGTCTCTGGGGCAGAGAGAGGATAAATTCTGCCCCGGGGTGGAGTAGTACCCGGGAGGAGGTCGATAGGGCAATCATAAGGCCTGTGAGGAGGTAGAGTCTCAGCTTGTTTTTTGCAGAAAACATCCGCGAAGTCCATATAGGCCTTAGGGAGACCGGTTACTGGAGGAACCACAGAGTTACGGCAAGGGTTACTGGGAACCGGTTTTAGACAGTTCTTGGAACAAGAGGACCCCCAACTCTTGATCTCCCCAGTGGACCAATCCAGGGTTGGGGAATGAAGTTGAAGCCAGGGAAGTCCAAGGAGAATCTCCGAGGTGCAATTGGGGAGGACCAAAAGTTCAATCCTCTCATGATGAGATCCGATGCTCATAAGAAGGGGCTCCGTGCGGAAACGTATGGTACAGTCCAATCTTTCATTATTTACACAATTGATGTAGAGGGGTCTGGCGAGACTGGTCACTGGGATGTTGAACCTGTTGACGAGAGAGGCCAAAATAAAATTTCCTGCAGATCCAGAGTCCAAGAAGGCCACTGTAGAGAAGGAGAAGGCAGAGGCAGACATCCGCACAGGCACAGTAAGACGTGGAGAAGCAGAGTAGACATCAAGGACTGTCTCACCTTTGTGCGGAGTCAGCGTACGTCTTTCCAGGCGGGGAGGACGGATAGGACAATCCCTCAGGAAGTGTTCGGTACTAGCACAGTACAGGCAGAGGTTCTCCATACGGCGTCGTGTCCTCTCTTGAGGTGTCAGGCGAGACCGGTCGACCTGCATAGCCTCCACGGCGGGAGGCACAGGAACAGATTGCAGGGGACCAGAGGAGAGAGGAGCCGAGGAGACGAAACGCCTCGTGCGAACAGAGTCCATATCTTGGCGGAGTTCCTGACGCCTTTCAGAAAAACGCATGTCAATGCGAGTGGCTAGGTGAATCAGTTCATGTAGATTAGCAGGAATTTCTCGTGCGGCCAGAACATCTTTAATGTTGCTGGATAGGCCTTTTTTGAAGGTCGCGCAGAGGGCCTCATTATTCCAGGACAATTCTGAAGCAAGTGTACGGAATTGTACGGCATACTCGCCAACGGAAGAATTACCCTGGACCAGGTTCAACAGGGCAGTCTCAGCAGAAGAGGCTCGGGCAGGTTCCTCAAAGACACTTCGGATTTCCGAGAAGAAGGAGTGTACAGAGGCAGTGACGGGGTCATTGCGGTCCCAGAGCGGTGTGGCCCATGACAGGGCTTTTCCGGACAGAAGACTGACTACGAAAGCCACCTTAGACCTTTCAGTGGGAAACAGGTCCGACATCATCTCCAGATGCAGGGAACATTGGGAAAGAAAGCCACGGCAAAACTTAGAGTCCCCATCAAATTTATCCGGCAAGGATAAGCGTATCCCAGGAGCGGCCACTCGCTGCGGAGGAGGTGCAGGAGCTGGCGGAGGAGATGACTGCTGAAGCTGTGGTAGCAACTGTTGTAGCATAACGGTCAGTTGAGACAGCTGTTGGCCTTGTTGCGCTATCTGTTGTGACTGCTGGGCGACCACCGTGGTGAGGTCAGCGACAACTGGCAGAGGAACTTCAGCGGGATCCATGGCCGGATCTACTGTCACGATGCCGGCTGGCAGGTAGTGGACCCTCTGTGCCAGAGAGGGATTGGCGTGGACCGTGCTAGTGGACCGGTTCTAAGCCACTACTGGTATTCACCAGAGCCCGCCGCAAAGCGGGATGGTCTTGCTGCGGCGGTAGTGACCAGGTCGTATCCACTAGCAACGGCTCACCTCTCTGGCTGCTGAAGATAGGCGCGGTACAAGGGAGTAGGCAGAAGCAAGGTCGGACGTAGCAGAAGGTCGGGGCAGGCAGCAAGGATCGTAGTCAGGGGCAACGGCAGAAGGTCTGGAAACACAGGCAAGGAACACACAAGGAACGCTTTCACTGGCACTAAGGCAACAAGATCCGGCAAGGGAGTGCAAGGGAAGTGAGGTAATATAGGGAAGTGCACAGGTGAAAACCCTAATTGGAACCACTGCGCCAATCAGCGGCGCAGTGGCCCTTTAAATCGCAGAGACCCGGCGCGCGCGCGCCCTAGGGAGCGGGGCCGCGCGCGCCGGGACAGAACAGACGGGGAGCGAGTCAGGTAGGGGAGCCGGGGTGCGCATCGCGAGCGGGCGCTACCCGCATCGCGAATCGCATCCCGGCTGGCAGCGGGATCGCAGCGCCCCGGGTCAGAGGACGTGACCGGAGCGCTGCAGCGGAGGGAGTGAAGCGAGCGCTCCGGGGAGGAGCGGGGACCCGGAGCGCTCGGCGTAACAAGGGAGCATCAGTGTCAGCGCGAACTATCCGGCAACATTTAAATGAAATGAAACGCTATGGAGGAGACCCAGGAGGACCCCACTATGGAGGAGACCCAGGAGGACCCCACTATGGAGGAGACCCAGGAGGACCCCACTATGGAGGAGACCCAGGAGGACCCCACTATGGAGTAGACCCAGGAGGACCCCACTATGGAGGAGACCCAGGAGGACCCCACTATGGAGGAGACCCAGGAGGACCCCACTATGGAGGAGAACCAGGAGAACCGAACTATTGAGGAGACCCAGGAGGACCCCACTATGAAAGAGACCCAGGAGGACCCCTCTATGGAGGAGACCCAGGAGGACCTCACTATGGAGGAGACCCAGGAGGACCCCACTATGGAGGAGACCCAGGAGGACCCCACTATGGAGGAGACCCAGGAGGACCCCTCTATGGAGGAGACCCAGGAGGACCCCACTGCTGACACAGAGACAGAAAAAAGCAAGAATACATTTTAGGGGTCCCAGAAAAAACACTAATACTTAACTTTTAATAGAGTATGCTAAAATAAGGAATCATCCCCAAAACCATCAATCAAAACAAGAAAAAAGAAAATATCAAAATAAGAGATATATACAGATAAAGACTCAATAAGAGTCCATATAATCTCAATGATAGATCTAAAAAAATACCAATAATCCTATAGGCAAAAAACATCAATCAAGTAGATAATACAAGAAACCTTATCTAAAGCACAGATAACCTCAAGATAAAGGATGGGGTAGGAAGGACCTAGGAGGGTAATAGGCCAGTTTGGGTAGATTGGCCACTACCTGCCACTTTCCCTCTCATTACCCTACTCTATGCCTACACCCATGTGGAGTAGACGCCCTGATACGGGCGGCCCTGCTCTGGAACCTAGTCTACACTTGCTCCTATATACCCTATAATGTAGGAGAACAACTAACTGTCTCACTGGGGAACCCTAAGTAGCTACAGGGATGGGAATGGATACCCTTCGCTAAATGTTATACATGTGGCCCCACAATGAGAGAACCAATAATATCAAATAGACTGGTCCAGGTAAAGGAAAACTGTTCTCTCCATCTCAAAATGTATGTTTGTCACTCTCAATAGTAGGACATGCCATATTGTTGTATGATATCATGCCATATGCAGTATACATAGATGAAATACTCAGGATATATTCTTATATATACAATAAGCTTTATCAAAGAGGATAATGTCACAACAGCCACTGTATGTATAGCAGAACAGCAGACGTGCTGATGTAAAGGCACAAATTTATCACCGCAGTTATAGAGATGTAATAATAACGCAAAATCAACACCATAACCAAAAAAACAAACCTGTATGCTGATATTAGAGTACAGGTAAACAACGGAAATTATTCAGATGGATTAACAGCACATGGTCAGCGAGATAGCAAGAGAGTGTATGGAGATACAGATTTATAGTTGCAATGAAATTCTATACTTATCGATGTCAATGCCATAAAGGAATGTCCCAACGCGTTTCACTCCCCACTGCTCATCAGGGGACGATTGGGGGCTATGTACACAATCATAGATGGAAATGATGGCTGATGCTGGAAGCAATATAGGTGGTAATTGCTGAGAGCCATGACTGTGGCTAAATAAGGCCTGGTTTTTATGCAGGGTTAGTGACCTCCCTCTTGATCACATCAGCCAATACCGGATGAATATCCATTTCAACAAACACCCAGATTGGACAAAAATGCCTTCTGTCAATTTTACCTGTGGGTGTCCGGAGATGACATCAGATGCCGATTCACATGCGGCGCTCGGGAGGAATGGTTTCTCAGTCCACTTCTGGATGTGGTCATGTGACCAATAGGCCACATGATCACAGGATGGCCTCATTCTGGATCACATTGCGAACTCACTGTAGGACGTATCTGTGCCGGAGCCATGGCAACGTGTCAGTCTACATCAGACAATGATTTGCATGCGAAACCCGGAAGGAATGGTTTCTCAGTCCACTTCCAGGTATGATCATGTGACACTTGAGTCACATGATCGCTGGGCAACCTCGTTCTGGATCGCAGTGCGGCCTCACTTTGGCTACATTTTACCAAAATGAACTTGAGTAACCAAAATCCTTCTGGGAAAACGTCTTGTGGACAGATGAGACCAAGATAGAGCTTTTTGGTAAAGCAAATCATTCTACTGTTTACCGAAAACGGAATGAGGCCTACAAAGAAAAGAGCACAGTACCTACAGTGAAATATGGGGGAGGTCAGTGATGTTTTGGGTTGTTTTGCTGCCTCTGGCACTGGAGGCCTTGAATGTGTACAAGACATCATGAAATCTGAGGATTACCAATGGATTTTGGGTCGCACTGTACAGCCCAGTGTCAGAAGGCTGGGTTTTGTGTCCGAGATCTTGGGTCTTCCAGCAGGACAATGACCCCAAACATACGTCAAAAAGCCCCAGAAATGGATGGCAACAAAGTGCTGGAGAGTTCTGAAGTGTTAGCAATGAGTCCAGATCTAAATCCCATTGATCCCCTGTGGAGAGATCTTATAATTACTGTTGGGAAAAGGCGCCTTCCAATAAGAGACCTGGAGCAGTTTGTAAAGGAAGAGTGGTCCAACATTCCGGCTGAGAGGTGTAAGAAGCTTATTGATGGTTATAGGAAGACACTGATTTCAGTTATTTTTTCCAAAGGGTGTGCAACCAAATATTAAAGGACAACTGTAGTGGTACACTTTTATATATGCCCGTGCCTCAAAAATAAACAAAATATACTCATACATACCTTCCTACGAGCCCCCGTTGGTCCAGCACAGGCCTCACGGTCCTGCAGTGCTGACGTCATTTCACTTCCTGGGGAAGAGGACTCCGCAGAGCCGTCGGCGAATCACCGACCGTAGCGATGTCTCGCCCCGGTCGGTGATAGGCTTAGCCCACTGTCATGTAAGAAGCCGGTCAGAGCTCCTTACATGACAGTGGGCTCAGCCTATCACCAGCCGGGGCGGGACATCGCTATGGCCGGTGATACACCGACGGCTCTGTGGCGTCCCCGTCCCCAGGAAGTGGAATGACGTCAGCACTGCCGGATCGTGAGGCCTGTGCCGGACCAACGGGGGCTCGTAGGAAGGTATGTATGAGTATATTTTGTTTATTTTTGAGGCCCGGGCACAGGGATATATAAACTTATCAAGCTTATTGATGGTTATAGGAAGTCACTGATTTCAGTTATTTTATCCAAAGGGTGTGCAACCAAATATTAAGTTAAGGGCACCAATAATTTTGTCCAGCCCATTTTTGAAGTTTGGTGACATTATGTCCAATTTGCTTTTTTTCCTCCTTTTTTGGTTTAGTTCCAATACACACAAAGGGAATAAACATGTGTATAGCAAAACGTGTGTTACTGCAATCCTTTCCTGTGAGAAATACTTCATTCTCTAGAAACATTTCAGGGGAGCCAACATTTACAGCCATGACTGTATGTAAATAGGGGATCATTTTAATCATATGGACCTACAGAATAAAGATAATGTGTAAATTTAACTGAAACGTTTTTTTTTTTTTTTCAATTTTGCCCCACAAAGAGATATATATATATATATATATTTTTTTTTTTTTATTTCACCGTAGATTTTTGGGTGAAATGATTGATGTCATTAGATAGTACAATTGGTGATGCAAAAAAAGCCCTCATATGGGTCTGTAGGTGGAAAATTAAAAGAGTTATGATTTTTAGAAGGGGAGAAAGAAAAACGAAAGTGCAAAAATTATAGGGTTAAATATACAACTACCCAAAACAAATAAAATAAAAATTTTACATGAAAAACCCCTAAACATTACCCTTAACTAGAGATGAGTGAGCCGAGTCCTGCCAACCTGGATCAGACCCGAATTTCGGGGTGGCAGTGGCTCGCAGAACTTTCGAACAATGACCCCAGGTGATCCAATGATGATGTGAAAATCAGCTCCCTGACCAAGAGGCCAAATAGAGCCAGATAAAGCCCCATGTACTGGGCGTGGCTTCCATTTTGGAGAGAGAGCTCTGCTGAGCGCCATCACAATCTCTAATCTATACAATTCCACAGCAAGCTGAGCACTGCATTAATCTGTGGGCTGATCTCAGACAGGGACCGTCTGTCCTGTCAGTACCTGAAAAGCAGAAGTCTGTTGGTGCACTACAAATCCCAGCAAGCAGTGATCCTGGCCTGAAAACTATCACCTTACAAGCTGAGGGAATTTTTTTTAATGAACTGGTGCCAGAAAGTTAAACAGATTTGTAAATTATTTCTATTAAAAAATCTTTACCCTTCCTGTACTTTTTAGCAGCTGTATGCTACAGAGGAAATTCTTTTTTTTTTTATATATTTCTTTTTTTTTTCTTGTCCACAGTGCTCTCTGCTGACACCTCTGTCCGTGTCAGGAACTGTCCAGAGCAGCATAGGTTGGCAATGGGGATTTTCTCCTGCTCTGGACAGTTCCTAATACAGGTATCAGGTGTCAGCAGAGAGCACTGTGGACAAGACAAAAAAGAAATTCAAAAAGAAAAGAATTTCCTCTGTAGCATACAGCTCCTAAAAAGTACTGGAAGCGTAAATCATTTTTAATAGAAGTAATTTACAGATCTGTTTAGCTTTATGGCACCAGTTAATTTAAAAAAATGTTTTCCACCAGAGAACCCCTTTAATGCTGTGCTCAGCTTGTAAGGTAATGTTTTTCAGGCCAGGATCACTGCTTGCTGTGATTTGTAGTGCATCAACAGACTTCTGCTTTTCAGGTACTGACAGGACAGAAGTACTGGAAGGGTAAAGATTTTTGAATGGAAGTAACATACAAATCTGTTTAACTTTCTGGCACCAGTTAATTAAAAAAAAATAATAATAATGTTTTTCACCAGAGTACCCCTTTAATATGTGGGCTGGACAGGAACTTCCTGTCACTACCTTATGAAGTCTGTTGGTGCCCTACAAATCCCAGCCAGCAGTTAACAAGCCCATAAAAGGAATCACATACAAATATATATGAAAGGGGTATTAAAGGTATATATTAAAGTTTTTTTTTATTTTATTTATTTTTAAATCAATTGGTGCCAGAAAGTTAAACAGATTTGTAAATTACTTCTATTAAAAAATCTTAATCCTTCCAGTACTTATTAGCTGCTGAATACTACAGAATACTACATAAAGCAATCCCAACTAATAAACGATGCAGGAAAAGGAGGTTTCACACAGTGTGATGCGCTTCTTCCAGGCCTCAAGGCCGGATGAAGCGCATCACATTGCGCAAAACCACCAGCAGTCGCCTCTGAGCACCCCACGCCAGACTTGCCATCCCGTCCATGGATAGTTCCAAGCTGGAGCTATGAGATATCTTTGATTGCGGTGAGTGCAGGAGTCTTTTCGTGTTTTGCATCGTTTTTTGGCTAACAGTTGTATTTCTGGTATTCATCCTAGCACCTCCGAGAATCTCACTAGAATCTGTTAACCCCTTAAGGACTTAAAAATCATAACCCTTTCAATTTTTCACCTACAGACTCATATGATGGCTGTTTTTTTTTTTTGCGCCACCAATTCTACTTTGTAATGACATCAATCATTTTACTCAAAAATCTACGGCGAAACCTAAAAAAAAAAAAAATAAAATCATTTTGCGACAAAATAAAAAAACACAATTTTTTGGTAAATAATGAAACAATTAAAATTATATCCTACTTATATAGGTTGGATTTTGTCGTACTTTTGGAAAAAATCATAACTACATGCACGAAAATGTATACGTTTAAAATTGTCCTCTTCTGACCCCTATAACTTTTTAATTTTTCTGTGTATGGGGCAATATTAGGGCTCATATTTTGCGCCATGATCTGAATTTTTAATCAGCACTTTTTGATCGCTTTTTATTCATTTTTTTATGGTATAAAAAGTGACCAAAAATACCCTATTTTGGACTTTGGAATTTTTTTGCGTGTACGCCATTGACCGTGCGGTGTAATTTACGATATATTTTTATAGTTCGTCCATTTACACACGTGGCGATACCACATATGTTTACTTTTATAATGGAAAAGGGGGGTGTTTTAAACTTTTATTAAGGAAGGGGTTAATGTGTGTTTTTTTTTTAGGAGGGATCATTAGATTCCTCATACAGATCAAAGTGTTTCCATAGAATCACACTGCTCTGTTTGATCTGCACTCGATTGATAAAGCCTGGTCCTGCCAGGCTTTATCAATGTGATAGTCAGGACCTGCACGGAAGGAGAGGTAAGCCCTCAGGCTACCTCCACAGTGGAGCGCATATACATGTCCATGGTCGTTAACCAGTTAAATGGGAAAAGGGTGGTGATTCAAACTTTTTTTTTAGGGAAGGGGTTAAATCATCTTTATTTAAAAAAATGTCACTTTTTTTTTTTTTTGCAATGGCATAGCATTGATCAGTGCTGGGAATCAATGTACTGCATGTTATAGTCCTCTATGGGGGATAGAGGACTATAACACGCAGTACATTGATTGCCAGCACTGATCAATGCTATGCTGAGGTGGTGGAACGGGATGCAGTGGCCGAGCATAGCACTAGTGGGACTGGTGATGGTAGGTGTGGTGGGGATGCTGTTGGTCTGGCTCAGGAGAAAGTGATGGTGATGTTGGTGCTGGATCTGCAGGCTTGAGAAAAAGAAACTTGGAGAGAAGGGTGTAAGTAGGAATTAGGCCTCTATGTCAGCACATGCCTGCCTTCTGGTGGCTACAGCTAACACTACCTCGCCACTGCCTGCTGTCTGGTGGCTAAAGCTAACACTACATCGCCACTGCCTGCCTTCTGGTGGCTACAGCTAACACTACCTTGCCACTACCTGCTGTCTGGTGGCTACAGCTAACACTACTTCACCACTACCTGATATCTGGTGGCTACAGCTAACACTACCTCACTACTGCCTGGTGTCTGGTGGCTACCGCTAAGACTGCCTCATAACTGCCTGGTGGCTACAGCTAACACTACTGCATCACTGCCTTCTGTCTGGTGGCTACAGCTAACACTACCTCACCACTGCCTGCTGTCTGATGGCTACAACTAACACTACCTCACCACTGCTTGGTGTTTGGAGGCTACAGCTAACACTACTTCACCACTGTCTGCTGGTTACAGCTAACACTACTTCACCAGTGCCTGCTGTTTGGTGGCTCGTGGCTACAGTTACCCCTAGTCCCCACTGTGCACAATCATGTGGCACAAAGGGTAAGCCACTCCATTCAGTTGTCGGTGTGCAGCACAGTGTGTGGCACAGCAGATACTTGGAATAGTAGCCATGGCCAAGGCCATGTGATATTATATATTCACCACTAGGCCAGAAAATTGTAGTGATACCTCCACGGTTGCGTCAATGCGGTTCAACTTCTAACACCTGCCATAAAACATCCCCATCCAGGTCCTCCTCCACGGACTTCTTGCAACCCCCACAGTAAAGAGCGTAGCTTACTCTCCTCCCCCCTCCTTTCATTTGTGCATAATCAAGTGCTGCCACACTGTGTTATACCTGCTGAGCCTGGGCAAGAAAAGCCACACAGTGGAGGAGTTGCTGCCCTTCACACTAGCTCTCTGGTCGTGATCTGAGATTGGGAAACGTGGTCTCTAAAGCAACCTTAAAGCGCGGCATCTTCCTGTATGGCACACATGCTAAATCTTGTTGTCAAACGTTTCTTGAGAAACTATAGCAGTCTCAGGGATGTGCTGCCTATGTCCAGGAAAGTGTGCATTCCTTTCAGCTGTTCCTATGCTTTTAAACATGTCCTCCTTGAACTACAGCGCCAAAATGGTCTACTATACATCACCTTATTTGCGACATTCAAACATAATAGAACTCAATATTGCACATGTTGGACTGCCTGTATCAGCAGCACAAAACGGTGACATACTTCCTAATGCAGCAGACAGACAGTTTTTGGAGCCAGTGTGACTTTCAGCTGAGCCATTGACAACTTATCAGAGACACCTGTCGCATGCTCAGGCCTGTCGAAGAGGCCAAAAGATTTGTCAGCAAGGACAACAATAGACTTAGTTATGTAATGCTGCTGATATTCCTTCTGAAGAAAACGCTCACAGTGATGATGTTCACATCTGGCTGGCATCAGTATGGATGTTCTCCTTCAGGAGAAGAAAGTGGGACCTGAGGAGGAGGATTTGGAAAAGGAATTTGTCAAAGGCATAGGGGATGAGGAACCTACACAAGGTGTTGATGATGATGAAGAGGACCATGATGACCAACCTTGGACGGAATAGGACAATCTGAGCCCTTATTAAACTGGTAATGATGGTGAGCTGGATGCTTTCTTCCATGCACAGTGACAGGCATATTGTGCACATGAAGAAAGAGATGAGTACTGAATAGCCATACTCTAAGACCCTCGGTATAAAGCCAAAATGGGGGAATTTTTTTCACCTTTTGAGAATGATGATGAATTGATTTTTATAAGGAGAAGCACAACTCCCACTAGTCAACCACCTCCTGCTGTACGCTGCATACTGCAAGACCAATCCAATTCGCCACCTCTTGCCGTATGCTGGATATTACAACTCCCACCAGTCCGCTACCCTTGCTGCAACCACTACCACCACCCAGACCTACACATACCCAACCCATGAGCCACACCTGCTCTATATGTGGCAGGTGCTGGCTGTAACTTACAGCCAACATCTGCTGGGATCAGATTTCTGTCCAATCCCAACAGTTTAACCCTCTGCATGCCACGATTAAAAGTGATCCAGGCATATGGAAATGGTGGAATTGTGCCGCACTTCCAGGTGTCCGATCAGCACCTGCACGATAGAATCACTGGATACCTTTTGAAGGCCTTGGCGCCTGCCATGGCAGATCTTCAAGTACAGGCTGCCTCAATACAATGCCTCAATTACACTAGTAATAGCTGATCAATACAATAGCACTAGTAACATAGTAACATAGTTCATAAGGTTGAAAAAAGACCAGAGTCCATCAAGTTCAACCTATAATCCTAATGAGTCCCTACTGAGTTGATCCAGAGGAAGTAAAAAAACCCTCATACTAGAGGTAAAAATTCCTTCCAGACTCCAAATATGGCATCAGAATAAATCTCGGGATCAACGTTCTGTCCCTATAAATCTAGTATTCATAACCAGTGATGTTATTATTCTCCAAAAATGCATCCAGACCCCTTTTATATTCTTTTACAGAGTTCACCATGACACCTCCTCAGGCAGAGAATTCCACAGTCTCACTGCTCTTACAGTAAAGAACCCCCGTCAGTGCTGGTGTAGAAACCTTCTTTCCTCTAGATCAGGGGTCTCAAACTCAAATTATCCGGGGGCCACTGGAGGTAGCAGCTGGGTGAGGCTGGGCCGCATGCGCCCATTACATATAATGCCCTCATCATACGCCCCTCATCATCCACCATCAACACCCTCCACCAGCAGTAGCACCCCCATCATCCACCAGCAACCCCCCCCCCCCATTCCCCCTACCCCGTGTGGTAATAGCATGAGCTGACGGATGATGGGGGTGCTACTTCTGGGGGTTCCCCACATAAGGTAGGCAGCATGTTCCCCATATTAGGTAGGCAGCAGGTTCCCCACATTAGGTAGTAGCAGGTTCCCCACATTAGGTAGGCAGCAGGTTCCCCACATTAGGTAGGCAGCAAGTTCCCCACATTAGGTAGGCAGCAGGTTCCCCACATTAGGTAGGCAGCAGGTTCCCACATTAGGTAGAAGCAGGTTCCCCACATTAGGTAGAAGCAGGTTCCCCACATTAGATAGAAGCAGGTTCCCCACATTAGGTAGAAGCAGGTTTCCCACATTAGGTAGTAGCAGGTTCCCCACATTGGGTAGCATTTTCGATTACCCCCCCCCCCCCCCCCCGAATCACACAGACACACAGACACACACACAGACACCTATATAAGTAGGTATCACTTTAAAGGGGTTATATAAAACTTTATATATATATATATATATATATATATATATATATATATATATATATATATCAACTGGCTACAGAAAGATAAACAGATTTGTAAATGACTTCTATTAAAAAATCTTAATCCTTCCAGTATTTATGAGCTTCTGAAGTTAAGGTTGTTCTTTTCTGTCTCACAGATTTGTGAATTACTTCTATTAAAAAATCTTAATCCTTTCAGTACTTATGAGCTTCTGAAGTTAAGGTTGTTCTTTTCTGTCTAAGTGCTCTCTGATGACACGTCTCTCGGGAACCGCCCAGTTTAGAAGCAAATCCCCATAGCAAACCTCTTCTAAACTGGGCGGTTCCCAAGACAGGTGTCATCAGAGAGCACTTAGACAGAAAAGAACAACCTTAACTTCAGAAGCTCATAAGTACTGAAAGGATTAAGATTTTTTAATAGAAGTAATTCACAAATCTGTTTAACTTTCTGGAGCCAGTTGATATATATAAAAAAAGTTTTTGCCTGGAATACCCCTTTAAGTACAGGACACAAGGCAATACCTGTAGGCCCGATGTCCTCAATGGGTTAAAATGTACAGTTGGTCCTACAATAAACAAGCCCTCATGTGGCCTGTTATGGCTCATAGAAGGTGAAGAGTTACAAATGTGCCACAAATTGCTGACTGGGTAGGGGATAATAGTAATATTATTATAATTAATATTATTATTCTGTTCAGTACTTGGTATTGCCTATAGTATTTATGTTTGTATTTTCGATTTTATAAAAAATTGGTTATTTATATACTTATGCATTAAACCTAGTATTATTTAGCCCTATATTAGTATTTTATATTATTTATTTTATTATTTATTCAGTCGTGCTATTTATTCATATTTTCACTTGATTTTCATTTTTCATTGTTAGGTTTACTGTTAATTTTTAAGACATCAATATTTGTGGCATTCGTATAGTTATTTATTACTATTTTATGCTATTATGATATTATGATAGTTACTATGTTTTATTAATTAATATTTTATATCGGTATTAACAAAACTAAAAAAATAAATAAATAAACCAAAGTCTATTTTTTTTAACCATATTAATATTTGTATCATTTTATTTTATTATTCTGTATTATGTATTTTCTGTTATTTATAATATTTATGATCATTATTATTATGCACATTTATAACAATATTATTTATAGTTATTTCATATTTGTTGTATTTTATATTAATATTTATTTTATGTTATCAATCATTACAATATCATAATTTTATATTTTTATTTAAAAAAAAAATTATAATAATATTATTACTTTGAATATAATGAACATGTTTGGATCTTTGTGATTTTTGATCCCTCACATCCCGTCAGTCCGGGTTTTTCCATGCGCCAGTCACTCCGGTCGCAGCATGGACACTTCTCTGTAATGGCGGCTCATGTCCCTGGCGTCGCCCGCTGTGCTAATAATTCTTCCATCCTTTATATGGACACATTCTCCGCGTTTCTGCGCCTGCTATGAAAAGTGACATTTCCTCTGTTGAAACAAAGCTGAAATGTCAAACATCTGCTGCATTTACATATTTACTTCCATCAGAACCTTCCCACTTCATTTTCTAACCAGCTGTGAGGAGTTTTCGGTGGCGGCGGGGGTGGCGGCGGCGGTGGTGGGGGTCACTTAATTCACTTCTTTACACCAGCCTGAGATGTTTCTTGCAGAATCAGGATTTTTTATATATGTTTAAGGTTAAACCTTTTGTAGATAAAATGCTCGGCGCGTCCACGGATTCTGACATCAAAAGCTGCGACAAAGTCAACATCGACCCCCTAAAAGCGGAGTTGGTTGTAATCGATCTCTACATAGGGAGCAGATCTGGAGCCGACAGCTGCGTCTGTAATAACTGTGGAGATCTGGACAATTATAGCGAAAAAATATGGTGGCGACCAGAACAAAGCATCCGATATTCTCCATATGTCACAGCCATGATTCATATGGAAGAAAATGGCGCTGAAAGTCACATGGCTAAAATGTTATTGCGACATAAATCATTTCAGATGTGGTGTTCTCCTTTATTTCAAGGGGAGAGTTTGTTCCTGATTGAAATATGTAAATCATGAATCAAACAGAAGAATTAAAAAAATCCCCATCCAAGGGGGCAGAAAACTCTATAGTTCAGAGGCAATTCAGTGACTGCTGCCGGCCCTGTGGGCACTTCAAAAGACAAAACCTGTGCAATGAAGAGGAATCGGTAGTGACTGCACATGTGCAGAGGGGAGGAGCCAGCACTCACTGTATAAGTGCAAATGGGAGGAGCCAACACTGACTGTACATGTGCAGAGTGGAGGAGCCAACACTCACTGTACTTGTGCAGATGGAAGGAGCCAGCACTCACTGTACTTGTGCAGAGGGGAGGAGCCAGCACTCACTTTACTTGTGCAGAGGGGAGGAGCCAACACTGACTGTACATGTGCAGAGGGGAGGAGCCAACACTCATTGTACTTGTGCAGAGGGGAGGAGCCAGCACTCACTGTATAAGTGCAAATGGGAGGAGCCAACACTGACTGTACATGTGCAGAGGGGAGGAGCCAACACTCACTGTACTTGTGCAGAGGGGAGGAGCCAGCACTCACTGTACTTGTGCAGAGAGGAGGAGCCAGCACTCACTGTATAAGTGCAAATGGGAGGAGCCAACACTGACTGTACATGTGCAGAGGGGAGGAGCCAGCACTCACTGTATAAGTGCAAATGGGATTAGCCAACACTGACTGTACCTGTACAGAGGGGTAGAGCCAACACTCACTGTACTTGTGCAGAGGGGAGGAGCCAACACTGACTGTACCTGTGCAGAGGGGAGGAGCCAGCACTCACTGTAAATGTGAAATTAGGACGAGCCAGTACTGACTGTATCGGTGCAGAGGGGAGGAGCCAACACTGAGTGTACTTGTGCAGAGGGGAGGAGCCAGCACTCACTGTAACTGTGCAAATGGGAGGAGAGAGCACTGACTGTACCTGTGCAGAGGGGAGGAGCCAGCACTCACTGTAACTGTGCAAATGGGAGGAGCCAGCACTGACTGTACCTGTGCAGAGGGGAGGAGCCAGCACTGACTGTACCTGTGCAGAGGGGAGGAGCCAGCACTTACTGTAACTGTGCAGAGGGGAGGAGCCAGCAATCACTGTATCTGGGCAGAGGGGAGGAGCCAGCACTAACTGTAACTGTGCAAATGGGAGGAGCCAGCACTGACTGTAACTGTGCAGAGGGGAGGAGCCAGCACTGACTGTACCTGTGCAGGGGGGAGGAGCCAGCACTGATTGCACCTGAGGGTGACTGACAGGAAGGGATTTAACCCTTTGTAAATACAGTTACTTATTTAAATGAGTAAAACAGAACTAACTGATTTTTATGTGTGACTTCAGCTTCATGTAAGTATATGCAGCTATATATGTGTATGTATGCAGTGATTGTACATGAGAAAAGGACTGCACAGAGCAACTGCCCAGGAGGAAGAGACTGCACAATATGAAGAGACTGCACACACTAACTGCACAGGAGGAAGAGATTAAAGGGGTACTCCAGGGGGAAAAAAATTTTTTTACATCAACTGGTGCCAGAATATTAAACAGATTTGTAAATTACTTCTATATAAAAATCTTAATCCTTCTAGTACTTATCAGCTGCTGCATGCTCCAGAGGAAGTTGTGTAGTTCTTTCCAGTCTGACCACAGTGCTCTCTGCTGACACCTCTGTCCATGTCAGGAACTGTCCAGAGCAGGAGCAAATCCCCATAGAAAACCCTCTCCTGCTCTGGACAATTCCTGACATGGACAGAGGTGGCAACAGAGAGCACTGTGGTCAGACTGGAAAGAAATTCAAAAAGAAAAGCACTTCCTCTGGAGCATGCAGCAGCTGATAAGTACTGGAAGGATTAAGATTTTTAAATAGAAGTAATTTACATATCTGTATAACTTTCTGGAACCGATTGATTAAAAATAATAATAATAATAATAATGTTTTTCACCAGAGTACCCCTTTAAACACAGTGACTGTACAAGAGACTGTACCCCGTGACCAGACAGGAAGAAGGGACAATGTTTGAGTTAGCAGATCGGAGGATTGCAGGGATCTGCGCAGTGGGTGGAGTCAGTCAGCCAGTAGCGCAGTCATATAAGGTAGTGGAGGCCGGAGGGTTGGTGGCAGAATTCTCCGGATATTTTCCTCCTGACTGTTAATAATTCATATCCGTCCTGCGCTCTCAGGACTGACATATCTTATCGTACCCCCGGGCTGCGCTGACGCTCCGGATCTTCCCGGCTGGAGGGATTTGGGCCGCGCCATGAACACAGGATTTTCTCTGTAGAATATTTGAGCTCCTTGTTTAAAATTCCAGCGTCCTCTCATAGTTCAGCAGTTCTATCCTTTAAGCAAATATTTTCTGCCGCTGACCAAATGCCGTGCGTGACTCGTCTCCTCAGTCAGAATTAATCTGCAAAATATCACGGCAGGTATCGGCTCAGCGGGCGGCACCAGATGTCTAGAGAGATCTGACAGATGACTGTCACAGTGAAGGGCAGAATATCTCACCCTACAGGATGATCCAACTACACCACACACAGTCCATCAACTAATATAGTGACTTCATAGAAGGGAGAGACTGCACCCAGTGACTGCACAGGAGGAAGAGACTGCACCCAGTGACTGCACAGGAGGAAGAGACTGCACACAGTGACTTCATAGGATAAAGAGACTGCACACAGTGACTGTTCAGGAGGAAGAGACTGCACCCAGGGACTATTCAGGAGGAAGAGACTGCACCCAGTGACTGCACAGGAGAAAGAGATTGCACACATTGACTGCACAGGAGGAAGAGACTGCACCCAGTCACTGCACAGGAGGAAGAGACTGCACACATTGACTTCATAGGATAAAGAGACTGCAAACAGTGACTATTCAGGAGGAAGAGACTGCACCCAGTGACTGCACAGGAGAATGAGATTGCACACATTGACTGCACAGGAGGAAGAGACTGCACCCAGTCACTGCACAGGAGGAAGAGACTGCACACATTGACTTCATAGGATAAAGAGACTGCAAACAGTGACTATTCAGGAGGAAGAGACTGCACCCAGGGACTATTCAGGAGGAAGAGACTGCACCCAGTGACTGCACAGGAGAAAGAGATTGCACACATTGACTGCACAGGAGGAAGAGACTGCACCCAGTCACTGCACAGGAGGAAGAGACTGCACACATTGACTTCATAGGATAAAGAGACTGCAAACAGTGACTATTCAGGAGGAAGAGACTGCACCCAGTGACTGCACAGGAGAATGAGATTGCACACAGTGACTGCACAGGAGGAGGAGACTGCACACAGTGACTGCACAGGAGGAAGAGACTGCACACAGTGACTCCACAGGAGGAAGAGACTGCACACAGTGACTGCACAGGAGGAGGAGACTGCACACAGTGACTGCACAGGAGGAAGAAACTGCACACAGTGACTGCACAGGAGGAGGAGATTGCACACAGTGACTGCATAGGAGGAGGAGACTGCACACAGTGACTGCACAGGAGGAAGAGACTGCTCACAGTGACTGCACAGGAGGAGGAGATTGTACACAGTGACTGCATAGGAGGAGGAGACTGCACACAGTGACTGCACAGGAGGAAGAGACTGCTCACAGTGACTGCACAGGAGGAGGAGACTGCACACAGTGACTGCACAAGAGGAAGAGACTGCACCCAGTGACTGCACAGGAGGAGGAGACTGCACCCATTGACTGCACAGGAAAAGAGACTGCAGCCAGTGACTGCACAGGAGAAAGAGACTGCACCCAATGACTGTACAGGAGGAAGAGACTGCTCACAGTGACTGCACAGGAGGAGGAGACTGCTCACTGTGACTGCATGGGAGGAGGAGACTGCACACTGTTACTGCATGGGAGGAAGAGACTGCACACACTGACTGCTAAGGAGGAGGAGACTGCACATAGTAACTGCACAGGAGGAAGAGACTGCACCCAGTGACTGCTCAGGAGGAAGAGACTGCACCCAGTGACTTCACAGGAGGTAGAGACTGCACAGTGACTGCACAGGAGGAGGAGACTGCACACAATGACTGCATAGGAGGAAGAGAATACACACAGTGACTGCACAGGAGGAAGAGTCTGCACACAATGATTGCACAGGAGGAGGAGACTGCACACAGTGACTGCTTAGGAGGAAGAGACTGCACACAGTGACTGCACAGGAGGAAGAGACTGCACACAGTGACTCCACAGGAGGAAGAGACTGCACACAGTGACTGCACAGGAGGAGGAGACTGCACACAGTGACTGCACAGGAGGAAGAGACTGCACACAGTGACTCCACAGGAGGAAGAGACTGCACACAGTGACTGCACAGGAGGAGGAGACTGCACACAGTGACTGCACAGGAGGAAGATATATGCTGCTCAACCTGTACCAAACACATCTATTAAAGATCTCAAATACATAAATAATAATAGTTTTGTGGAAACATATCGGTGCAGATAGAGCTATTAGCATGGAGTTAAAGGGGTCGTCTAGTGGAAACTTCTATTTGACTAATGTCTCTAACCTGCCCCATAAAACAATAAAAGCTTTACCTCCCCTTCCTCGCTCCCTTTTTGTTCCTGATGTGTCAGATATTTCCATCAGTCTGTGTTGTCCTGTGTTGTGTTTTGCTTTGTTATGCTTTGGAGCCATCCTGCAAATCTATTGCTTCCTGCCAGACTAAGACTCCACATATAATGATGAGCTG
Source organism: Hyla sarda (assembly GCF_029499605.1). Classification (NCBI taxonomy): domain Eukaryota; kingdom Metazoa; phylum Chordata; class Amphibia; order Anura; family Hylidae; genus Hyla; species Hyla sarda. Next base: position 176,065,209 of record NC_079197.1, read on the forward strand.
AATTTTCTGTGTGACGGATTATTGGTCCCACTATCCTGCCCTACTCTAAGTCCTGGGGGCATCTGAGTACTGGGGGCCATTGTTATACTTTGGGAAACGCAACTGCTAAGGGGGAAACCTGGTTCTGCAGGGGGTTCTCCCTTTAAAGGGGTACTCCAGTGGAAAACAATTTTCTTTCTAATCAACTGGTGCCAGAAAGTTAAACAGATTAGTAAATTACTTCTTTTTAAAAACCTTAATCCTTTCAGTACTTATCAGCTGCTGTTTGCTCCAGAGGAAGTTATGTAGCTCTTTCCAGTCTGACCACAGTGCTCTCTGCTGAGACCTCTGTCCATGTCAGGAACTGTCAAGAGCAGGATAGATTTCCAATGGGGATTTGCTCTTGACAAAGGTGTCAGCAGAGAGCACTGTTGTCAGCAGCTAATAAGTACTGGAAGGATTAAGATTTTTTAATAGAAGTAAGTTATGAGACGTGCCCCATGTTGATGTGTGAATGCAGGCTGAAGGTATAGTCGGTGGAGCAGGCCGACGGTATAGTCGGTGGAGTAAGCTGAAGGTATAGTCGGTGGAGCAGGCCGACGGTATAGTCGGTGGAGCAGGCCGACGGTATAGTCGGTGGAGCGGGCCGACGGTATAGTCGGTGGAGCAAGCTGACGGTGTGGTCGGTGGAGCGGGCCGACGGTGTGGTCGGTGGAGCGGGCCGACGGTATGGTCGGTGGAGCGGGCCGACGGTATGGTCGGTGGAGCGGGCCGACGGTATGGTCGGTGGAGCGGGCCGACGGTATGGTCGGTGGAGCGGGCCGACGGTATGGTCGGTGGAGCGGGCCGACGGTATGGTCGGTGGAGCGGGCTGACGGTATTGTCGGTGGAGCGGGCTGACGGTATAGTCGGTGGAGCTGGCTGACGGTATAGTCGGTGGAGCGGGCTGACGGTATAGTCGGTGGAGCGGGCTGACGGTATAGTCGGTGGAGCGGGCTGACGGTATAGTCGGTGGAGCAGGCTGACGGTATAGTCGGTGGAGCAGGCTGACGGTATAGTCGGTGGAGCGGGCTGACGGTATAGTCGGTGGAGCAGGCTGACGGTATAGTCGGTGGAGCAGGCTGACGGTATAGTCGCTCTGCGGTTATATATGCAGATATCCCTGTATTCCAGCCCCTGGATATTAATATCTCATGAAATGAGGGGCGCCCCCCGCTGTGATCCTGACGTTCGCTGCCTGAGGTTCCCCGTCTGTCTCGTCTCCACACGCCGCGCTCTCCCCACATGCTGGGCCTGGAGATTTCATTAGGTGCGAGGAGGCGTCCGCTTCATGTGACAGATCAGAATTACATAATTCACTTCATCCTACAATTACAAGATGGAGAGATGTGTATAAGGATGACAGTCACTTATAGGGAGATCGGGGGCTCCTCAACGCTTATATTCAGTAATTGCCACAGACTGGCACTCACCCGTCTCCTCCTCAGTCTCTCTTCTTTTTGTATATTACTCAGTCTCTTTATCAGTCTTTCTTTTTCACTCTTTCTTTTCTTCCCTTTCTCTTTCCCATCCTCTTTTTCACTCTCTCTTTTTCTTCAGTCTCTCTCTTCTTTAGTATATCTCTTCTTCAGTCTCTCTCTTCTTTAGTATATCTCTTCTTCAATCTCTCTTCTTCAGTCTCTCTCTTCTTTAGTATATCTCTTCTTCAATCTCTCTTCTTCAGTCTCTCTCTGCTTTAGTATATCTCTTCTTCAGTCTCTCTCTGCTTTAGTATATCTCTTCTTCAGTCTCTCTCTTTCTTTAGTATATCTCTTCTTCAGTCTCTCTCTTCTTTAGTATATCTCTTCTTCAGTCTCTCTCTTCTTTAGTATATCTCTTCTTCAGTCTCTCTCTTCTTTAGTATATCTCTTCTTCAGTCTCTCTCTTCTTTAGTATATCTCTTCTTCAGTCTCTCTCTTCTTTAGTATATCTCTTCTTCAGTCTCTCTCTTCTTTAGTATATCTCTTCTTCAGTCTCTCTCTTCTTTAGTATATCTCTTCTTCAGTCTCTCTCTTCTTTAGTATATCTCTTCTTCAGTCTCTCTCTTCTTTAGTATATCTCTTCTTCAGTCTCTCTCTTCTTTAGTATATCTCTTCTTCAGTCTCTCTTCTTTAGTATATCTTCTTCAGTCTCTCTCTTCTTTAGTATATCTCTTCTTCAGTCTCTCTTCTTTAGTATATCTCTTCTTCAGTCTCTCTCTCTGCTTTAGTATATCTCTTCTTCAGTCTCTC